>NC_082652.1:58762345-59362345 GCF_028023285.1 Balaenoptera ricei
GTGGTTAAGAATCTGTCTGCCAATGCAGGGGACACAGGTTCAATCCCTGGTCTGGGAAGATCCCGCATGCTGCAGAACAACTAAGCCTGTGCACCAAAACTACTGAAGCCCACAGGCCTAGAGCCCATGATCCGCAACTAGAGAAGCCACCACAATGAGAAGTCTGCACACCACAATGAAGAGTAGCCTCCACTCACTACAACTAAAGAAACCCTGTGCACAGCAATGAAGCCCCAATGCAGAAAAAAAAAAAAAAAAAAAAGAAGAATTTAATGGAATATGTGAACTATAGCACTTAGCTCAGGATAGGAATATACTAATAAAGAATGTACCTGCTGCAAAAGATTGAAATCCAATTTAAAATAGCTTAAACAAACAAACCACAGGACTTTTTGACTTTCATAACAGGGAAGGATAGAGGTGGGGTTGATCATCAGCTCAAGTACAGGGAATCAAATTTCCAATAGAACTGCATCTTCATCACACTCAACTTGCTCCAGAGTCTCAGCTTCATTCTTTGCTATTGCAGACTAGTTTTTTTTCTGTTTTGGGGGAGGCATGACACAGATTCTTCCAGACTTTACCTTGCCTTTCAATGTCAATGGTTAGAAGTAGGTTTCATGTCCATACCTCAGCAATATAGAGATCTGCAAAAGGACTTTTTTTCTCCTATCTTGGTGCACAACGCCACACTTATAGCTATGAGGCAGGGGAATTTAGATTGTTATCCCTCACAGAACCACACAGTTAGAGTGGGGGAAGAATAATATCCTCCATGAGGAGCAGAGAGGTATAGCCATAGGGAGAAGAAAGCAGCCAGCTTAAGAAGTGATATAAAGTGTTACCAAAGGTGAATGGTAAATAGTGCTACCAAAGGTGAATGTCAAGTTTCTGTTATGGCATAAAATAATCATAAAATTTGAGAGTCCTTGACTCCAAAATGGGACTGATAAATGACTTCAATAAAATATGAAGGGTTGAAAGGAGAAATCCCAGGCAGTGCAGCCATTTCTGTCCTTCATTTCACAATTTAGAATTTGCCCCCAAGACAAGGATAAAAGAACACATCTGTGGTGGGCAGAATAACAGTCCCCAAAGACGTCTATTTCCTAAATCCTCACAACATGTGATATATTTATTATCTTACTTTGCAAAAGGGACTTTGCATCTTGATTAAATTAAGGCTCTTGTGATGGGAAGATCATCCTGGATTATCTGTGTAAACCCAGTGTAATCACAAGCGTCCTTATAGTTGAAAGAGGGAGTTAGAGTCAGTAATGGAGATGCAATGATGAAAGTAGAAGTAGGAGTGATCTATTGCTGGCATCAAAATGGAGGAAGGGGTCAGAAGCCAAGAAATACATGTGGCCTCTGGAATTTAGTAAAGGCAAGGAAATAATTTCCTCCCAGAGTCTCGAGAGGAATGCAGTCCTATCAACACCTTTATTTTAACCCTGTGACACTCATTTCAGACATCTGATCTTCATAACTGTAAGATAATATTTTTTGATTGTTTTAAGCCACTAAATTTGTAATAACTTGTTATAGCAGCCATAAGAAACTAATACAACATCAGTTCACTCCTAACATCTGTCACTTCTCTTGCTCTCCTTCCCTGTCACCCTCCTTAATTTGCTAGGGCTTCCCTGTCATAATGGTTTGTCATTCATTAGCTCATATTTCCCTAAAAAGTAGGGCCACATCTTTGAAAAATAGCCTATTACTGAGTGCTCATGAGGATAAACTCTTGTGCCATTTCACTTTCTACACTTATGAGCGATGAGCTTCTCCATATTTTGGTGAGCTCATCTAGGCAGTGCCCAAGTTAAAGGCAGGCAATAGATGCTTTTATATTCCCAATTCATGCAACTAGGATAGGTAAATTTATTTTGAATTTTCATGCATGTCTCTCTGAAGATATTTCAAATGATAATTATTTGCATATTTTTGAGTCAATTTGCCAGTTATCATTTCTCTAGTTCCAGGGGAATTTGTGGGGAGGAGAAGATGGCCCAATACTGGCAGAAGGATGACACAGAATTGCCATGGAAAGAGTTGCAGAGCATATGTGGAAGAAGCTCCTCTTCACCTTTGTGCATCTCCAGCAATCTGCCATCAGAACTATCACTAGACCTCTTTATGCCTCTGCTCACTAATTGACATATAACTTGTGTATTGAACAAATAAGGCTTATGAATGCAATGAGAGCATAAATTTGTTTTCTCCTCCCATTGTCTTAATTACTTTGCTTAGGAGGTAGGGAGTTACTTTTCCCTTTAATCTCGAAGAAAACTCATGCAGACTCATAGCTTTTCTATTCTCCCAATTAATCCAATGCTCTACAGTCAATTTGAGCCAAAAACAGATTTATCTCAGCACTCAGAATGTTCAATTTAATGGAATAGTCAAATTCATTCACAGTTACAACTATTTTACCTGCTTCTCCAGCTGGAAGTTGCTGCAGTGAGTGATAGAAATGTGGGCAGATTATTCCTTCTTCCCTTGATCCTCCCCCACAAACTTGCAGTTAATGAGTCCTCTAGTGTTGAATCTTAGTGAAAGAAGTAGGATAAAGTGTTCAGAAAAAAGTTTTTACTTGGCTAGTACAGTCACATGCTGGCTTTACGCTTTCTGAGTCTGACCAATGTTCAGTCCTGATGTGGTTTCCTCAATAGGGTTTCCAAATAAAGTAGAATTAAACATGATTTCAAATAAACAGCAGTTTTTGTTTGTTTGTTTGTTTATGTTTTTGTTTTAGTGTACTTATCTTCCACACAAGATTTGAGACATACTAAAATACTACTTGTTGTTTATCTGAAATTCAAATTTACCTGGTGTTTTGTATTTTTATTTTCTAAATATGACAACCCTATATTCTTAGGGACTTCCCATTATTACTGGGAACATTTAACTATAGTTCCTTTGATGTGTGTGATCTTTCCATTCTGACAAAAATACCTTGGATATCTTAGATGGGGCTAAGGCCTGTTTGCTTCTGTAGGTGCCTTACTGGATAAGACCTAATATAACTCACACTACTGCTCTCTCATTCTTGACCCACATTTGGTCAGTTAAAAAATGCTCATGAAACCTTTGCCCTAATTAATGCTGGGAGTGAAGTTCACCAGTTTTATCATTTCACCTATGTTCCCTCTATCCAGGATGCTAGCCAGACGTCTCTTGCCTTTAACTTTTCCAGTCGATGTTAGACACCAATCCATTTCACTTCACCTGCAGGTGGCACATATTTCACTCAGAGAGGTTACACTGATGTCCATTCACCAAGCCTGAGGAGGGGGGCTGACACTTCCCACATCTACCTTTAAGAGGCAGAGATTCAGAGCAAAGAAATACCTCTTTCTAGAGAAATACTCTCCAAATTTTTTTACTCAATTTCTAATGACCAGATCTTCTTATTCCTTTGAGTCTTATAATTGGTTTTCTATACTTTCCTTTGACAATGTGACAAGATGCACTTTGGTGCATCTTATCTGTTGTATCTTCCAACAAATTTTCTAATTTAACATCCTGTCTATGTAGAAGGAGAGGTTGGAGAAAATGATCTCTAAAGTTTCTTTTCCCCTTTTCTAGAAGTCAATTTTGTCCCCTTGGATCTTAGATGAGATGTAGACATCTCATTTCTACTATACAAATTGGTTCTGATCCTGAAGTTTCTTTGTATATGCCCTTATTAGAACATTAGAATTCTCACCTGAGTAACAACAAGAGCTACAAAGAAGCACAATTATTTTTAAAATATACAAGAATACATGTAATAACAGTGGATGCAGCTTTCTAAAAAACCATTTTGTAAAAATATAACCCACCTTAAAATTCTCAAAGACCCCTTTATTGCCTACAAGATAAAGTGCAGAATCCTCAGTAGGACATTCTTGCATTCCATTATCTGCTTCTTATTAGCCCTCTCATTTTTACCTTTAGTCCTCTTCACCATGTACCCTCTCTTTCACCATTATAAACTACTTACAGTTTCTCAAATTAATTAGGCTACTTCATGACCCATGCCTTTTCTTACTCTGTTTCCTGATCTTAAATGCCTTGACCTTGCGCAAGTAGTAGAAGATACAAGTCCCCAAAATTACCTGTTCTTAACAGTCCTTGTTGAGCTTCCATCATTGCCTCTTCCAAGAACTGAAGCACCCTTCTCTGTGATCTTCATTATATATTACAAACACTTCTAGAATGATCTTAGAGAAGAATGCTTCTAATTAGTACTCAGTCTTCTTTGATTAAAAGTTTGTCTCCCTCTATCTGACCCTAAGTTCTTTGAGGCAGGATTTGTATAATTTTTCTCTCCAACCCCAGCAACTAGTTCAGTATTTTCCTCATGGCATGTGTTGTTCAGAGAGTGAATGAATGAGGTGTGAGATCCCCTTATATATGGTTACTTTGGGATGGAACACCATGATTCTGCTAATATTGCCAGTGCCCAAACTCTTTAGGGAAATACTGTTTTGAAACTCTGAACAATTTCAGAGCCATACAAAAAAAAGTTCTTGTCTTTATATAACTTTAGGTTGTTGAAAATAAAATAAAACACACTAGAATAAAATAAAATAAAAATCAAACCCACCCAGAAAATAAGGATTGATCTCCTTTGAGAAGGTTCAATATAGGCATTAAACAAGATTTGTTTGAAAAGGAGTAAACACTAGAGGTGAATGTATTCTGTTAAAGACAGCATCCCACAACATCTAATGGACTATTGAGAAAAATGTTACAATAGAAAGAACAATCTTTTGTTTCTGCAAGATAGAGTTCTGATTTGATATTTTTTTTCTAAATTACTGAGCAATGTTTGCAGAGTATCTCAAGTATCTTTGTCCATTTCTTACTAGGGACTACAGGATCTGTGGCCATCTTGAAATCAAGTGGTCTTGGCCTACAACGGCTTGAAGCAGGATTTCAGTTCTCAGCCAGAAACTGAAGTCAGGCTGTGACAGTGAGAGCACTGAATCCTAGCCACTAGACCACCAGGGACCAGTGGCCAGTGACAAGACCCCTGGCCCTTCAGCTTTGTAGAAATGAATTCCCACAAAGACAGAAAGTAGTGAAACAAGTGAAGTGTTTATTAAGAGGAAAAAGAGTTCATGAGGATAGATACACTGGCGGACTCAGAGAGAGAGTCACACCCTCGTAGTAGTTTGAATCACTTATATGGGACATTTCTTCCAGGTTTCCTTTGGCCAAGCACCTTGCTTTGCCTGGTTCTGAGTCCATATTTGTTTTATCTCAGGGTCCTCCAATGTGTGTGCACGCATCTCTTAGCCAAGATGGATTCTAGGGAAGATGCCTATGGTAGGTTGACATCTCTCCATTTTTGACCTCCAAGGAGCCTTTCTGAGCGTGTATAGTCAGGAAGGTCTCCTCCACCTCGAGAATGAGAAATATGTGGTCTCTATCTTTTATCTGCGCAGGGCGCAGCTCTTCTCTCACTTCTGCTATTTTGGAGTATCTACCCACAGGGGACAAACTCCAGCTGCTCAGCCTGGGGCCCACCTATCTCCTGCCTCAATCTCACTATATTGCTGTGTGTTTCTTGAGAAAATATAATCATCTTTTTCAAATTTTTATAGAACTCAAAAAATTTTATTTTTATGTGATAATCTAAATGTATGTGAGAGATTGAATTTACAAAAGGACAATGCACAGGCCATATATAAAAATAGAACTCTAACTCACAGCCTGCAGCAACCTGGCCAGGAAACCATCCTTTAATTACAATAAACAACACAGAAAGCCAGCCTCCTCTGAGACATACTTGTAAGAAACCAGATTGCTATTGCTAGTAATAATCCAGGAAGCTAAACAATAACTTCTGTAACAATCAGTCCAAAATACCCAGGACCTGATAAATAACTAAGAGCTTCCCTAATTTTTGCCCCCACTTTCAACTTAGGACCAACCAGAGAGAGCCAGTTATGTACCCCTAACCAATCACATAAATGCCTGACTTCTAGTTAGCCCAACCACATCTTTCCCAGGTCAATAGCCGCCAGGGCATTTCTGAAGCCTCTTTTTTTCCCACTACTAAGCTTTCCCACTCTTCTGTTGGTCTTTGAGTCTGCCAAACACAGGTAATGGTAGTTGACTCCCTTGCTGTAGCAAGCTCTGAATAAATAGCCGTTGCTTTTCCCATTTTGTTGATCTTATTTCCACATAGGTGATACTCATACTTGTTTTCCTCCCTTAAAACATGATAAATACCAGATATTTAAAATTGCTCTAGTTTTGTTTGTTGGGTTTTTTTGTTTTGTTTTGGGTTTTTTGGAATGAAGAACCATGTGCAATTATGGCCACAATTTACAGGAAAGTTCCTTTATTTTTAGATATAGCAAACTATATTTAGAGTCTGGTTAGATTATGTTTAACATAATAGCTCTTTTCAGTTTCCTCTCTTTTATGCTCAATGCTCCTGATTACCTAGACAGTAATTGCAGTTTTAATTATACTCACATCTTTTCCGAAGATCAGAAACATTTGAAAAGAAAAAAGTAGTTAATTGTCTGCTCACAAAGGATCCCAAAATATGTTTCATTTTATGAATCAAAAGTTCCAGTTGTTCTTTCTTCACAGCCCCTGTTTGAAAAGTTGCTTGATAGATGAGGAAACTACAGTGCAGAGTGCTTGAATATGCAAGTTGTACATGCTGATAGATGGAAAATTACAGTGTAAACTGCTATAATAATCAATATGCAAGTAGCAGCAGAATAGAATGCCATTCTGGCTTAATTGTTCCCCTTGGTGGATGGCTTCCCTGGGTTGCTAGTTTGGAATCACCATAATCCTGGGAGTTATGATCATGAAATCTTTTCACAGCTAGTCTGCTGACCTGTATATCATATGTTTGTTCAATTAATGTGCTCTAAATTCTAGCTAGGTTGAGGGCTCCAGGCTGTTTGTAACTCAATTACAAATGCTATGTAAATTTTTCTTTTTCTTTCAGAGAATGTATTTAATACCTACCTTGTAGGGTCTCTGCAAAGATATAAAGCATTATAAGCGTAAAGTACATAGTTTGGTATATGCTCAAAGCTTAATAAATGGTGGTTCTCCTGGCTTTGCTTTTCACCTTGTTGCTATCTTTGATTCTGAAGACAGATAAAATTAACAAAGCATTTTTTTTCCACCTAGATTAAACTAAAATTTCTCAAGGTTAAAGAGCAGTAACAAATTCTAAAACCAGGACAAAGAACTACTCCATTTTTTTAATCGTTATTGAATGACTTGGGATACTTCATACGCTATGAATGAATTTGTGGGTGGTACCCAAAGATACCTGGTGTTGCAAAAAATGACATGTGTTCAATTTTGAGGGGCGAAGAATGAACCGCTTGATCTGAAGTCTTTCCTTACTGACTGTGAATCAGTTAGAGTCAAGAGTGGGAAGGACTTACTGGCTTCAAAGTTACGAAACTGATGAAGTTTGTCTTTAGTAAACTGCCTCCCCTTTCTGCCACATCCAGTGGCTTCATTGTTAAAACCTCAATAGAAACTGACAATAGTTATTCAAATACCAGTCATTATAAAACACTAGATTCCTTCCCTTGAGAACGTTTACATTAACAACTTTTCTGTAGGAGCAGAAACAAGATTGGTTCCTGATTGAAGGAATTTGAGCCATTTGCAAACAGAACCAGAAAATGTTTAGAGTAAAAGGGAAGCCCTTTCTTAAATCTCTAAAATAAGTCAATAGTAATGCTTAGGTTTGATTTTTCTTTTTTACTGACAATAATTTTTTAATCTGTTCAATTTAAAAGATTAGCAGATTTAAGTTCAAGTGTGGTTGCTTTAAGAGCTATGCGTGCCTCGAAAAAGATGAAGGGAATGAATTCCAGGGCATATGCAGCAGTCCAGATATAGAACAGCATAGCTGTTACATAGTTTCAATAACTATAAAATTAGGTAAAATTATTAAATATGAAAAAATAAGACAACAAATGTGAATATACTTTAAAAGCAAATCACACTTGTGGGACTGTAGCAATGGGCTCTCATGAATGAGAAACCATCACATCCACTAAATTATGGACTTCTGAGAACAAAAGGAACAACTAGCTCTTTTTACATTTCATTTGAAAGTAAGTGAAAAGAAAGTAAGCTTAAATTTTGCTGCAGTAAATATTATTTACTTAAAAGATTTTGGCTAAAGTTATACAGTTAAAATAATTGCTTTAATGACCCACTTTACATTTTTTAACACAAAAATGATTTGCTCTAATAAAACAGAATTTATCAAATAGAACTCAGCATTTTTAGATGAGTCCATTTAGATGAGTTTATTTACAGTATTTGGGATTAATCACAAAAAGAAAACCATAAGAAATTGCATTGGTCATTGTCAAGGGTAAAATTTGGACTATGAAAAGGATAAACACTGCATATGATTGAATTGGATTTCCTTGTTAATTTTTATTTTAAAGTTTTATTGTTGGTTTAAGCACAATCTTTTTCCTTCATTGGAATTGTGCTTATATGGATACAGCTGGTGAATGTGCCTTTAGATATGCATGCAGGTCTTAAGAAGTTTACTTATATTTGAAAAATGCAGAAGTATTTATATTATATTTGGTGTGTGTTTAGCAATAAGGCAAAGTTGGGGCTTCCCTGGTGGCGCAGTGGTTGAGAGTCTGCCTGCCAATGCAGGGGACACGGGTTCGAGCCCTGGTCTGGGAAGATCTCACATGCCGCGGAGCAACTAGGCCCGTGAGCCACAACTACTGAGCCTGTGCGTCTGGAGCTTGTGCTCCGCAACAAGAGAGGTCGCGATAGTGAGAGGCTCGCGCACCGCGATGAAGAGTGGCCCCACGCTTGCTGCAACTAGAGAAAGCCCTTGCACAGAAACGAAGACCCAACACAGCCAAAAATAAATAAATAAATAATAAAAATAAAGTAATTCCAAAAAAAAAAAAAATGTATTGCTTTAAAAAAAAAAAAGGCAAAGTTTACTAAATAGATAATTAGCTTATGGGATAGAAATGTAAAAATATAAATATTTATATTAAATTTCTAGCTTTTTTTTAGACATTTGCCACTAGCCCTATATAATCAAGGCTATTTCTATATTCTATACATCAAAAAGGAGCAGAATAGTAGGAATCTATTGAATTTAAAACGCATGTAAGACTCTATAAACCCAGGAGATTTTAAAGCCTCTGTTCTACAATTACACTAACTGTTCTACTAGTAAATATTTATACAAAGAGCATTAATTGTTCACTTATGCAGTACGTATTGAGCACACTCTGAGCCAGGCACTAAGTCAGGTGCTCAGGATACATTGGTCACTAAGACTCAGTCCTTGACCGTAAGGAATGTAGGGTTTGGGAAAGACTGACAGGAACGCAGTGGTTACGGATGAGATCCATGTTCTGTGACAATGCAACATAAGGCCCATAACCTACCTATTTTAAGAGTTATGGATGTCATCCAAGGAGAAGCAAAATTTAAAGTGAAAAACGAGGAGGAAGAGTCAATAACGGCATGGACAGAACTTTAGGCAGAATATACAAAGGCTCAGCAGCATGGGAGAAGATGGTGCATTCAAGAAACTGCATAAAGTCGAAGGTCAAATGGTGAATTGAGGCTGATGAGGAGAACAGGGGCCAGGTCATAAGAGTCTTGATAAGTGGTCTAAATAATTAGGACTGTATGCTGTGACAATAGCAATTCTTTGAAAGATATTAAGCGAGGAAATTATATGACCAGACTGGACCCTTAAAAGATCAGTCGAGCTGCAATGTGGAAAATAGATTACTGGATATCAGGAGTTGGGGTGGAGGATAAACTGCTTTGAAACTGTGTAATTTGGGAGAGTACTGGCAGCCTGAAATAAGGTTGTGTACTGGTGGTACAAAGAAATGCACACATTTCAAAGATACTACATATGAAGGTAGAATCTAAAAGGCTTTGTGAGAGATTGGACAAAGGGAATAAGAAACAAGTAAACTTTGAAACTAATGTCCAGTTTCTGGTTTAGGAAACTGGGTTTATAGTGGTGTTGTTCAATAAAATAGGCAGGATTTTAAGAGGAATAGTTTATTAGTCAGGATAACTAATGCTAGTTGTTATGTCGCACATACCTGCCCCTGGTAACTAAAGGATCCTTGTTTTGATTTGTCTCTGTATTTATTTTAAAGCACCTGACATTTGTCAAAGATGTTTTACAGCTGTGCTTCAAGAAATATGCAATGATCAACTGCCGTGAACGGCTCTAATTTGACCACAGGAGCATGCCTGGCAGATGAGACTTGGAGGTGACCAAAAGTTACCTGTGCTTCATTACCATGCTGAAGTCTTGCCCAGGGGGAAACTTGCACTTTGCTCGGCACAACTTGTGCCATGTACAAAGAATTGTGTAAGACTGCACATGCCCCAGCTGCCTCTGGAAATCTCTGCCCCTTTCCTAGACATACCTTCCTCTGGCCCTTAAAATTCCTTTACTCCTCTTCCCTTAGGAAGAAGGTGCTTTTAGAGCACTAGCTCTCCCTTCTCCATTCCTTGATCAAAGAATAGTTTCTGCTCTGCTATACTGAATCCAATTTTGTTTGATTGGCATGTGCGACTCTGGGCAAAGGACCCACTGAGGAGTCACCGACCCATTGGGGATTGGTAACAATTAAAGCAACAACCTCCAAATATCAGTGGCTTCACAAAGAAGAAGATTTTGTGTTGCTCACCATACAGTTTGATGAAGAAAAGACAGTTCGCCTAGTGGCAGCTCAGGGATCTGGGTTCTTTCCATCATGAAGTTCTGTCATTTCAGATTGATTCCATTTGCATTGGTGAAAGCGAGAGAAAGATTTTTTTTTTAACTATTTTAAACCCTAAACCTTTTTTAAAAAATAGCAGTTATTGTTATCCTGATTAATACAGAAATAGGATGCTACCATAACAAACACTTAAAATATGTGGCAAAGGCTAGTGGTCAGTCAGCAAGCAGGAAGAAACCTGATATTAAAGATTGAAAAGATGCCTATACATGTTATGCAGTGAAGAAAGTTTGAAAAAATATTTTTCTGTAATAACTTGGGAAACATGCTATATGCCCCAAGTGAACTGGCAGCTCTAGGTAGAG
The DNA here is from genome assembly GCF_028023285.1 of Balaenoptera ricei. Taxonomy (NCBI): domain Eukaryota; kingdom Metazoa; phylum Chordata; class Mammalia; order Artiodactyla; family Balaenopteridae; genus Balaenoptera; species Balaenoptera ricei. Next base: position 58,773,444 of record NC_082652.1, read on the forward strand.
TTGTCAGGTAGAACTTTAGTTGTTTTTAGTGGCTGTCTTGGGCAAGTGAAGCAATTCAGATAAGACCTCAGGAAACAACTGGCTTTTAAGGATCTTGGCTAAAATTAAGGAAAAGGTACTATTGTAACTAGATGAATGTGTGAAGTCAACAGAGATTTTAAGACATGAGAAAATAAGAAGAAATGATTGCAGGGAATCCTGTCTTGCACAATATTCTAACTCTAACTCCACTTCTAATCCTAAAATAATTTCTATACTTTATCCTAAATTTTCATGCAGGGGATGTCTTCTGCTTCTGTGTTCCCCAGGGCTGAACAGAGATTGAACACACAGTAAGAGGGTAATAAATATTTTATTGGTGTTTAACCACTATAGACATTGAGATTACTTAACTGGAAAATGAGATTCTGAGGAAAATATATCATATTAGATTTCAGAAATAGGAATTTAGGATAGAAATTAGAAACAAAAATATCCTACTTCCCAGAATTTTGATGAATTTTACCAGAGAAGTTTGAGAACATTATTCTGCAGTTATTTTTAATATTTGTTTCCAGGCCTCTAACAATCCCTTCAGTTGTAAATATGTACTGGGCAGAATATAAAACTGCACAGTTATATTATGTCATAAAATACTTAGATATTCCTATCATTGTAATTTTATGTTACTTTTTCATTTTTGTTTCATCTATTAATAATATTTGTCCTAATAAAATAATAAGAGCACCTTCACTTTTATCATTGTTTAACTTTCACATTAGTTGTCAAATCCTGACACAGTCTGGGAAGATAGGCTAGGAAGACACATTTATTTCTACTTAGAGACAGATCTGGGATTAGAATTCAGCTTCTCTATTTCCGGTCCAGGGATCTTGCACTATATAAATTCAATCAACGCTTTTGTGACATTTCTATCCCAAGTATTTAGCTCATACAATCTGGTTAGCTTTTCTGTCTGCCTTCTTTCCCTGGTTCTTATGATATGTTTGAAATAAAGAATAATTACTCTCATCTAAATAGAAATAACTGTTTAACACATCCATCAAACATTTATTTCATAGATGGCTTAGAGACAGTGAGGATTTGAGGAATACCTCCATCTGAGAAGCTCATTCAAATTGCCTGAAGCTTTTTTCACTGTACAGGGCTGGTGCTTAAAGTCTTGATTCTGTGTCCAATCTCAGGGTACTCCAGGAACCACACTGCACTTGCTGACTCTTAGAAACACCACAGCTCTTAGCAATAATTTCTTTCAGTCAGTAAGTGGAGACTGTAGGGTCGGGGTATTCTCTTTGCCCCTGAAATCACCCAATGTCAATTGTTGTATATAACTGCCTACGTGCAAAACTGGGCACAGGAAAAAGGCGATCTAGGTGAAAGTACTGGATTGATTTTCAGGGAGACAAATAATTTCAAACAATAGCAAATTTTAATTTTCAGAGATTGTATCAAGAATTGTATTTATTTTTTTTAAAGTGCACACTACAATTGAGGTTATAATATAGTAACTTATTTTTAGTAATGTCAAACTGCATTTGAATTGTCTCTTTTTTGGTCAAATTTCAGATAATGACTTGTTCTTGTCATGAAAATAGAATAAAATAAGCCTTCAGAGACAGACGGAACATGGTCTCATAAGGAATTCAAATGGGTGGTACTGAGCTGTTGAGTTTGCACCCAATTCTGTACTCCAAATGGTACATTCTTAGTGATCAGATATTTTCAAAAATTACTTTTAAATTATGGAAAAAAAGATAATTAGTTGTCAGCTGGAGATATTTTAATTGTCCACACAAATTTTGAACCAGATCTTAGACCCAACTTCCGAATACTTTGCAACAGTGCTTATACTGGAGAGTTAATCTCTCCCAGAGAATATTATATATTAAGTCTCCAGGTAAGGAGTGCCCCTTAGGATATAGCACATGGTTTCAATTAAAGAGAACTGGACTGATCAGAGATGAGTGTTTTACAATTAGGTTCACCTAATATTTTTGGATACAAATTATTTAACTTCTTCACGTCAGTTTTCTCACCTATAAAATGGGAAAATAATGTCTGTGCCTTTTGCAGGATTTCTAAGGTGTCAAAAGTACATTTTCATTGAAATAAATATTTGGAAAAGATCTCATTTAACAATGCATTGTTTATCATTTTTATGTCCTATATATTATCATAATCCACTAACTGTTGTGGACCTGGGGTACTTTGAAATGTAGTACACTTGTTTTATTTAGTTTCTATTTTCAAAATTGGCTCAGAGCTTGGATATATTTGAGTTAAGCAGTTCTTCCTTATGGCCCCAATTATACGGCTCTTGAGGATATAGAGAAGAGTGTGAAAGAAGATGGTGGGAAAACATAACAATAAAGATTCAAACTTCATAGAGTTTTCATGGCTTGAAGTATTATCTCTAAAAAGAAAAATAAGGGGGAAAAAGAGAAAAAAAAAGAAAAAGACCAGAGTCATTTCCCTTATCTGTTTTAAGATATTTTTTATGGACAGATTTACCTGAATATATATATTTTTTAACTTTCATTAAGTGCCACTAAGAAACTATATTAGGTTAAACTTTATTAACCTCTCTTGAGCTCTGATTGAGTTTACATATCCAGGTTGAAGAAGGCAGGTGTCTGCCTTTAAAAGAAATGCTTTCTTTCATTGACCTCCCTGTTTCAGATTCTGTTTTTCATTTATGTCGCCTGTTAATGTGTACTGAGTCACAGAAATGATAGTTGAGGGAACACACACTGTTTGGGTGTAAGCACAGGGAAGCAAACCTAGCAAGTAGCATTTGGTTTCTTAGATGATGGTGCCATCTTCCTGGCACTGATGAAGACAATGAGATTTTCATGGATTTCTTAAAGTCTTTTAGAAAGAGCGTGTGCTGGAATGGAACATTTATGAGCCAATCTCTTTTGATTTCATGTCAAAAGGGGATGTTAAATAATTAAGGTGTGAAAGCCAGAGTTTATACAGGAGGAGGTGGAAAGAAGCAGTCCTTCAACATTAGAAATGTTCCCCTGCCATATTGAAAAGAACACCCATCTGGGCCAAGTTCTCTTACATTATTTGAAGTATTCTCTTTAAAAATCTCAAGGTACAAAATGCATTAAATTGTTTTGACAGAAAACTGCTGAGGAACATTGAGCTACTTCAAACATATTTGGAAATCATTCAATTAGCTTTTAGTGATTGTGAATAGCACTGTGAGGCAGTGAGGAGGAAAACAATATAATCATACTTCAAGATTCTTGCTTTCTAGTAGCCTTAGACTAATTGAAAAACTGTGGAAAAAAATTACTCTGTGGTCAATTGTTAAATTGTGTAGAGATTTAAATGTTTAAGGGAGATATACAGTGAGTACTGTTGAGGCAAGGAAGTTTTCATGGATAATGGGGTATTTATCTTGGGCCTTGTAGAAGATAATAGAATTGCATGAGCAGAAGAGAAAACAGGTTCATCTCTAATAAGGAAGGAATAAGAAAATGAACAAAAGTGTAGAGAAAGTAATGCGCAAATATAGAGTACAAATATTATGTGATGCCATATCATCAGTAGACAATATAGAAAATAGCATTCATATTTTACATCATACATGAAAATGAAATGAACCTAGGTCCTAAAGGAAACATTGAATTATTTCAGCTAAGTATTGGCTCACCACAATATTCAGACTCTCTGAAAGGTAAGCTGGATTCCCAGGAGACATTGACACAGTCTTTCAGCAAAGTAGACAAATTGAAACCTAAGGAATTTTTATGTGTGTGGATTTTTCATATCAGACAATGAAAACAGACATTCTCATAGCTTTATATTAAATATGTAAAATCTCGTGATACTTTCATAAGAGAAAATACTCTTGCTGCTTCACTTGATCACCCATATATTATCCACAGAATTGTTAGTCTGTGACTTTCTTTACAAGGCTGGCCTTTGCAGATATTTAATAACTATATTTGTTTGTTTATATATGGGCTTTCACCTAAACAACTAAACACCCACTGCTCCGAAAACAGGGATTATTTTTTTAAGTTAGTGTTTTGGGTTTTTTTAACATCTTTATTGGAGTATAATTGCTTTACAACAGTGTGTTAGTTTCTGCTGTATAACAAAGTTAATCAGCTATATGTATACATATACCTCCTCCTTCTTGGGTCTCCCTCTAACACTCCCTATCCCACCCGTTTAGGTGGACACAAAACACTGAGCTGAGCTCCCTGTGCTATGCAGGTGCTTCCCATTAGCTATCTATTTTACATTTGGTAGTGTTTATATGTCCATGCCAATCTCTTACTTCATCCCAGCTTGCCCTTCCCCCTCCCCGTGTCCTCAAGTCCATTCTCTACGTCTGCATCTTTATTCCTGTTCTGCCCTCAAGTTCTTCAGAACCATTTATTAAATACTTTAGATTCCATATATATGTGTTAGCATATGGTATTTGTTTTTCTCTTTCTGACTTATTTCACTCTATATGACAGACTCTAAGTCCATCCACCTCACTACAAGTAACTCAATTTTGTTTCTTTTTATGGCTGAGTAATATTCCATTGTATATATGTGCTACATCTTCTTTATCCATTCATCTGTCCATGGACACTTAGGTTGCTTCCATATCCTGGCTATTATAAATAGAGCTGCAATGAATATTGTGGTACATGATGCTTTTTGAATTATGGTTTCTCAGGGTATATGCCCAGTAATGGGATTGCTGGGTCATATGGTAGTTCTAGTTTTAGTTTTTTAAGGAACCTCCATACTGTTCTCCAAAGTGGCTGTATCAATTTACATTCTCACCAACAGTGCAGTAAGGTTCCCTTTTCTCCACACCCTCTCCAGCATTTATTGTTTCTGGATTTTTTGATGATGGCCATTCTGACCGGTGTGAGATGATATCGCATTGTAGTTTTGATTTGCATTTCTCTAATGATTAATGATGTTGAGCATTCTTTCATGTGTTTGTTGGCAATCTGTATATCTTCTTTGGAGAAGTGTCTATTTAGGTCTTCTGCCCATTTTTGGATTGGGTTGTTTGTTTTTTTGTTATTGAGCTGCATGAGCTGCTTGTAAATTTTGGAGATGAATCCTTTGTCAGTTGCTTCATTTGCAAATATTTTCTCCCATTCTGAGGGTTGTCTTTTGGTCTTGTTTATGGTTTCCTTTGCTGTGCAAAAGCTTTTAAGTTTCATTAGGTCCCATTTGTTTATTTTTGGTTTTATTTCCATTTCTCTAGGAGGTGGGTCAAAAAAGATCTTGCTGTGATTTATGTCATAGAGTGTTCTGCCCATGTTTCACTCTAAGAGTTTGATAGTGTCTGGCCTTACATTTAGGTCTTTAATCCATTTTGAGTTTATTTTTGTGTATGGTGTTAAGGAGTGTTCTAATTTCATTCTTTTACATGAAACTGTCCAGTTTTCCCAGCAACAATTATTGAAGAGGCTGTCTTTTCTCCATTGTATATTCTTTCCTCCTTTATCAAAAATAAGATAACCATATGTGAGTGAGTTTATCTCTGGGCTTTCTATCCTGCTCCGTTGATCTAGATTTCTGTTTTTCTGCCAGTACCATACCATCTTGATTACTGTAGCTTTGTAGTATAGTCTGAAGTCAGGGAACCTGATTCCTCTAACTCTGCTTTTATTTCTCAACATTGCTTTGGCTATTTGGGGTCTTTTGTGTTTCCATACAAATTGTAAATTTTTTGCTCTAGTTCGGTGAAAAATGCATTGGTAGTTTGATAGGGATTACCTTGAATTTATAGATTGCTTTGGGTAGTATTATCATTTTCACAATGTTGATTCTTCCAATCCAAGAACATGGTATATTTCTCCATCTGTTTGTATCATCTTTAATTTCTTTCATCAGGGTCTTATAGTTTTCTGCATACAGGTCTTTTGTCTCCTTAGGTAGGTTTATTCCTATGTATTTTATTCTTTTTGTTGCGATGGTATATGGGAGTGTTTTCTTAAAGTCACTTTCAGATTTCTCATCATTAGTGTATAGGAATGCAAGAGATTTCTGTGCATTAATTTTGTATCCTGCTACTTTACCAAATTCATTGATTAGCTCTAGTAGTTTTCTGGTAGTGTCTTTAGGATTCTCTATGTATAGTATCATGTCATCTGCAAACAGTGACAGCTTTACTTCTTCTTTCTGATTTGGATTCCTTTTATTTCTTTCTCTTCTCTGATTGCTGTGGTTAAAACTTCCAAAACTACGTTGAATAATAGTGGTGAGACTGGGCACCCTTCTCTCATTCCTGATTTTAGAGGAAATGGCTTCAATGTTTCACCATTGAGAACGATGTTGGCTGTGGGTTTGTCATATATGACCTTTATTATGTTGAGGTAAGTTCCCTCTGTGCCTACTGTCTGAAGGGTTTTATCATAAATGGTGTTGAATTTTGTCAAAAGCTTTTTCTGCATCTATTGAGATGACAATATGGTTTTTCTCCTTCAATTTGTTAATATGGTTTATCACACTGATTGATTTGCATATATAAAAGTATCCGTGCATTCCTGGGATAAAAACCACTTGATCATGGTGTATGATACTTCTAATGTGCTGTTGGATTATGTTTGCTAGTCTTTTGTAGAGGATTTTTGCATCTATGTATATCAGTGATATTGGCCTGTAGTTTTCTTTTCTTGTGACATCTGTGTCTGGTCTTGGTATTAGGGTGATGCTGGCCTCATAGAATGAGTTTGGGAGTGTTCCTCCCTCCCTCTGCTATATTTTGGAAGAGTTTGAGAAAGATAGGTGTTAGCTCTTCTCTAAATGTTTGATAGAACTCGCCTGTGAAGCTATCTGGTCCTGGGCTTTTTTTGTTGGAAGATTTTAATCACAGTCTCAATTTCAGTGCTTTTGATTGGTCTTTTTATACTTTTTATTTCTTCCTGGTTCAGTCTCGGAAGGTTGTGCTCTTCTAAAAATTTGTCCATTTCTTCCAGGTTGTCCATTTTATTGGTATATCGGTACTGGTAGTAATCTCTCATGGTCCTTTGTATTTCTGCAGTGTCAGTTGTTACTTCTCCTTTTTCTTCTCTAATTCTGTTGATTTGAGCTTTACCCCTTTTCCTCTTGTTGAGTCTGGCTAATGGTTTATCAACTTTATTTATCTTCTCAAAGAGCCAGCGTTTAGTTTTATTGATCTTTGCTATTGTGTCCTTCATTTGTTTTTCATTTACATCTAATCTGATCTTTATGATTTCTTTCCTTCTGCTAACTTTGTGGTCTTTTTCTTCTTTCTCTAATTGTTTTAGGTTTAAGGTTAGGTTGTTTATTTGAGATGTTTGTTGTTTCTTCAGGTAGGCTTGTATAGCCATAAACTTCCCTCTTAGAACTGCTTTTGCTGCATCCCATAAGTTTTGGGTGGTCGTGTTTTCATTGTCATTTGTTTCTAGGTATTTTTTGATTTCCTCCTTGATTTCTTCAGTTATCTCTTGAATATTTAGTAGCGTATTGTTTAGCCACCACGTGTTTGTATTTTTTTACAGGTTTTTTCTCTGTATCTAATATCTAGTCTCCTAGCGTTGTGGTTGGAAAAGATACTTGATATGATTTCAATTTTCTTAAGTTTACCAAGTCTTGATTTGTGACCCAAGATATAATCTACCCTGGAGAATGTTCCATGAGCACTTGAGAAGAAAGTGTATTCTGTTGTTTTTGGGTGGAATGCCCTATAAATATCAATGAAGTCCATCTTGTTTAATGCCTTATTTAAAGCTTCTATTTCCTTATTTATTTTCATTTTAGATTATCTGTCCATTGGTGAAAGTGGGGTGTTAACGTCCCCTACTAATTGTGTTACTGTCAATTTCCCCTTTTATGGCTGTTAGCATTTGCCTATGTATTGAGGTGCTCCTTTGTTGGGTGCATAAATATTTACAATTATTATATCTTCTTGGATTGATCCCTTGATCATTATGTAGTGTCCTTCTTTATCTCTTGTAATACTCTTTATTTTAATGTCTATTTTGTCTGATAGGTGAATTGCTACTCCAGCTTTCTTTTGATTTCCATTTGTGTGGAATAGCTTTTTCCATCCCTTCACTTTCACTCTGTATGTATCTCTAAGTCTGAGGTTGGTCTCTTGTAGACAGTATATATACAGGACTTGTTTCTGTATCCATTCAGCCATTCTATGTATTTTGGTTGGAGCATTTAATCCATTTACATGTTAGGTAATTACTGATGTATGATCCTATTACCATTTTCTTAATTGTTTTTGGTTTGTTATTGTAGATCATATCCTTCTCTTGTGTTTCCCACCTAGAGAAGTTCCTTTAGCACTTGCTATAAAGCTGGTTTGGTGGTACTGAATTATCTTAACTTTTGCCTGTCTGTAAAGGTTTTAATTTCTCTGTTGAATCTGAATGAGATCCTTGCTGGGTAGAGTAATCTTGGTTTTACAATCTTCTCTTTCATCACTTTAAATATGTCTTGCCACTCCCTTCTGGTTTGCAGAGTTTCCGCTAAAAGATCAGCTGTTAACATTATGGGGATTCCCTTGTGTGTTATTTGTTGTTTTTCCCTTGTTGCTTTTAATATTTTTTCTTTGTATTTAATTTTTGATAGTTTGATTAATATGTGTCTTGGCATGTTTTTCCTTGGATTTATCATGTATGGAACTCTCTGCACTTCCTAGAATTAATTGACTATTTCCTTTCCCATGTTAGGGACGTTTTCAACTATAATCTCTTCAAATATTTTCTCAGTCCCCTTCTTTTACTCTTCTTCTTCTGAGACCCCTATAAATCGAATGTTGGTGCGTTTAATGTTGTCCCAGAGGTCTCTGAGAATGTCCTCCATTCTTTTCGTTCTTTTATCTTTGTTCTGCTCTGTGGTAGTTATTTCCACTCTTTTATCTTCCAGGTCACTTATCCATTCTTCTGCTTCAGTTATTCTGCTATTGATTCCTTCTAGAGAATTTTAAGTTTCATTTATTGTGTTGTTCATCATTTTTGTTAGTTCTTTAGTTCTTCTAGGTCCTTGTTAAACGTTTCTTGTATTTTCTCCATTCTCTTTCCAAGATTTTGGATCATCTTTACTATCATTACTCTGAATTATTTTTCAGGTAGACTGCCTATTTCCTCTTCATTTGTTTGGTCTGGTGGGTTTTTACCTTGACCCTTCATCTGCTATGTATTTCTCTGTCTTCTCATTTTGCTTAACTTACTGTGTTTGGGGTCCCCTTTTCACAGGCTGCAGGTTTGTAGTTCCCGTTGTTTTTGGTGTGTGTCCCCAGTGGGTAAGTTTGGTACAGTTGGTTGTGTAGGCTTCCTTGTGGTGGGGACTGGTGCCTCTTTTCTAATGAATGAGGCATGATCTTGTGTTTCTGGTGGTCAGGACCACGTCTGTTTGTGTGTTTTAGGGTGTCTCTGAACTTAGTATGATTTTAGGCAGCCTCTCTTCTAACGGGTGGGGTTGTCTTCCTGTCTTGCTAGTTGTTTGGCAAAGGGTGTCAAACACTGTAGCTTGCTGGTCATTGAGTGGAGCTGGGTCTTAGCATTGAGATGGAGATCTCTGGGAGAGCTCTCGCCATTTGGTATTATGTGGGGCCGGGAGGTCTCTGGTGGACCGATGCCCTGAACTCAGCCCTCCCATCTCAGAGGCTCAGGCCTGACACCTGGCTGAAGCACCAAGCCCCTATCATCCACCCAGCTCAGAAGAAAAGGGAGAAGAAAAAAGAGAGAAAGGAGAAAGAAAAAATTAAACTAAAATAAAATATTTAATATAAATAATAAAAAAAAATAATAAAACAAATAAAAAGTAATAAAAAAAGAAAAAGAGAGCAACCAAACCAAAAGACAAATCCACCAATGGTAACAAGCAATAAAAACTATATTAACCCCCTCCCAAAAAAAACCTGGAAAACTGAAACAGACAGTGAGAACCCTAGGACAAATGGTGAAAGCAAAGCTATACAGACCAAATCACAGAAAGAAGCATACATACACACTCACAAAAAGAGAAAAAGGAAAAAAAATATATATATGTAAAAAAAGGAGGAGAGCAACCTAATCAATAACTAAATCTACCAATGATAATAAGCTCTAAATACTAAACTAAGAGAAACATAACACCAGAAACAAATTAGATTCAGAAAGCAAACCCAAGTCTACAGTTGCTCTCATAGTCCACTGCCTCAGTGTTGGGATGATTTGTTGTCTATTCAGGTATTTCACAAATGCAGGGTACATCAAGTTGACTGTGGAAATTTAATGTCCTGTTCCTGAGGCTGCTGGGAGAAATTTCCCTTTCTCTTCTTTGTTCACACAGGTCCTGGGGTTCTGCTTTGGATTTGGCCCTGCCTCTGCATGTAGGTCGCCTGAGGATGTCTGTTCCCCACCCAACAGGATGAGGTTAAAGAAGCAGCTGATTTGGGGATGCTGGCTCACTCAGGCCGGGGGGAAGGAGGGGTACAGAATGCGAGGTGAGCCTGTGGTGGCAGAGGCTGCCATGACGTTGCAATAGCCTGAGGCATGCCGTGTGTTCTCCTGGGGAAGTTGTCCCTGGATCACAGGACCCTGGCAGTGGCAGGCTGCAAAGGCTCCTGGGAAGGGAGGCGTGGATAGTGACTTGTGCTTGCATGCAGGCTTCTTGGTGGTTGCAGCAGCAGCTTTACCATTTCATGCCAGTCTCTGTTGTCCGTGCTGATAGCCATGGCTCTCACCCATCTCTGGAACTTGTTTAGGTGGTGTTCTGAATCCCCTCTCCTTGGGCATCCCGAAACAATTGTCTCTTGAATTTTAGGCAGTTCCAAACTTTTTCCCTGACTCCCTCCCAGCTAGCTTTGGTGCACTAGCCCCTTTCAGGCTGTGTTCATGCAGCCATCCCCAGCCTTTTGCTTGGGATCTGAGCTCTGAAGCCCGAGCCTCAGCTCCCAGCCCCACCCTGCCCCAGCACGTGAGCAGATTAGCTTCTCAGGCTGGTAAGTGCTGGTCAGCACTGATCCTCTGTGCAGGAATCTCTCCACTTTGCCCTCTGCACCCCTGTCGCTGCACTATCCTTCGTGGCTCCAAACCTTCCGCCAAGCCCAGCCCCTATCTCTGCCAGTGAAGGGGCTCCCTAGTCTGTGGAAACTTTTCCTCCTTCACAGCTCCCTCCTAGAGGTGCAGGTCCCATCCCTATTCTTTTGTCTCTGTTTTTTCTTTTTTTCTTTTGCCCTACCCATGTAAGTGGGGAGTTTCTTGCCTTTTGGGAAGTCTGGGGTCTTCTGCTAGTGTTCAGTAGGTGTTCTGTAGGAGTTGTTCCACACGTACATGTGTTTTTGATGTATTTGTGGGAAGAAAGGTGATCTCCACGTCTTATTCCTCTGCCATCTTGAAGGTCCCTCTTCAGAACACAGGATTTTAAAAACCCATCTCTCAATTGACTTGAGGACCCAGGGAGGGGGAAGGGTAAGCTGGGACGAAGTGAGAGAATAACATCGACATATATACACTACCAAATGTAAAATAGATAGCTAGTGGGAATCAGCTGCATAGCACAGTGTGATCAACTCGGTGCTTTGTGACCACCTAGAGGGGTGGGATAGGGAGGGTACGAGGGAAGCTCAAGATAGAGAGGATATGGGAATATATGTATACATATAGCTGATTAACTTTGTTATACAACAGAAAGTAACACAACATTGTAAAGCAATTTTACTCCAATAAAGATGTTAAAAAAAAAAAAACACTCTCTCTCCTTTTCTTTAGCGTACAATCCACGTTAGAGAAATATATAAACAAAAATGTTTATTAAAAGTCACCCATAATTTTACCAAAGAAATCACAGAAAATAGTTTGGTGAATTTCCATTTAGCTTTTTAACCCTGTATGGTGTAAATACTTTATTTACGTATTTATTTATTTACTATGATTGTGATCCTGCCAAACATATCATTGGTATCCTAATTTTTTGCTTTTGTTTTATGTTAAAAATGTTTCCTATGCCATTTTCAAAATATACTTAATCTCCTCATAACATACTATAATTTATTGAAATATTCATTTTTGTTGAATATTTACATTTTTATAATGCTTCATTGTTATAATTAACACTTTGATGAACATCACTCAACATTAATCTATAATTCAATGCTTATTTTCTCAGAGTAAATTCTCAGATGTGAAATGTCTGAATTGAAATGTATCAACATTTTTAGTGATTTGGACACATACTGCCAAACTATTCTCCTAAAAATACCAACTTATAATCCAACTTATAATAGTTGAGAAGACCCAACTATTTCCTTAAAGATTCCTTGTCAACTTTGATATTATCTTGGATATAAAAAGATCTTTGCCAATTTGATAGGTGAAAATAATGTCATTGTTTTTACTTGCATTATTTATAAAATTGAACATTTTCTCTTTTATTTAATGGATATTTTTTGTGGATAAGTGTGTGTGTGTGCGTGTGTGTGTGTGTATGAGAGACAGAGAGTCATTTCATCATGACTTTTGCCCACATTTCTATTTCTGTGAATAGTCTTTAATAATTACTTACAACAATTATTATTTTTGAGGTCCCAGGAAAACTTCTAATCATAATAAATTTGATCTGGATATTAATGAAGCATTATAGCTAGGATTTGTTTATACCCAAATCCAGCATTACAGGAAGAAAATTGGAATCTCATTATTTTTTTTCTTTTTACTGCATTTTAAAATAAGTTCAAGTTATTAGACATAAACTTTAAAGGCTGATTACTTTCTTCTAATAACTGGTTTGAGTTTTAAACCCAGAGTTTATTTATTGGTCTACATTGCTTTATAACATACAACCTTCTATCTGGTTGTAGCTATTGAAATTCAGACATAGACTTCCAGAAGAAAATGTCTGGTTTCTGTTTTTTTGTTTTGTTTTGTTTTGTTTTTGTTTTGTTTTTTTAAGACAGCAAATAGTACCTTTCATTATATTATAAAGAGATAATCTTTAAATGCATGGAAGTATTTAATAAACATAATTACAACTTGCGAGTCTTTAGCTTGCTCATTCATCTCTCTGTTACTCACAAGAATGGGGTAAGCGCATCATTCCCCATGGGTATAATTTCACTCTTCCATTACATTCTTCCTCTTCCCCTACAGTCATCGATGAGGTAGAGCCCCTTTTATTGCTAATCCTTCTGTATAAAAAATCTTATTTTCATCTGTTTTTTCTACATCATTCACGGCTTTAAAAAAATATTTTTCCTCAAACAGGAGAAAGAAGGTCTCTGGCTTCACAATATTTTGCATATTTTTTCAATAGTAGCTCTAATTTGTAGAGCTAAGAGGTACTCTTACTATTCTGGAATGAATATTCATTTTAGAATAGTAATTATTCATTACAATGCAGCAAAGAAAATATGTTTTCATGTTAAAGGAGTTTATATCTAGCCTCATAAATAAAACGCTTCATGCACCTATCCTAACAGCATGTTGTTACCTAAATACCTTATTATAAGAAAGTTACCAGTTGTCAGGGAAATAATGTCTGAGGCCCTTGAAAGCAAGACTATTTGGCATGCAAGTGTAAATGAGTGCACTCTGTCTTGGGGTATTAAAAATCAGCCTTGGTTTTAGCTAGCGTGGTGGGAGCAGTAGTCAGGGAGAAGCTCCCACATGGGTCACTTCTTCAAAAAGTCCATTCATTGAGAATATCAGAGTAAATGCATGGAACCGAACAGGATGCTCCTGGTACAAAAGCCCCTCCACGTTCCCTGTTTCTTGTTTGTGAGGAAAAAAGACTTTAGTCTCCTATGCCTTCCTTGAGTTCCAAAGAGCAGGCTCAAGCAGTTATTAGGACAATAGAGTCAGAGTACTCCTAGTTCCTCCTGAAGGAATATAGGTAATAGTCTGATGCATATATTTGAGTTGTTCTGCAGAAATTAAGATCCCCATCTGGTGGAGTGTGGTGACTACATGCTGACCACAAGCAAGCAAGTGAAGTCTCACTGTGCATTGGGCACAGGAACTTGGGTTGGATCACATACACAGATAAAAATGCCTTCACATTCATGAAAAAACAAACAAATACTATTAAAAAATTAGCTGTAGAGGAGAATTCACTCTAAGGAAGATCAATTCTGGAATCCACATAAGGAAGAATATATTAGTGATAGTTACTTTGCTCATGGGTTGCTCAACAAGTCTTTATAAGTCAGTTTTGTCAATAAGGCAGGACCAAGGCCAGAATTTTTAAACAGCCTTCTAATGATGTGCCTGTAACTAATGTAAGGCAGTGGGGGAGAGCTGATCCTGCAGCTGTAGTCAGTACTTCCTGGTCACTGGCAATAAACACATAGGTCTTGTGTCTTCCTAAGCTTAAAATAAGGCTGCTCTTGACCCTGAGATTGTTTTTTTCCATCTCCCTGTCCTTACTTTATTCTCTACCTACTCCCTCTTCATTCCTGGCTTTTACCCAATTCCTCATTTCTGTACTCAAGGTTCACCCTTGCTTGACTTGTACTTGTATACCCTAATCTTGATCAATTTAGTCAACTTTATCAGTCCTCTATTTCCTATTTACAAACTGGAAATCTGTCTGCTCACACTCAACATCATATCTATTAGTCAAACCTTTCAGCTTTCCCTTCAAAATGTCTCTAGAATATAATTATTTCACAATACCTCCAGTGTTACCACTTTCCTCTAAAGCCACCATCACTGAATTCCTCATTTGTTACAGATAGTCTCTGAAATGGTCACTCTGTTTCCACCTTGCTCTATATGACAAGCTGAAAGATCCTTACCTTCTTGACCTCATTTTCTCTTAACCCCACTGTTCTACTCCCTTCAAAGTGGCCTCTTTAGTAGTCCTCAAACTTGCCAGCAGACTTCTGTATTAGGGTCATTGCAATTGCTGTTTCCGCTACCTGGAAGGTCCTTCCTCAGAAAAAAAGTAATGATTATTTGTTTCATATTTCTTAGATATTATCAGGGATTTTTTCTCTAACCTTCTTGTATAAAAATATACCCTATCTATCTCTGTCCCCCTTCCCTGCATCATCTTTTATCATAATGCGTCTCATCTTTGAACAGAGCATGTATTTATTGTTTATCTCTTCTTCTAGACTGCAGTCTTCATGAGGGCAAGTTATCTTTTTAAAACATTTGTACTACTTAATCTCCCAGTACCTGGCACTGAATGGTCCCATAATAAATGTGTGAATGAAGAAAGTAGAATGAATAAATGCATTTATAATCTTTCTACCTCTTACTGTATTGGAAGTAATATATGTAGGCCCCTCAAATACTTAAACATTAAAATAAAATTTTAATCTTACTCTCAGTACAGTTGTCCAGCAAGGAAAATAAATATATAAGACAATTTGCTATATATAAAGTCACCAAATGACCAATAAATAAGAGGAGTATTTCTGGATGATACATTTATTTACTCATATCCCATTTCATCCCACTCATTGAAGCTACTTAGAAAAGATAAGAGAATGAAATTAGTAGTGAAGTAAATGAGACAAATGAAAACCAAGATCAGCAAAGGATGAAATTAATACATATAACTGCAGGCAGAGGTTGCTCATCTAGCTTTAATTGTCCTCAGTTTAAAAGTAAAGAGGCAATACAGATCAGATCAAGATTTACAGTGTCCATGAACATAAAAAGACTTATGCAAGAAGTAAACTATTCTTGATGATGAGACATGAGTGATACATCCTGTATTGATCAATTTCCTTGGAAATGTCCCTTTGCTATATCTGCTAACAAGAAGACTTGAATAAAGGGAGGAGATGCCAGGAGAGCTCTCTGGTAAAATAACTGAAAATACCAGGTATGTGATTTGCTAGCATTCCATACTTTTCCTTGCCTCTTACATTGTAACTTCTTGCATAGCTTCCTGTTTTCCCAGCCAACTAGTGTGAACGATAATGGCTATTAAGCTACTAACTATTATATCCTCATTGCCTGGTACATTATGACATTAATAAACATTTAGGAACAAAGGAATGAATGAATGAAGGTTAAAGAAGAAGATAAAGACATTTTAGGGTCTGTGATGAGACATGGTGCTTATTGGAACTTGAGTGAGTGACCCAGGACAGTCAGCTCCATATTTGGGTTATTGGTGGGTATATATACAAGTTGAAAAGACAATAGGAATATTGAATAAACCTCAAATGATCAAATGGCTTTCTACCCTGTAATGAAAATCTGGCCAGCTCAAAAGGAGTTCTGGTCCTAAAAGTCAGTATATTGATGTGACAGATCTTAAGGTAGGAGTTAAACTTAATAAGCACTGTCCTTAAATTCCAGAACTCTTGGGCATACTAATGTGTTCCAGCTGCTGGGTATTACCTACTACTAGAAATACTGATCATGGGCTTAGGATGGACATCTGAACTCTAACTCTGACTTTTGCTCTCTGCTTAGCTTGAATTTTGCTCATCTTCATTTATTATTTATTTATTTAGAAACTACTTTTTAACAAGCGTTTTCGAGATATTTGAGATAAAGTGAAAGAGCCACACCCTGCTCTCACATAGCTCAAGTTCATAGGGTAAAGGACAAATAAAGCTGAAAATTTAAAACTTTCCTGTAGCTTATGGGATAATTTCTTGGGAAACCCAGTGGACTTTTAGCCAATTGCTACTCTAACAAGGTTGACTATTCAGTTTCTATTTCTTTTTTTTTTTTTTAACATCTTTATTGGAGTATAATTGCTTTACAATGGTGTGTTAGTTTCTGCTTTATAACAAAGTGAATCAGTTATACATATACATATGTTCCCATATCTCTTCCCTCTTGTGTCTCCCTCCCTCCCACCCTCCCTATCCCACCCCTCTAGGTGGTCACAAAGCACCGAGCTGATCTCCCTGTGCTATGCGGCTGCTTCCCACTAGCTGTCTATTTTACATTTGGTAGTGCATATATGTCCATGCCACTCTCTCACTTTGCCACATCTTACCCCTCCCCCTCCCCATATCCTCAAGTCCATTCTCAAATAGGTCTGTGTCTTTATTCCCATCTTGCCACTATGTTCTTCATGACTTTTTTCTTTTTTTCCTTAGATTCCATATATATGTGTTAGCATACTGTATTTGTTTTTCTCTTTCTGACTTACTTCACTCTGTGTGACAGACTCTAACTCCATCCACCTCACTGCAAATACTTCCATTTCGTTTCTTTTTATGACTGAGTAATATTCCATTGTATATATGTGCCACATCTTCTTTATCCATTCATGCGATGATGGACACTTAGGTTGCTTCCATGTCCTGGCTATTGTAAATAGAGCTGCAATGACATTTTGGTACATTACTCTTTTTGAATTACGGTTTTCTCAGGGTATATGCCCCGTAGTGGGATTGCTGGGTCGTATGGTAGTTCTATTTGTAGTTTTTAAGGAACCTCCATACTGTTCTACATAGTGGCTGCATCAATTTACATTCTCACCAACAGTGCAAGAGTGTTCCTTTTTCTCCACATCCTCTCCAGCATTTATTGTTTCTAGATTTTTTGATGATGGCCATTCTGACCAGTGTGAGATGATATCTCATTATAGTTTTGATTTGCATTTCTCCAATGATTAATGATGTTGAGCATTCTTTCATGTGTCTGTTGGCAATCTGTATATCTTCTTTGGAAAAATGTCTATTTAGGTCTTCTGCCCATTTTTGGATTGGTTTGTTTGTTTTTTTGTTATTGAGCTGCATGAGCTGCTTGTAAATCTTTGAGATGAATCCTTTGTCAGTTGCTTCATTTGCAAATATTTTCTCCCATTCTGAGGGTTGTCTTTTGGTCGTGTTTATGGTTTCCTTTGCTGTGCAAAAGCTTTTAAGTTTCATTAGGTCCCTTTTGTTTATTTGTGTTCTTATTTCCATTTCTCTGGGAGCTGGGTCAAAAAGAATCTGGCTGTGATGTATATCATAGAGTGTTCTCCCTATGTTTTCCTCTAAGAGTTTGATAGTGCCTGGCCTTACATTTAGGTCTTTAATCCATTTTGAGTTTATTTTTGTGTATGGTGTTAGGGAGTGTTCTAATTTCATACTTTTACATGTAGCTGTCCAATTTTCCCAGCACCACTTATTGAAGAGGCTATCTTTCCTCCACTGTATATTCTTGCCTCCTTTATCAAAGATAAGGTGACCATATGTGTGTGGGTTTATCTCTGGGCTCTCTATCTTGTTCCATTGATCTATATTTCTGTTTTTGTGCCAGTATCAAACTGTCTTGATTACTGTAGCTTTGTAGTATAGTCTAAAGTCAGGGAGCCTGATTCCTCCAGCTCCATTTTTCGTTCTCAAGATTGCTTTGGCTATTCGGGGTCTTTTGTGTTTCCATACAAATTGTGAATTTTTTTGTTCTAGTTCTGTGAAAAATGCCAGTGGTAGTTTGATAGGGATTGCATTGAATCTGTAGATTGCTTTGGGTAGTAGAGTCATTTTCACAATGTTGATTCTTCCAATCCAAGAACAAGGTATATCTCTCCATCTATTTGTATCATCTTTAATTTCTTTCATCAGTGTCTTATAATTTTCTGCATACAGGTCTTTTGTGTCCTGAGGTAGGTTTATACCTAGATATTTTATTCTTTTTGTTGAAATGGTAAACGGGAGTGTTTTCTTAATTTCACTTTCAGATTTTTCATCATTAGTGTATAGGAATGCAAGAGATTTCTGTGCATTAATTTTGTATCCTGCTACTTTACCAAATTCATTGATTAGCTCTAGTAGTTTTCTGGTAGTGTCTTTAGGATTCTCTATGTATAGTATCATGTCATCAGCAAACAGTGACAGCTTTACTTCTTCTTTTCCGATTTGGATTCCTTTTATTTCTTTTTCTTCTCTGATTGCTGTGGCTAAAACTTCCAAAACTATGTTGAATAATAGTGGTGAGAGTGGGCAACCTTTTCTTGTTCCTGATCTTAGTGGAAATGGTTTCAGTTTTTCACCATTGAGGGCAATGTTGGCTGTGGGTTTGTCATATATGGCCTTTATTATGTTGAGGAAAGTTCCCTCTATGCCTACTTTCTGCAGGGCTTTTATCATAAATGGGTGTTGAATTTTGTCGAAAGCTTTCGCTGCATCTATTGAGGTGATCATACGGTTTTTCTCCTTCAATTTGTTAATATGATGTATCACGTTGATTGATTTGCATATATTGAAGAATCCTTGCATTTCTGGAATAAACCCCACTTGATCATGGTGTATGATCCTTTTAATGTGCTGTTGGATTCTGTTTGCTAGTATTTTCTTGAGGATTTTTACATCTATGTTCATCAGTGATATTGGCCTGTAGTTTTCTTTCTTTGTGACATCTTTGTCTGGTTTTGGAATCAGGGTGATGGTGGCCTCGTAGAATGAGTTGGGGAGTGTTCCTCCCTCTGCAATATTTTGGAAGAGTTTGAGAGGGATAGGTGTAAGCTCTTCTCTAAATGTTTGATAGAACTCACCTGTGAAGCCATCTGGTCCTGGGCTTTTGTTTTTTGGAAGTTTTTTAATCACTGTTTCAATTTCAGTGCTTGTGATTGGTCTGTTCATATCTTCTATATCTTCCTGGTTCAGTTTCGGCAGGTTGTGCATTTCTAAGAATCTGTCCATTTCTTCCAGGTTGTCCATTTTATTGGCATAGTGTTGCTTGCAGTAATCTCTCATGATCGTTTGTATTTCTGCAGGGTCAGTGGTTACTTCTCCTTTTTCATTTCTAATTCTATTGATTTGAGTCTTCTCCCTTTTTCTCTTGATGAGTCTGGCTAATGGTTTATCAATTTTGTTTATCTTCTCAAAGAACCAGCTTTTAGTTTCATTGATTTTTGCTATTGTTTCCTTCATTCCTTTTTCATTTATTTCTGACCTGATCTTTATGATTTCTTTCCTTCTGCTAGCTTTGGGGTTTTTTTTGTTCTTCTTTCTCTAATTGCTTTAGGTGCAAGGTTAGGTTGTTTATTCGAGATGTTTCCTGTTTCTTGAGGTAGGCTTGTATTGCTATAAACTTCCCTCTTAGCACTGCTTTTACTGCGTCCCATAGGTTTTGGGTCGTCGTGTCTCCATTGTCATTTGTTTCTAGGTATTTTTTGATTTCCCCTTTGATTTCTTCAGTGATCACTTCGTTATTAAGTAGTGTATTGTGTAGCCTCCATGTGTTTGTATTTTTTACAGATCTTTTCCTGTAATTGATATCTAGTCTCATAGCGTTGTGGTCGGAAAAGATACTTGATACAATTTCAATTTTCTTAAATTTACCAAGGCTTGATTTGTGACCCAAGATATGATCTATCCTGGAGAATGTTCCATGAGCACTTGAGAAAAATGTGTATTCTGTTGTTTTTGGGTGGAATGTCCTATAAATATCAATTAAGTCCATCTTGTTTAATGTATCATTTAAAGCTTGTGTTTCCTTATTTATTTTCATTTTGGATGATCTGTCCATTGGTGAAAGTGGGGTGTTAAAGTCCCCTACTATGATTGTGTTGCTGTCGATTTCCCCTTTTATGGCTGTTAGTATTTGCCTTATGTATTGAGGTGCTCCTATGTTGGGTGCATAAATATTTACAATTGTTATACCTTCCTCTTGGATCGATCCCTTGATCATTACATAGTGTCCTTCTTCGTCTGTTGTAATATTCTTTATCTTAAAGTCTATTTTGTCTGATATGAGAATTGCTACCCCAGCTTTCTTTTGATTTCCATTTGCATGGAATATCTTTTTCCATCCCCTCACTTTCAGTCTGTATGTGTCCCTTGCTCTGAAGTGGGTCTCTTGTAGACAGCATATATATGGGTCTTGTATTTGTATCCATTCAGCCAGTCTGTGTCTTTTGGTGGGAGCATTTAATCCATTTACATTTAAGGTAATTATTGATATGTATGTTCCTATTCCCATTTTCTTAAATGTTTTGGGTTTGTTATTGTAGGTGTTTTCCTTCTCTTATGTTTCTTGCCTAGAGAAGTTCCTTTAGCATTTGTTGTAAAACTGGTTTGGTGGTGCTGAACTCTCTCAGCTTTTGCTTGTCTGTAAAGGTTTTAATTTCTCCATCAAATCTGAATGAGATCCTTGCTGGGTAGAGTAATCTTGGTTGTAGTTTTTTCTCCTTCATCACTTTAAGTATATACTGCCACTCCCTTCTGGCTTGCAGAGTTTCTGCTGAAAGATCAGCTGTTAATCTTATGGGGATTCCCTTGTGTGTTATTTGTTTTTTTACCCTTGCTGCTTTTAATATGTTTTCTTTATATTTAATTTTTGATAGTTTGATTAATATGTGTCTTGGCGTGTTCCTCCTTGTATTTATCCTGTGTGGGACTCTCTGTGATTCCAGGACTTGATTAACTATTTCCTTTCCCATATTAGGGAAGTTTTCAGCTATAATCTCTTCAAATATTTTCTCAGTCCCTTTCTTTTTCTCTTCTTCTTCTGGGACCCCTATAAATCGAATGTTGGTGCATTTAATGTTGTCCCAGAGGTCTCTGAGACTGTCCTCAGTTCTTTTCATTCTTTTTTCTTTATTCTGCTCTGCAGTAGTTATTTCCACCTTTTTATCTTCCAGGTCACTTATCCGTTCTTCTGCCTCAGTTACCCTGCTATTGATCCCATCTAGAGTTTTTTTAATTTCATTTATTGTGTTTTTCATCATTGCTTGGTTCCTCTTTAGTTCTTCTACGTCCTTGTTAAATGTTTCTTGCATTTTGTCTATTCTATTTCCAAGGTTTTGGATCATCTTTACTATCATTATTCTGAATTCTTTTTCAGGTAGACTGCCTATTTCCTCTTCATTTGTTTGGTCTGGTTTGTTTTGACCCTGCTCCTTCACCTGCTCTGTGTTTTTTTGTCTTCTTATTTTGCTTATCTTACTGTGTTTGGGGTCTCCTTTTCACAGGCTGCAGGTTCGTAGTTCCCGTTGTTTTTGTTATCTGTCCCCAGTGGCTAAGGTTGGCTCAGTGGGTTGTGTAGGCTTCCTGGTGGAGGGGACTAGTGCCTGTGTTCTGGTGGATGAGGTTGGCTCTTGTCTTTCTGGTGGGCAGTTCCACGTCTGGTGGTGTGTTTTGAGGTGTCTGTGGCCTTATTATGATTTTAGGCAGCCTTTCTGCTAATGGATGGGGCTGTGTTCCTGTCTTGCTAGTTGTTTGGCATAGGGTGTCCATCACTGTAGCTTGCTGGTCATTGAGTGAAGCTGGGTCTTGATGTTGAGATGGAGATCTCTGAGAGATTTTTGCCATTTGGTATTACGTGGAGCTGGGAGGTCTGTTGCAGACCAGTGTTCTGAAGTTGGCTCTCCCATCTCAGAGGCACAGCCCTGATGCCTGGCTGGAGCACCAAGAGCCTTTCATCCACATGGCTCAGAATAAAAGTGAGAAAAAATAGAAAGAAATAAAGAGGATAAAATAAAGTAAAATAAAATAAAATAAAGCTATTATAATAAAAGTAAGAAAAAATATTATTAAGAAAAAATTTATTATGAAAAAATTTAAAAAAATTTAAATAAATTTATTAATTTTTATAATAAAAAATTTAAAAAAATTATTAAAAAAAATTATTAAGTAAAAATTTTTCAATTTAAAGAAAACATAAGAAAAAAATTATTAAGAAAAAAAAAATTTTAAGAAAAAAAAAAAAAGGATGGACCGAACCCTAGGACAAATGGTGAAAGCAAAGCTATACAGACAACATCTCACCCAGAAGCATACACATATACACTCACAAAAAAATGAAAAGGGGAAAAATGAATATATCCTCCTCCCAAAGTCCACCTCCTGAATTTGAGATGATTCGTTGTCTATTCAGGTATTCAACAGTTGCAGGTACATCAAGTTGTTTGTGGAGTTTTAATCCACTGCTTCTGAGGCTGCTGGGAGAATTTTCCCTTTCTCTTCTTTGTTCGCACAGCTCCCGGGGTTCAGCTTTGGATTTGGACCCGCCTCTGCGTGTAGGTCACCTGAGGGCGTCTGTTCTTTGCTCACACAGGACGGGGTTAAAGGAGCAGCTGCTTTGGGAGTTCTGGCTCACTCAGGTGGCGGGGAGGGAAGGGTACGGATGCGGGGCAAGCCTGCAGCAGCAGAGGGAAGCGTGATGTTGCAGCAGCCTGAGGCATGCCATGCATTCTCCTGAGGAAGTTGTCCCTGGATCACGGGAGCCTGGCAGTGGCGGGCTGCATAGGCTCCCAGGAGGGGCGGTGTAGATAGTGACCTATGCTTGAATACAGGCTTCTTGGTGGCAGCAGCAGCAGCCTTAGCATTTCATGCCCGTCTCTGGGGTCCACGCTGATAGCCGCGGCTCGCGCCCGTCTGTGGAGCTCATTTAGGCAGCACTCTGAATCCCCTCTCCTTGCACACCATGAAACAAAGAGGCAAGAAAAAGTCTCTTGCCTCTTCGGTAGCTGCAGACTTTTTCCCGGACTCCCTCCCGGCTAGCTGTGGTGCACTAACCCGTTCAGGCTGTGTTCACGCCGCCAACCCCAGTCCTCTCCCTGCGATCCAACCGAAGCCCGAGCCTCAGCTCCCAGTCTCCGCCCGCCCCAGCAGGTGAGCAGACAAGCCTCTCGGGCTGGTGAGTGCTGCTCGGCGCCGAGCCTCTGTGCGGGAATCTCTCAACTTTGCCCTCCACCACCCGCAGTCTCCGCCCATGAAGGGGCTTCCTAGTGTGTGGAAACCTTTCCTCCTTCACAGCTCCCTTCCACTGGTGCAGGTCCCATCCCTATTCTTTTGTCTCTGTTTTTTCTTTTTTCTTTTGCCCTACCCAAGTACGTGTGGAGTTTCTTGCCTTTTGGGAGGTCTGACGTCTTCTGCCAGCATTCAGTGTGTGTTCTGTAGGAGCAGTTCCACGTGTAGATGTATTTCTAATGTATCTGTGGGCAGGAAGGTGAACTCCACGTCTCTGCCTCTTACTCTTCCATCATCTTGCCCAGACCCCCTCTAGTTTCTATTTCAAGGTGCCAACTGAAACCAGAGTCTTACTTACCTCAGGGTCAGCCTACGTGTCAGGCTCCCCAGTACTGACCCTGAGAACTAGCCTTCCAGTCCAGTCCAAGGATCATTTCAGACACTCCAACCACTATCTTACCTGAGATCATTCCCTAAAACCTGGCCTACTTTCTTTTACTGCTGCAGTAGACAGTATGATTTACTGCACTTGAAAGATAAGGTGAGTTCAGCAAAACTAAGTTCTGATACTCATCAGAAATAAGACCTTGCAAAATTTTTTAACCTCTCTGATCCACAGTCTGTAATAATATGCCTTCCTCTAAAGGTTTCTGTGAAGGTCAAAGAAGATGCGATTTTATTCTATCGCAATGCCTGGAATAGGAGCTCCTGTTTTCTTTCATAGTTCCCATGAACATAAGTAAGGAGAGTAAGCAATGTCTGAAAGAAGAAAGTAGACACTCAGGAAAACTGTAAAAGAGTTCACTGAATTTATAAATTGGGGTGATTCCACTGGAGAATACCCTTAAGTAAGTATTGAAAGCTATAATTTATTAGTAATGTTTAGGACAGAGTGACCTATCCCTTGGGAAATGTAGATGATGATATAGTTTCAAAATCACTCTTGCATATTATCTTGTATTCATTTCAAACTTCAAAATACAGTGACTTAAATGCTGTATAGAAATAAATTTACAATAGCAAAGAACCACCATGATTATTAATTGTTTTGAGTTCAAATCTATCAAGATGTTTATTAACCTATCTCTGTACATCTCCTATAAAAAATATTTAGGAATTAAATATAAAATTATTAAAAAGTGCTTCTCCAGAAAGGAGAAAAAGATGATTTATCTCATTTTTCTTTGAATTATGCCAGTTTATGTGTGTATTTCTGAATAGAACTGAAGTTTGTGGTGCCATTGTACTCTTTAACTGTTGATTTGCATTAGAAATCCTCCACCTAGTGCAATCTAAAGTGGCAATTTAATTATATTTTTATTCGTCAATCTCCCTCACTTGCTCACACTTGACGTTCCTGAGGCTATGAGTCTTTATTAAGGTTATAAAATGCTTCAACCTTCATAAAAGGCATAGTGACTTCCCATGAGGTTCAAAGCATTAATGATGAGATGAAATGCAAAATCATTACCTGAGAGCAGCATCTCTCTTACCACAGAAGCTATTCAAATCATCCAATTGAAAGGCAAACCTATGCAAAAGCTAATAAAGAATTCTCCCTGGAGGTTGAAATATTGGACAAATTACTTTTCAGATGTTAACTGGGTGACAGCTAAATGATGCTGCTGGTTCACTATATTCCACCTCTGTAAGCTGGGTAATTGATGATCTTTGGGTTCAGAGGTCAAAAGTTGTTGGTGAGTTTGCAATGAGAAACTTCACTGTGGAAATGGACCAGTGGTAAGTATTTATTACTTGCCATTGTCTTGGTACCAAAGGCTTTAATAGGGAAACCATGCTTCATTCAGGTTTAGTGTCACATTTGCATTCAACTGTTCATGAAAGCTTGTAAGTGTGTCAGTGGAAAATTGAATGCTGACAACTTGAGAAAATGTCACTTACGTAAAAACCAGTTTATAAAGACAGGGTCTTACCTTCTTCCCTTCTAAAGCAAAGCAGTGTGCAGCAATGTATGTAATACCCATAGGCGATGGTAGTGACAAATAAGTGCCTCTTGCAAAACCAATCTTTTTATTTCATCTTAGATTTTAAGCCTGTATTAAAAAGAGGCTCAAGTATGAGAGCTGAAAAGTCCATCTTTATCAGTCTTTATCCTATCTTCATATATGTAAACTTACTCATTTTTTTAATAATGGAAGAGAAAATTTCTTTATGATTACACCAAAATCCAAATGCTTTTGTGTCAATTAGCATATTTATAATGAAATAGGTGTTCTTGGGCTTCTATTGCACAATATGATGATGTGATATGTACTGTCAGAAAGACAAGGAATGTTAAAGGGATCTAAAATCTTATCTATTTCATGAGTCCACAAAGGCCCACCAAGGTATAAATGTGGAAATGTAGGTCGATAATCATTTTCAATGTTTCATAACACTTGCTGGAAATTATATATTCACTGGTTGGTATAATGATCAACTTTAATCTACTTTTGACTGCTTTGATACCAACTCAGGGTACACCTAATTCTATTATCTGTGTTCTCCATGGTATTCAGAAGCACTGGTTGACAGTAAAGTAACTTATGGAAAGTACATAGAATCTGACTTTTCTATTCAGGCTAGAGAACTAACTTAACCCTTAATGACTATGTAGTTCTCGATACTGTTGAAGCATTTTCTCATACAAACTAGGCATTAAGGCATGATAAACACAACCAGTGCTCACTTCAGCAGCACATAGAAAAACAATCAAAACAATACAGAGAAGATTATCATGACCTCTGAACAAGGGTGGCACAGAAATTTGTGAAGCATTCCATATTTTTAAAAGAAAAGACTATTCCATCACACAGACTACTTTTGTACTAGAATTTGCTAACTTGTAATATGGAATTTTCATTTTGGATGATAAGCAGGATTTCCTTATAAATTGCTTGGACACTGGTCACTTTTAGGAGATTTAAACTCTAGTAATTATGAGAGCTACATTGAAAAATAATTGTTCTGCAATTGTTTACCTTCATTTAGTTTAAGATTCTTAATGTTTGTAAAACTAAATTGTTTTAGGGGATGAGGCAGAAGGGTGGGCGATTTCTTTTGTAAGTGTAAAATAAATGAATATGTATTGAATATTAAAAAACAAACAAGACAAAAAAACCAAAAAACCAGCACTGGACTGAGAATCAGGAGACCTGGTTTCTGGTAATGACTCAGTCAATATCTATGACAATTTAAAAGAGTTGTTTTATTTACTTTAGTTTCTAATTTCTGGTCATACTAGATAATCACTAAGGCCTCTTCCAAGTTTGAACTTGGAAGCTACTTTCATAAAGAAGCTACATTCTTCATTGCTGAATGTGCTTTTTATTGGAGCATTTGAGTAATGCCTTCTAGCTACTCCCTGTAGGGAGTGTTTCAAATCTGGTTTCTAATGGAAGAGAAGCAAATATGGTAGCTGGAAAACTAGTAGTGCTTAAGTCCATGTCCCTCACTATTTCCTATAGAATAATAGAGAAAAACAAGACAATCAAAACTACACATGAAGGACACACTCAATGTACTTAGAGTATCACTTAATTTAAAAATAACTGGAACCAAAAAAGAAATAAGAAAAAAGCAGAAGAAGAAAAATCACAAAATGATCTCTTATGTTTCCATTATATCATAAGACTTTGAGGTCAAGCAAGAGCAGTCTAAGAAAAAGTGCAGAGAAGAAAGAAGAAAGCAGCTGGTGACAGGACTAAAGTTGAGCCAAAACACTGCCAGAAAGATTACATTCACTCTTAAGTCAGAAAATACTAACAATGTGCCTTGGTAGATCAGAGCATGCATGGCAAAGAAGGCATTTACAAGTATGTACTACTTGAAATGACAGCCCTGTAGAACTTATGGGTGGGAGGGGGAAGAAAGGACAAAAGTGACAGAGAAGCATCTTTGATGATTATGTAGAAAGAGAAAAAGCAAAAGAGGAAAAACACAGTTCCACCCTCAAGCAAACACATGTGCAAAAAAGACAAAAATTCACTAAAGAATCTAAACTTTGGAGCACTGACAGAATATGCCATTGTAAACATTAATCTTGTAAACCACACCAAATCCACAGAATGAACAGAAGAAACTGGATAAATCTAGTCAAAATTACCATAACATAACAGAAAATATGATTTAGCACATCTTGACTGACAAAACTCTTTTTCAAAGTAGAAAAATAAGGCAGAAGAAAATTATAGATGTTAAAGTAGGTTACCACTTTGAATCAGAATAGAAACAAAACTCAAGAAGCAATAAAACGAGTTGATTGTACTCAGAAAAAAAATAGGAGAAATACAGAAATATTTCTCAACTGAAGACTGTTGAAGAAAGTCAGGAAAATAACTAACAAAATGAAAATGAGATAAGAAAAGAAGTAAAAAAGCCAAAGATGAAGTAACGGACATGGAAGGTAGACAAAACTAGAATAACATAGGTACAATCAGAGTCCCTGAAAAAGAAAACTAAACAATAGAACAGAATTAATATTTAAAAATATAACTGAACAAATCTTCCCAGAAATAAAAGAGTGTAAAATCTACATATTGAAAAGGCCCACTAGGGACCTAGGAAAATTAACCCAGAATTATCATCTCCAAGGTTTATCCTACTAAAATTATTAGACTTAAAAAAATCCAAAAGCCTATCAAGGTCTCCAGGCAAAAGATCAAATAATTTACAAGATCATTAGACTATTTTAAAACAACATACAAGGAAAGGCAACAATAGAGTAACATTAGAATAATAAATCTCAATGAATGAAGGTATGAAAACAGATTTTAATTGCCAGCTAATGTGCTTGTCAAATACCAAGTCTTTAAAAAACCAATATTAAACATACACAATGTAAAACATTCTCTGCCCATGAGACCTCCATGAAGAATTTACTAGATTAGCTTCATTCAATCAATAGATAAATGGGAAAACCTCAACAAAGGACTGATGATGGGCATTTTAATGCATACAAATGTAGATCTAAGACAAAAACAGAGGCATGGAAAGGCAGCTGAGCACAGGTTGGAGTGCAGAGCAGACGGGACACAGGCAGTGCTGGCTGCAGGCTGCAAGCAGGGGGGCTGGCGGAGTGCCTTGGGGCACAGTAAGGGGCACCCGCGAGCCCAGGGTGAGGTGTCCAATGAACAGACGGCGCCCCTGGGAGCTTTGCCGACCGGCAGGACTACAGAATGGTACCCCTAAATGGAGAGAGATTACAGAGCTGATCAGAGAGGACGAGAAACAAAGAAGGCTTCTGAAGGAGGGGACGTGGGTTAGATCCCTCATCAGGGAACTAAGAACCCACATGCCATGGGGCAACTAAGCCTGTGCACCACAACTACTGAGCTCATGCACCTCAATGAGGGAGCCCGTGTGCCAGAAACTAGAGTGCCCACACGCCCTGGAGCCCCCATGACACAACCAGAGAGAGAAACCCCACATGCCACAACTAGAGAGAAGCCTGCGTGCCCCAATGAACAGCCCATGCCACAAAGAAAAATCCTACATGCCTGAACGAAGATCACGTATGCCACACTTGAGACCTGACACAGCCGAATATAAAATTTAACAATTTTTTAAAAAAAATTACTTATTTGGCACTAAGCACACACCTCTTTATTTTTAAATCTTTTAAAGGATATGTCTTATGTTCTTAACTAAGTTAAAAACACTAATAAAAGCAAAGACCTTGATATATATACATACACATATAAAAATAAATGCATATATATATTTACCTTGTACTTCTATCAAAGTGCACTAAACAGATTCACAGAAAGATAGACAAGATGAAAAGGCAGAGGGCTATGTACCAGATGAAGGAAAAAGATAAAACCCCAGAAAAACAACTGAATGAAGTGGAGATAGGCAACCTTCCAGAAAAAGAATTCAGAATAATGATAGTGAAGATGATCAAGGACCTCAGAAAAAACAATGGTGGCAAAGATCGAAAAGATGGCAAGAAATGTTTAACAAAGACCTGGAAGAATTAAAGAACAAACAAACAGAGATGAACAATACAATAACTGAAAGGAAAACTATACTAGAAGGAATCAATAGCAAAATAACTGAGGCAGAAGAAAGGATAAGTGACCTGGAAGACAGAATGGTGGAATTCACTGCTGCAGAACAGAAAAAAGAAAAATGAATGAAAAGAAATGAAGACAGCCTAAGAGACATATGGGACAACGTTAAATGCAACAACATTCGCATTATAGGGGTCCTAGAAGGAGAAGAGAGAGAGAAAGGACCAGAGAAAATATTTGAAGAGTTTATAGTTGAAAACTTCCCTAACATGGGAAAGGAAATAGCCACCTAAGTCCAGGAAGTGCAGCTAGTTCCATACAGTATAAACCCAAGGTGAAACATGCCGAGACACATAGTAATCAAATTGGCAAAAATTGAAGACAAAGAATTGAAAGCAGCAAGGGAAAGATGACAAATAACATACAAGGGAACACCTATAAGGTTAACAGCTGATTTCTCAGCAGAAACTCTACAAGCCAGAAGGGAGTGGCATGATATACTTAAAGTGATGAAAGGGAAGAACCTACAACCAAGATTACTCTACCCGGCAAGGATCTCATTCAGATTCGATGGAGAAATCAAAAGCTTTACAGACAAGCAAAAGCTAAGAGAATTCAGCACCACCAAACCAGCTCTACAACAAATGCTAAAGGAACTTCTCTAAGTGGGAAACACAAGAGAAGAAAATGACCTACAGAAACAAACCCAAAACAATTAAGAAAATGGTCATAAGAACATACATATCGATAATTACCTTAAACGTGAATGGATTAAATGCTCCAACCAAAAGACACAGGCTTGCTGAATGGATACAAAAACAAGACCCATATATATGCTATCTACAAGAGACCCACTTCAGACCTAGGGACACATACAGACTGAAAGTGAGGGGATGGAAAAAGATATTCCATGCAAATGGAAATCAAAAGAAAGCTGGAGTAGCAATACTCATATCAGATAAAATAGACTTTAAAATAAAGAATGTTACAAGAGACAAGGAAGGACACTACATAATGATCAAGGGATCAATACAAGAAGAAGATATAACAATTATAAATATATATGCACTCAACATAGGAGCACCTCAATACATAAGGCAACTGTTAACAGCTATAAAAGAGGAAATTGACAGTAACACAATAATAGTGGGGGACATTAACACTTCACTTACACCAATGCACAGATCATACAAAATGCAAATAAATAAGGAAACAGAAGCTTTAAATGACACAAAAGACCAGATAGATTGAATTGATATATATAGGACATTCCATCCAAAAACAGCAGATTACACTTTCTTCTCAAGTGCGCACGGAACATTCTCCAGGATAGATCACATCTTGGGTCACAAATCAAGCCACAGTAAAATTAAGAAAATTGAAATCATATCAAGTATCTTTTCTGACCACAACGCTATGAGATTAGAAACGAATTACAGGGAAAAAAAGGTAAAAAACAGAAACACATGGAGGCTAAACAATACGTTACTAAATAAGCAAGAGATCCCTGAAGAAATCAAAGAGGAAGTCAAAAAATACCTAGAGACAAATGAAAATGAAAACACGATGATCCAAAACCTGTGGGCTGCAGCAAAAGCAGTTCTAAGAGGGAAGTTTATAGCTATACAAGCCTACCTCAAGAAACAAGAAAAATCTCAAATAAATAATCTAAGCTTACACCTAAAGGAACTAAAGAAAGGAGAACTAACAAAATGCAAATTTAGCAGAAGGAAAGAAACCATAAAGATCAGAGCAGAAATAAATGAAATAGAAACAAAGAAAACAATAGTAAAGATCAATAAAACTAAAAGCTGGTTCTTTGAGAAGGTAAACAAAATTGATAAACCATTAGCCAGACTCTGCAAGAAAAGGAGGGAGAGGACTCAAATCAATAAAATTAGAAATGAAAAAGGAGAAATTACAACAGACACCACAGAAATACAACGCATCCTAAGAGACTACTACAAGCAACTCTATGCCAATAATATGGACAACCTGGAAGAAATGGACAAATTCTTAGACAGGTATAACCTTCCAAGAGTGAACCAGGAAGAAATAGAAAATATGAACAGACCATTCAAAAGTAATGAAATTGAAACTGTGATTAAAAATCTTCCAACAAACTAAAGTCCAGGACCATATGGCTTCACAGGTGAATTCTTTCAAATCATTTAGAGAAGAGCTAGCACCCATCCTTCTCAAACTCTTCGAACAAATTGCAGAGGAAGGAACACTCTCAAACTCATTCTATGAGGCCACCATTACCCTGATACCAAAACCAGACAAAGATACTACAAAAAAAGAAAATTACAGACCAATATCACTGATGAATATTGATGCAAAAATCCTCAACAAAATACTAGCAAACAGAATCCAACAACACATTAAAAGGATCATACACCATGAGCAAGTGAGATTTATCCTAGGGATGCAAGGATTCTTCAATATATGCAAATCAATCAATGTGATACACCATATTAACAAACTGAACAATAAAAACCATATGGTCATCTCAATAGATGCAGAAAAAGCTTTTGACAAAATTCAACACTCATTTATGATAAATACTCTCCAGAAAGTGGGCATAGGGGGAACCTACCTCAACATAATAAAGGTCATATATGACAAACCCACAGCAAACATCATTCTCAATGGTGAAAAACTGAAAACATTTCTTCTAAGATCAGTAACAAGACAAGGATATACACTCTCACCACTATTATTCAACATAGTTCTGGAAGTCCTAGCCACAGCAATCAGAGAAGGAAAATAAATAAAAGGAATACAAATTGGAAAAGAAGAATTAAAACTGTCACTGTTTGCAGATGACATGATACTATACATAGAGAATCCTAAAAATTCCAACAGAAAACTACTGGAGCTAATCAATGAATTTGGTAAAGTTGCAGGATACAAAATTAATGCACAGAAATCTCTTGCATTCCTATACACTAATAATGAAAAATCTGAAAAAGAAATTTATGAAACACTCCCATTTATGATTGCCACAAAAACCATAAAATACCTAGGAATAAACCTACCTAGGGAGACAAAAGACCTGTATGCAGAAAAGTATAAGACATGGGTGAAAGTAATTAAAGATGATGCCAACAGATGGAGAGATATACCATGTTCTTGACTGGAAGAATCAATATTGTGAATATGACTATACTACCCAAAGCAATCTACAGATTCAATGCAATCCCTATCAAATTACCAATGGCATTTTTTACAGAACTAGAACAAATCATCTTAAAATTTGTATGGAAACACAATAGCCAAAGCAGTCTTGAGGGAAAAAAACGGAGCTGGGGGAATCAGACTCCCTGACTTCAGAATATACTACAAAGCTACAGTAATCAAGACAATATGGTACTGGCACAAGAACAGAAGCATAGGTCAATGGAACAAGATAGAAAGTACAGTGATAAACCCATGCACCTATGGTCAACTAATCTATGACAAAGGAGGCAAAGATATACAATAGAGAAAAGACAGTCTCTTCAATAAGTCGTGCTGTGAAAACTGGACAGCTACATGTAAAAGAATGAAATTAGGACACTCCCTAACACCATACACAAAAATAAACTCAAAATAGTTTCAAGACCTAAATATAAGACTGGACACTATAAAACTCTTAGAGGAAAACATAGGAATAACACTCTTTGACATAAATCACAGCAAGATCTTTTTTGATCCACCTCCTAGAGTTATGGAAATAAAAACAAAAATAAAAAAATGGGACCTAATGAAACTTCAAAGCTTTTGCATGGCAAAGGAAACTATAAACAAGATGAAAAGATAACCCTCAGAGTTGGAGAAAATATTTGCAAATGAATCAACAGACAAATGATTAATCTCCAAAATATATAAACAGCTCATGCAGCTCAATATTAAAGAAACACACAACCGAATCCAAAAATGGGCAGAAGACTTAAGCAGACATTTCTCCAAAGAAGACATACAGATGGCCAGGAAGCACATGAAAAGCTGCTCAACATCACTAATTATTAGAGAAATGCAAATCAAAACTACAATGAGGTATCACCTCACACCAGTTAGAATGAGCATCATCAGAAAATCTACAAACAACAAATGCTGGAGAGGGTGTGGAGAAAAGGGAACCCTCCTGCACTGTTGGTGGGAATGTAAACTGATACAGCCACTATGGAAAACAGTATGGAGGTTCCTTAAAAATCTATAAATAGAATTACCATATGATCCAGCAATCCCACTACTGGTCATATACCCAGAGAAAACCATAATTCAAAAATACACACGCACCCCAATGTTCATTGCAGCACTATATACAATAGCCAGGTCACGGAAGCAACCTAAATGCCCATCAACAGTTGAATGGGTAAAGAAGTGTGGTACATATCTACAATGGAATATTACTCAGCCATAAAAAGGAACTAAATTAAGTCATTTGTTGAGACGTTGGTGGATCTAGCGACTGTCATACAGAGTGAAGTAAGTCAGAAAGAAAAAACAAATATTGTATATTAATGCATGTCTGTGGAACCAGAAAAATGGTACAGATGAACCGGTTTGCAGGGCAGAAATTGAGATACAGATGTAGAGAACAAACGTAGGGACACCAAGGGAGGATAGCCTTGGGGGTGTGGGGATGGTGGTGTGATGAACTGGGTGATTGGGATTGACATATATACACTGATGTGTATAAAATTGATAACTAATAAGAACCTGTTGTATAAAAACATAAATAAATTAAAATTCAAAAAAAACACACCAATACTAAACTTTCTTTGGGTTATTTGTATGGAAATATGTTAATATAAATGTTCCAGACATTACATGAAATTCCTAAAAATCTTATATATTCTGGTATAATGTTATGTCATAATTCTTGTTATTATTTTAAAATGTATATCTTAGAAATAACTAAATTTCCTTGTTTTTGCAAAAAAAAACAAAGGCATGAATGCACAGATGTTACATTTTATGACAAAACAGAAAAAAAGCAACTAAATATGAGAGAAGAGAGGAAACATAAAGTAGAATAAACTCACCTATAAGTCAATAAGTAGGATGTAAAATATACCATCTAAAATTAACAAACCAAAGAGTAAAATATCAAATAAGAAAATGTAGGATAAATGGTATTATAAAAGATATAAATTCAAATGTAACCATTAGAATGAAAATATGATCCTTCCTAATTATTGTGTTTAATTAAAGAGCAAATAATGCATATTTTGTGAAGGAGTAAGCATAGCAAGTATAATCTAATACACGAAAATTTAAAAATATAGTGACACAATTGGGACAACAGAATTGAGACATATTAGTCATATCAATAAATATGAATGAACTAAAGTTGTTAAAAAATTTGATTTTCACTTTGGCTTAAAAAGCAATACCCAGCTATACGCTGTATTCAAGGGACATAATTAAAACAAAGTGATTCAGCAAAGCAAGCAAATGATATAGACAAAAGTACCCCAGGCCCATAAAAACAGTAAGAACAGAGGAATGTGAACTTGATATCTATAAAGCAGTATTCAATTTAAAAATTAATAAAAAATTGAGATTTTTAATGCTCATATTTTAAAATATGTAATTTATGAGTATATATGAACAAATAATGTAGCAACCACCTTTACAAAGTAAAAACTGTAGAACATATATAGAAACACCGTAATAATAAGAGACTTTAAGACAGCAATCTCAGATCAAGACAGAACAAGTGGACAAACCAAAAATAATTAAGGAGCCAGAAAACGTAAGCAACATAATCAATAAAGTAGATCTTATCATCATATAACAAATTTTAGACCATGATATTAGAAAATAGTCTTCCTTTCCAGTGCTATGGAACATTTACAAAGTTTTTCACATATTACTTCACAAGAAAAACATCAAGATGTCCTATAAAGCATAAATACTACAAACGATACTCTCTGATGACAGTGCAATATAACTAGAAATTATTAACAAATGAAGAAATTAAAAGCCCCTTCCACTTTCTATTAGACAAATCTTGGGTGAAACAGAGAAATAGAGATTGAAACCAGAGAAGTCAATCAAATAATAAAATTACTACATACAAGAAATCCTGGGATACACTTAAAGCAGTGGTCAGAGGAAAATTCATAGCAAACTCTTTCACTAGTAAAAATGAAAGAATGTAAACAAATTAAATACCCAGCTGAAGAAACTGAAAATAGAACAAGCAAAAGAAAGCTCAAAAAAGTAAATAATAAAGATAAAAGCAGAAGTTAACAAGGTATGTCTTAGAAAAATAGTAGATTTGAATGTGTGTGTGTGTGTGTGTGTGTGTATTTGTGTAAGTGTGCATGGCAGGATGGGTGTGGGATGGTTCAATGAGAATGGAGCAATATCTTCTTTCATATTTGAGGATATTCTGTGGAAAACACAGGTTTCACTAGGATAGAAAAAATGTGTTTGTGTGTTGGTGTATGTGTTCACATATATCTGAATTTTTGTCTGCAACTCACTGTTTTACAACTTGAAATATGAACATATGTGGTTTTCATTATATGAATTGTGACTGCTTATACTGAAATGGCAAGTGGGACCTAACACTGTACAAAACCTAAGCAGAATTGTGCTGTTTATCTCTGTAACAGTGATAACATGATTAAGAGAATCTATAATGTGGATAGCCACAGTGCTGGTGGCAATAGGAAAAGAAAAATAGGAATAGGAACATTACGCTTCAGCAAAACAGAGATATTATCAATGCTGGATTTCTTCAAGTATATTTGGGTTTTACATTTATATTTTTATAGCTTTCTTCATGCCCAATATTAGTAAAATTATTTCAAGGAAGAAAAGACTTCAATATAGTTAGTCTGAAATACTTTCGCCTCCCACCCCCTTTTCTGTGAAGCACTCTCATGAAATTATTGTTAGGTGAGTCAACGCGGGTTGTGAAAGAATTCACAGAAGTGAGAAGAAAAGAAAGTTTTAATTCACTTTCCAAGGGAGGAAAGGGGCCAGACGCAGAAAATGGTGTCGTCCCTGAAGGGTGGGGGTTTGAGTCTTTTATTGGACTACAAAGGGCAAGGTGCAGGAAAGAGGTGGTGGGTTCTTATGTGTTTTGGTCCACAGTTGTATTCGAGCTGGCTATGCTTCTATAGGATGTGGTTTTTCTGAGAATCTGTAACTTTTTGTCTTCAGTAATTTTCCAGTCCTTGGGTGTCTGAAAAAGACCCGATAGTGGCCCTTGACGGGCGTTACTCTATTTTCAACAATGTTACATGTGTTTACATTTATTATCAAAATTACTGCATCTTAACAGAGCAAACATTTTTATTAAATGAGCTGAAAAAAGGTAACTTATTATCTTAGAGAATATTTCTCAACATGATACTGAGAACAGTTGCTCTGAGGATTGAGATTCTATCTTACATATCAGGGCCCTGCATATTCCAGGCTTTCAGAATATCTACTGACTAAATATACCAAAAATGAACCATTGTTCACTTTTTAAAATTTCTATGAAGATACGGTTTTCCCTTCTTTAGACACATTACAGTTTGTCAATTCCTTTTGTGGTTTATATCTCCATAAAATTTCAACCTCCACAAAAAAAGGAATATGCTAGTTCTATAGGACTAGGCTTAAAATATATTTTCTTAGTCAGAAAACCAGCATAACAATTTCATAAAGTTTTCTCATTTAAGGCTAATTAATCCCGTGTCTTTGATGCTTACCATACATTTCAGCCATGCTTCATTCTAATATTACTATTTGGTTCCTCAGAAGATGTGAAGGATGCCAATTTCCTGTACAATTTATCAGAAAATGTTCAATGTTGTTTACAGCAAACTTATAAAAACACAATTTACACAAGATTTATCACATTGCTTGCATTTTAGCATGTTTCTAGAACTAGCAACCAAGTTCCTTCTTGACTGCTTTTGACAAAAGTTTAATAATAAATATTAACTCTCCTTCCCATAAAAAGACATAGATATTATTTATTTAGGATGCATTTTTTGTAAAATTATTCAGAGATTTTCATACTCTACTGCAATGCCTATATAAGGATCATTCTTCCTTATTTAATTTGATTGTCTTTCCTCATAAATATCATTTAGTAGCTTTGTCACCTACCCTTTATATATATATATATATGTATACATATATATGTATATATATATGTATATACATATATATGTGTGTGTATATATATATATGACATATATATATATATATATATATATATATATATATATATGTCTTATTTGTTCTGAACTCTGATGAATATACCTGCTAATAGAGCTTTCCTATTTTTTCTTTCTATTTGGTTGGCTGAGGAAGTTTACGATATAGGATCAATTTCCTTCCTTCCTTCTTTCCTTCCTTCCTTTCCCTCAATATATACTGCCCTGAAGTTGTAATACTTTACCAACAGCAATCTGGATTTTCCCTTAGCGGGAGGAAGCCCAGGCTGTGGGCTGCAGTCCAGCCCAGGGACTACCACATTGATTCTTATAGGTCCCTGACTAAAATAAAGTGATCCTCCTCCTAGTGTGTGCAGCTCACTTGGGAATACTAAAGTGAGGACAAGCCTCTTTAGATTAAGCCAATTATCATCAAGTATAACCCTAAATTCTACCTAATCTGTGAACATGTCCTAACCCTTAAATTTGTTGGGGCTTGTGAGGGGGCTGCTCTATGTTCCTGAAGCTGTCTAGGTATGGTTCCATCACAAGATAGAACCTTTCTGGGCAGAAGAAAAGAGAGGCACAAACTCTCATTTGTTGAGCTCTCACTGTGTACCCACCACTGAGTTATTTGTTTTACTTTGTTATATTACTTAAAGTCATTCAGTTCACACCATAATCCTGTGAGGTAACCACTGTCACGAGAACACTTGAAATCACACATCCCCTAAGTGTCAGAGCTGCAGCTAACACCCACCCCCAAGATGGGGGTGATAGTTCATAGCTCCCACAGTTGCTCTGCTGGCCAAGGTGATAGAGATCCCACAGATCCATATCAGAACTGAGGATTGACCTTAAATTTAACCCTTTGTAGATATGTGAATTATGTTCTTCTAAACACCTATTGGAGATGGTTAGGTGTCCACTAAAATCCATATTCTTCTTCTTCCAAAATTATAGAATTGGGCTAGGACTCAGCTCTCTAGGGAGCACGTATCTCAGCCTTCTTTGGAACTAGGTATCACTATATAACTGAATTTGTGCCTGGCAGTCCAAAACTTGGATGTCTTTCTGTATGCATTCTTTTCTGCCTTCCTACTGACTGAGATGACCAGAGCATGGCCACTCAGGAAGTCATTTGTTGAAGATGGTGGAGCCACTGCTCCCCTATGTCTGTGAATCATGGTATGTGGGTAGCTGCCTACTGCCCCAAAACGCCCACCCTGGACTATTACATGAGTGAGAAACAAACCTTTTTATTTCTTAAGCAACTGAATTAATATTGGGTCTCCTTTGCAGCAGAACATCTGAGTCTATCCTAACCAGGGAACACTTTGTTTATATTGTTAGTTAATTTAATTAACATATAGAGTTTTACTATATGCAAATATAATGCCTTGTAAATGCATTTGTTCTATTGGTGAACTTATTCTGATGATTAAATTGGTATCTTTGTGCATGTCCAAAATTAACCATCAAGTCAATAAGTTGAAAAAAATTCCATCAAATTGGTTGGTGCTCAATGTGTAGAAAAATTTACTGCTAATTTTTTACTCATTTCCCTTTCTTCTCTCTTCTAAGAGTAGTATGTGAACTCAATGCCAGATTAGGTGTGTCCTCAGTGCATTCAAGCAAAAGTATTTTTATTCCTTTACTGCCCTCCACTGTACCTATGTCTTAAGTTTACCTCAAGCAAATTATATTCCAGAAACATTACAAAGAAAGAAGTCAAATATTTCCAGCACTTGTTTGTTTAATTCATATTGCTGACTCAACTTCTGTGATGTCTTTAAAAATGGCAGACCTTATTTACTATACTGATCAGTTTGGTGATGTCTTGATGAAAACAGGATAGTGGGATATATGAATTCTTATAGGCATTTCTAGCTTCCTATGACTATGACATATTTATTTTTATTCAATAATTATTAGAGAAAGCTGTCATTTCAAACTTACTACTTTTTCTTTCCTCACATACAGCTTAATCTAGTGTTTCAACAATACGCTTAAATTTGTTTTCATGATCTTGGAACAGGTGGGCACAGACTGGGAAATGTCAAACTCTGTCAACCTGGCTAAATATAGATATGTAGTGATTTTCAATGTATTGGGAATTCAGCAGAATTCTCAGCTGAGTGGTATAAGTTATGACAACATCTACTGGATTCTACCACATTTTTAATCAAAACTAATTCCATTTAAGGAAAAAAATACAAAATCTTTAACTTGCTCTCCAATGGGCATGATTTCGTCCATGCCTTCATAAGCTCATGCTGTGGTATTATATGTTTTCAACATTCTCTAGATAAAGTAGCCTTTTATTGGAGAGTTTTGTGGGTTTTTTTTCTTTGAACTTTAAGTGTTCCCTTTACAGGAATACTCTTTTCCTCACTCTTCCTTTTGTTTCAGGTGACATTTCTCCAACCTTCAATTAAGGTGTCCTGTTATAAGTAAACACTTATGAGGTTTGTAATTTGCTTTGTGTCAGATTATTAGTTTAATAGTTGTCAATTCTATACAGTGAGTGACTATTGTTTTGCCTGCTCAGTGTTCCTCTATATTTTCTGTGACTTCTCTGGAAACTTCTTCCCCACTCCATCTATGTTATCTCCCCTAGAAATACCTTTTCTCCTATATAATTGTAATCTCACCCCAACAACAATTTCTAGTAGAGTAATGGGCACCTTTATCTAGCCACAGTTCTTCCCGAGGATTTCTCAAACCATAATTATCATAGTCAACATTTTCTCAAGTAGAATTCTGAGGCTCTTGATAGTGTTGTCACCACAATTTGGTGAAATCCTAGATGTCTACAATGGGAGAGAATGTTCCTGACATGCATAAAGAATCAGAGATGAAAAAAAGATTGAGAGTACCAGGAGTGTTTGAGTGCCTGGTTCTAGTTGTTCCAGAAGCTAGGTTACAATACTGACCTTCTTAGAGACAGACTGGAGATGATTTTATGAGATATTCCAGTCAGTCTTATTTTTCCTTAAGTTAGATTGAGTTAAATCATTGTTACTGGCAATTAAAATTGTTGATTACTGGGGCTTCCCTGGTGGCGCAGTGGTTGAGAATCTGCCTGCCAATGCAGGGGACACGGGTTCGAGCCCTGGTCTGGGAAGATCTCACATGCCACGGAGCAACTGGGCCCGTGAGCCACAACTACTGAGCCTGTGTGTCTGGAGCCTGTGCTCTGCAGCAAGAGAGGCCACGACAGTGAGAGGCCCGTGCACCGCAATGAAGAGTGGCCCCCACTCGCCGCAACTAGAGAAAGCCCTCGCACAGAAACGAAGACCCAACACAGCCAAAAATTTTTTAAAAAAATTAAAAAAAATTGTTGACTACTAATATGCCCTGGGATATGTAAGCTTCACTAAGTTATCCTTTGTCTATCTGTACATGATGTCCAGTCCTCCACTTTTATTCAGAACAAACATCTTTTATAATTTTGTGAAGGAAGCTCTATCTGCTAAGAGTGTATTGAACTACAAAGGAACCTAAATACTAATAATCTCACTTTGACTTCTTCATTGCTTTCTAGACCTTGAATGTTTGTGTGATGTTTTTTTTTTTTTTTCTTTTTTGACATCTGGAAAGTGTCCAGACTGTGGAACTTCATTTAAATACCTTGGTATAAAGTCAAACATTCTAGAATTTTTTTCTATTACTTCTCTTCCTTTCCATCCTCCCAAAAAGTAAACTCTTCTTTGAAAATAGATTGAAAACATGTCTTCTTTATAGACATGTCTTTTGCTGATTCCTAGCATTTAAAACTTCCCAAGTTCTATCATCTTAGGTATGAGTGGGAAGGAACCCAGCTTCTTTTGTCACATTTTCCTGAGATTACCCTGCTAATAAAGGTTCCAGGGATCCAACTGGGCAATGTAAAAATGTAAGCTTCCCCTCTCTCTCAAAATTCCTATACTGGGACCAGGTTATTGCCAAATCACCATATGCTTAGCATATTTCAGGGAGTAAAGTCAAGTTGGAACTCTGTTTCTCTTACTGTTTCACCATGATTGTTTGTACAACAGATGCAGGCAATCCATCAAATCCAGGAGAAACTGAGAGGAAATTGCTCTCATAACCATAGACACTGAAACACAATTAAATTCTCTCTTAAAAAAACAACTTAGGGACTTGCCTGGCAGTCCAGTGGTTAAGAGTCCATGTTTCCAATACAGGGGGTGCGGGTTCATTCCCTGGTCTGGGAACTAAGATCCCACATGCT
The DNA here is from genome assembly GCF_028023285.1 of Balaenoptera ricei. Lineage (NCBI taxonomy): Eukaryota > Metazoa > Chordata > Mammalia > Artiodactyla > Balaenopteridae > Balaenoptera > Balaenoptera ricei. The sequence goes on from NC_082652.1 coordinate 58,815,378, forward strand.
ACGTGGTATGACCAAAAAAACCCAAAAAAACAAAAAATAAACATGGACCATTATTTTGACCCTTTGGGGGAAAAATGTATGATTAATATTAAAATATTTAAATAATCCATTTAGAAGTAGATTAAACAAATACCTTATGGAAATAAAAGTTGTAGAATTAGATGTGAGAAATAGTAACATGTGACTAAACTTTTAAAGTTTACAAAATACATTTAAAGTATTCAGCAGCTCACAAGAGGCAACTTTTTAGAGATGAAGAAAATAAATTTAGTTTTGGGAAGTGATTGAATAAGTATTGCCAGATAAAGTACAAGTGTGATGTATCCAGTTATATTTGAATGTTGGAAAAGCAACAAATTTTAGTTAAATATATTTCAAACATTGCATGCTTATCTGAAATTCATATTTAGCTGGGTGTCCTACAATTTTATATTCTGAATCTGGGAATCCTAGATAAAACTAAGGTTACAAAGTTTATAATAGGCAAAGCAGGACATCCTTAAAAAACAATGGAGTATATGATAGCTGACACGAACTTCAAAAAGATTCTAGCAAACACTCAGATGAAATTATTGTCATTTTCAGGACATAAAAGACATAATTTCTGCACATCCCAGATTTCCAGGTGAAAGATAGTGTGAAATCGTCCATGAATAGGCACTAATTCTGATGGGCCTTTTTGAAATATGTGGGGTATATTGACCCGGTAGGAATAAGAATTCATCAGGCAGATTTCTTCACTGGTTATCCACCACATGCATCAATTCCTGAAGGATTAAGGCATTATTTGAATGCAATGTGTGCTCTGGGATATTTATGAAGAGCTAGTCCATCATTTAAAAAAAAAAATGATAAATGGGTTTCAAATCTCAGCTTGGACCCTGATTAAAAATAGATCCCAAAAGGGACATTTCATAGACAAAAGAGAAATAAGACCTTTTAGCCTCTTGTACTCTTTGGGAATAAGTGTGGGAAGTAAGTCAATGAAGCTGTTAGAAAACTTTGGGGGGCTCCTTGGTTCATTCTCTAGCACAGATATTTATAGGTCCTACTAAGTCCTATATATTTTTCACTAATAAAGTTTTCATTAATAACAGTTTTCAGATGGCTAAAGCTGTATATGAGTACAAAGAAAACAGGTAAGCAGCCTATTGCTTGTATCAACAGAAATTTCATCAAAAATCTTAGTTCTTAATTCCAGAGTTAGCAATCATAGAGAAATTCTAAAAAGAAATATATGGCATTTTTTTTCTAGAAGTGAAGTAACAAGAGTTCTGTTACTTGCTCTATAACTAATATCATGCTAGACAGAAATGGTCAGTGGTGGCTGTAACTGTAAGGTGCATATTATAGATTTGAGCTTAGCAAACAGTTTTCTCTTTTCAGTGAGTATATTCACAGAATACCAAAAATAAGGCCCCAGTAGGGGAATCAGGACCATTGAGAATGCTAGGGAATTGGATATTTTCCTTTAGGTGGCAGAACTGAAAGCACCCAAGCAAGGAATCAGTTGAATGATACATAATAAACTAACATCACTTTATTGTGTTTTAGATGAAACTACCATTTTAGAGATTCAATTGTAAATTTGAGTATTCTGGAATAAAGTGACCTGCAAATAACATTCCTGGTGCATGTCTGTACTGTCATGAGAAATGTGGACACAAACCTCTACTGTGGATTGAATGATACCAGAGAGGATTCAGCAAGTCCCAATCTGTATGAGCTTAAACTAAGTAAGAGACAGAAAGAAGCTTAACATTTGACCACAAATGCAACACTGAAAAGCATTAAGTGTGGTTTTCCAGGGCAGTGCAAGAAATTATAAATTTTTGTAAAATATAGACTTACATGGAAAGGATGATGCCATTTTTTTTTTGAATTTTTGAATTTTATTTTAATTCAGTTTTTAAACAGCAGGTTCTTATTAGTCATCAATTTTATACACATCAGTGTATACATGTCAATCCCAATCGCCCAGTTCAGCACACCACCATCCCCACCCTCCCATGGCCTTCCCCCCTTGGTGTCCATACGTTTGTTCTCTACATGTGTGTCTCAACTTCTGCCCTGCAAACCAGTTCATCTCTACTATTTTTCTAAGTTCCACATACATGCATTACTATACGATATTTGTTTTTCTCTTTCTGACTTACTTCACTCTGTATGACAGACTCTAGGTCCATCCACGTCTCAACAAATGACTCAATTTCGTTCCTTTTTATGGCTGAGTAATATTCCATTGTATATATGTACCACATCTTCTTTAACCATTCATCTGTTGATGGGCATTTAGGTTGCTTCCATCACCAGCTATTGTAAAGAGTGCTGCAATGAACATTGGGGTGCGTGTGTCTTTTTGAATTATGGTTTTCTCTGGGTATATGCCCAGTAGTGGGATTGCTGGATCATATAGTAATTCTATTTTTAGTTTTTTGAGGAACCTCCATTCTGTTCTCCATGGTGGCTGTATCAATTTAGATTCCCAACAACAGTGCAAGAGGGTTCCCTTTTCTCCACACCGTCTCCAGCATTTGTTGTTTGTATATTTTCTGATGATGCCCATTATAAATGGTGTGAGGTGATACCTCACTGTAGTTTTGATTTGCATTTCTCTAATAATTAGTGATGTGAGCATCTTTTCATGTGCTTCTTGGCCATCTGTATGTCTTCTTTGGAGAAATGTCTATTTAGGTCTTCTGCCCATTTTTGGATTGGGTTGTGTGTTTCTTTAATATTGAGCTGCATGAGCTGTGTATATATTTTGGAGATTAGTCCTTTCTCTATTGATTCATTTGCAAATGTTTTCTCCCATTCTGAAGGCTGTCTTTTCGTCTTGTTTATGGTTTCCTTTGCTGTGCAAAAGCTTTTAAGATTAATTAGGTCCCATTTGTTTATTTTTGTTTTTATTTCCATTACTCTAGGAGGCGGATCAAAAAATATCTTGCTGTGATTTATGTTGAAGAGTGTTCTTCCTACGTTTTCCTCTAAGAGTTTTATAGTGTCTTGTCTTACATTTGGGTCTCTAATCCATTTTGAGTTTATTTTTGTGTATGGTGTTAAGGAGTGTTCTAATTTCATTCTTTTACATGTAGCTGTCCAGTGTTCCCAGCACCACATATTGAAGAGACTGTCTCTTCTCCATTGAATATCATTGACTCCTTTGTCATAGTTTAGTTGACCAAAGGTGCGTGCATTTATCTCTGGGCTTTCTATATTGTTCCATTGATCTATGCTTCTGTTTTTGTGCCAGTACCATATTGTATTGATTACTGTAGCCTTGTAGTATAGTCTGAAGTCAGGGGGTTGATTCTCCAGCTCCATTTTTTTCCCTCAAGACTGCTTTGGCTATTCAGGATGTTTTGTGTCTCCATACAAATTTTAAGATTTTTTTGTTCTAGTTCCATAAAAAATGCCATTGCTAATTTGATAGGGATTGCACTGAATCTGTAGATTGCTTTGGGTAGTATAGTGATTTTCACAATATTGATTCTTCCAATCCAACAACATGGTATATCTCTCCATCTGTTGGTGTCATCTTTAATTTCTTTCATCAGTGTCTTATACATTTCTGAATACAGGTCTTTTGTTTCCCTACGTAGGTTTATTCCTAGTTATTTTATTCTTGTTGTTGCAATGGTAAATGGGAGTGTTTCCTTAATTTCTCTTTCAGACTTTTCATCATTAGTGTCTAGGAATGAAAGAGATTTCTGTGCATTAATTTTGTAATCTGCAACTTCAGCAAATCCATTGATTAGCTCTAGTGGCTTTCTGGTAGTATTTTTAGGATTCTCTATGTATAGTATCATGTCATCTGCAAACAGTGACAGTTTTACTTCTTTTCCAATTTGTATTATTTTATTTCTTTTTCTTCTCTGATTGCCATGGCTAGGACTTCCAAAACTATGTTGAATAATAGTGGTGAGAGTGGACATCCTTGTCTTGTTCCTGATCTTAGAGGAAATATTTTCTGTTTTTCACCATTGAGAATGATGTTTGCTGTGGGTGTGTCATATATGGCCTTTATTATGTTTAGGTAGGTTCCCTCTATGCCCACTTTCTGGAGAGTTTTTATCATAAATGGGTGTTGAATTTTGTCAAAAGCTTTTCTGCATCTATTGAGATGATCATATGGTTTTTATTTTTCAATTTGTTAATATGGTGTATCACATTGTTTGATTTGTTGCTATTGCAGAATACTTGCATCCCTGGGATAAATCACACTTGGTCATAGGGTATGATCCTTTTAATGTGCTGTTGTATTCTGTTTGGTAGTATTTTGTTGAGAATGTTTGCATCTATATTCATCAGTGATATTGGTCTGTAATTTTCTTTTTTTGTAGTATCTTTGTCTGGTTTTGGTATCAGGATGATGGTGGCCTCATAGAATGAGTTTGGGAGTTCTCTTTCCTCCGCAATTTTTTGGAAGAGTTTGAGAAGGATGGGTGTTAGTTCTTCCCTAAATGTTTGATAGAATTCACCTGTGAAGCCATCTGGTTCTGGGCTTCTGTTTGTTGGAAGATTTTTAATCGCTGTATCAATTTCATTACTTGTGAATGGTCTGTTCATATTTTCTATTTCTTCCTGGTTCAGTCTTGGAAGGTTATACATTTCTAAGCCTGTGTCTTTTGGTTGGAGCATTTAATCCCTTCTTGTTTAATGTAATTATCGATATGTATGTTCCTACAACCATTTTCTTAATTGTTTTGGGTTTGTTTTTGTAGGTCCCTTTCTTGTCTTGTGTTTCCCACTTAGAGAAGTTCCTTTAGCGTTTGTTGTAGAGCTGGTTTGGTGGTGCTGCATTCTCTTAGCTTTTGCTTGTCTGTGAACCTTTTGATTTTTCCATCGAATCTGAATGAGATCCTTGGTGGGTAGAGTAATCTTGGTTGTAGGTTCTTCCCTTTCATCACTTTAAGTATATCATGCCACTCCCTTCTAGCTTATAGAGTTTCTGCTGAGAAATCAGCTGTTAACCTTATGGGAGTTCCCGTGTAGGTTATTTGTCACTTTTCCCTTGCTGCTTTCAATAATTTTTCTTTGTCTTTAATTTTTGCCAGTTTGATTACTATGTGTCTCAGCATGTTTCTCCTTGGGTTTATCCTGTATGGGACTCACTGTGCTTACTGGAATTGGGTGGCTATTTCCTTTCCCATGTTAAGGAAGTTTTCAACTATAATCTCTTCAAGTATTTTCTCTGGTCCTTTCTCTCTCTCTTCTCCTTCTGGGACCCCTATAATGCAAATGTTGTTGCATTTAATGTTGTCCCATATGTCTCTTAGGCTGTCTTCATTTCTTTTCATTCTTTTTTCTTTTTCCTGTTCTGCAGCAGTGAATTCCACCATTCTGTCTTCCAGGTCACTTATCCGTTCTTCTGCTTCAGTTATTCTGCTATTGATTCCTTCTAGTGTAGCTTTCATTTCATTTACTGTATTGTTCATCTCTGTTCGTTTGTTCTTTAATTCTTCTAGGTCTTTGATAAACATTTCTTGCATCTTCTTGATCTTTGCTTCCATTCTTTTTCCAAGGTCCTGGATCATCTTCACTACCATTATTCTGAATTCTTTTTCTGGAAGGTTGCCTATCTCCATTTCTTTTAGTTGTTTTTCTGGGGTTTTATCTTGTTCCTTCATCTGTTACATAGCCCTGCCTTTTCATCTTGTCTATCTTTCTGTGAATGTGGTTTTTGTTCCACAGGCTGCAGGATTGTAGTTTTTGCTTCTGCTGTCTGCCCTCTGGTGGATGAGGCTGTTTAAGAGGCTTGTGAAAGTTTCCTGATGGGACGGGACTGGTGGTGGGTAGAGCTGACTGTTGCTCTGGTGGGCAGAGCTCAGTAAAAGTTTAATCCACTTGATTGCTGATTGGTGGGCTGGGTTCCCTCCCTGTTGGTTGTTTGGCCTGATGCAACCCAACACTGGAGCCTACGTGGGCTCTTTGGTGCAGCTAATGGCAGACTCTGGGAGGGTTACGCCAAGGAGTACTTCCCAGAACTTCTGCTGCCAGTGTCCTTGTCCCCATGGTGAGCCACAGCCACCTCCCACCTCTGCAGGAAACCTTCCAACACTAGCAGGCAGGTCTGGTTCAGTCTCCCCTGGGGTCACTGCTCCTTTCCCTGGGTCTCCATGCGTTCACTACTTTGTGTGTGCCCTGCAAGAGTGGAGTCTCTGTTTCCCCCAGTCCTGTTGATGTCCTGCCATCAAATCCCACTAGCCTTCAAAGTCTGATTCTCTAAGAATTCCTCTTCCTGTTGCCGGAAGCCTGACGTGGGGCTCAGAACCTTCACTCCAGTGGGTGGACTTCTGTGGTATAAGTGTTCTCTAGGCTGTGAGTCACCCACCCAGCAGTTATGGGATTTGATTTTACTGTGATTGTGTCCCTCCTGCAGTCTCATTGTCTTTGGATGTGGGGTATCTTTTTTGGTGAGTTCCAGTGTCTTCCTGTCGATGATTGTCCAGCAGCTAGCTTTGATTCTTATGTTCTCTCAAGAGGGAGTGAGAGCACATCCTCCTACTCCACCATCTTTGTTCCTCTCTCTATCTCAACATTCTTATCTTGGAGAGATGATGGTGGGACTCTCATTGATCCTTTGTAGAGAAGTATCCAGTTTACCAGAGAGAAAATTGAATGATACCATTTTATCTAAGGAAATTAATCCCTGTATATAATGGTAGAAGAGCATATAAAACTACAGGTAGAAAGTCACACAGATTTAATTAAGGAGAGTCACAGACATCACTGTCAGTTCCTTGGAAATAGCTCCACCCAAGCCCAAGCTCATGGATTCTTCACATGAGCACGTTTTCCATCTTTCTAGAACAGAGAAATCAATAAATCATGACCATTTTTGAAATCAGGATGCTGTTTATTCCCCATAAGTTATCTGTAATGCACTGTGGGAAAATGAATAACACATAAGTACCTCCTGCTTAAAATTCCTTCCTTTAGCATTTGAAATTATTTGCCATTTGAGATGTAAGTTCCTTAACCTATCTGAGCAGAGATTTGTCCTTACAAAGCAGTTAGGTCTAATGAGATTTTACCATAGGTGGAAGTGTAGCAGAAGGGAGCAGATTGCCAATAAATTTTACCATATGGACACTGTCATTGTTTGCCCTTAATAATGAGGGAGCAATACCAGGTCCATTCAGAGAAGTGAGGTGTCTGACCTTCAGACAAAGGATTTAATGCATGGTAGAAAATAGATAAATAGAGTCTGGGCATAGTGTGTGATAGAGTAAAGGTCTTATAAAATAATTTTAATTGGTTCTTCAAATGTTTGACTCATTCCAATTACATAAACAAAATTCACTCTAGTCCTGAGGAGAAAAGGTTCACTAATTTTGGCAGACAATACAATATACTCTGCTTATATGGAGACTGATAGTGTTGTTGACTTGCTACCCTGGAGCCCAATTGGCAAATAGTTAGTCAGGGAGAACATGAACTCTGCAGAAAGGATTTTGAAGTCTTTCTTGCCATATCTCTTTATGAAACAGAGAAAGATGAGGAAGGAGAAAGAAACTGTCACTAAACTCTGATGCAGGGAAACATGTATACAAGGTTTAATCCAATGTATGATGGCTTCTCAGACTATAGCTCCTTTGAACATGCTATTTATCTCCCAAAGCATGAAGGACCAAAAGAACCAGAGATGTCGTCATCTAGAACAGAACTTTATTGGGAAGCATAAAATTGTCATCCCAAGGAGAAATTTGTTGGAAAATAAATTAGAACAAAGAAATAATATATCTATCCTCTGTTCAAATCTACCTATACAACTACTGCTCTACAAAGCAAGGAAAAGAAATCATTCATATAGCTGAGGACCTTGCATCTTTGTGTGTTTATGGTTCTGGGAACAATTTAAAAGATTGGCAATAAAGGTTTTTCAATGACATTTATATAGGTATTAAAATATTTATTGTCACCAGCTATGTCTGACTAATTTGTATGACATGTTCACCAGAAATCTACTTCTCTGAGAGGCTGAGAAGCCTCATTGGAGAGACTTTCTCTGAAGAGAAGAATCAAACAGAAAAGCTTGACCCATTAATGCAACCCTAGTAACTAGCAGGTGAATGTGCCTATTGGATTTGAACTGAGGCTTATAGTATAACTTAATAGGAAAGGGGAGAGGAGTGTGAGAAAACATTGAAAAAGCTGTTTTTAATAAGACCTAGATCAGATACTAGAGAATGAGGCGGTCCTCCAACAGTAAAACTCTAACATAACAACATCACAGGAAAAGGGATAGTGAAATTTTCTTGTTCTTCACCACAGACTATCAAACAGATTTGGCCCATTGGAGGCTCCAGTACATTCTCTCTCTGAGCCTCATTTCCATCTGTAAATTAGTAATGATAATATCAGTATATTATACTATAAAGTGTGGTATATAATATTAAGAGTGCAAAGAGTATTAGAGATTATCTATTCAATAAATGAAGAAGAAGAAAGGAAAGTAGGAAGGGAGAGACGGATGGAAGGAGGGAGCAAGGGAGCAGGAGAACTAATAACTAGAATGAAAAATTTTCTAAGATCACAAATATTACTTGTAATAAATTCATCAGTAGATTTCAGTTTTATTTACTCCCAGTCCAGTATTTTTCAAATATGTTAGCTAACTTATGCTACATCTACAATGAACTTAAAAATAATCTGTCCTGGGTAGTGATATATTGTATATATGCTAAGTAGTTCAAGCCTCAGTTTTAGGAGCCATTGTCCTCATTTATAATGGACACTGCAGGGATTTTTCATTATGAGAAAAAGTCTATATTCTAGAAGCAGCTACTACAAGGTATCTTGATCAGCACCTCCTATTACACACGTCAGACTGATGAGTGGGGGAATTATTTTTATTGCTGAATTTAGCTATTCATCTACTATTGGTCGACTCCCTGGATGCAGAAGCTGGGACACGGGATGGCCAACTGTACAATATCATTTGACAAAAGGAACTTGAGTATCAGAGGATTTTGGTATCTGTGGGGGTCCTGGAACCAATACCCTGTGGAACAACTATAAAACTTTTAGTAGGGATTATTAAGCATTTTAGATGACTAAGAGGAGAGGGATTTGGAAGAAAGGATTGAGTTTTGCTGTTACTTATTTCAAAATTTGAAGGCCACATATACTATTGCATGTATGAAGAGCCCGCACTGAAAAAGTTATCTTTTTCCAGGAAATAAACAAGTTGAAGTTGGGAAATCTAAGGGAATTGACTTTAAAAAGGAGATGTAATTAAATGAAGATATGGATTTGAGGAGATAACAGTAATGCTTTTTTGAAGCACTTTTGAGAAGCTTATTTTTGGGGAGGAATATCAACACCAGGGAAAGTGGTATTAAATAAATAATGCTGCCAAAAGAACATCAGGAGCTTAGATGCTCTATGAGCACAGATTCACAGAGCTGAATTAATGAGGGCATTTTGTATTAAACCATTTGACAACCTGGATGCTATTTGTCATTGAAATGTAACTTAATATACATTTTATATGCTATAAAACGTTCACCTTCAGATTTAGTATATTACAATATGAATATATATGTGTGTGTGGATATGTGTATTTTTCTCAGTCTAATTCTCTGTGGGGATGCATGCTGTCAGAAGGATGCACCCTTAGATGTTGAACAGGGAGGGTAGCACAATTAGAGGGCTCTTGCAAGTGGCCCCTGGTAACCTGCTAAAGAATTCCTACTAATGTGGAAGGCTGCAGGGCTCCTTATGTGGAATATATACACCTTAACCAAGTCATTGTCCTCCACCTGTCCATCTATGCATTGTTGTCAGATTCACCTTCCTTAATCTCAAGATTTATCATATTCCTCTCCAATTTATAACCTTTCAACAGTTACCTATTTCTCAAAGATGAAATCCAAATACCTTCACCTGGCAGTTCAGACATTGCTAGGTATAGCCTACAGAAACATTTCTCTCGAAATAAACTTGGGGTTTTGATATTTGCTGTACGTACCTTAAACTTTTTTGACTGCACTTGTCTTAAGGCTTTTCAGTTTACTTGCTTTGCAAAATCTCATTCTGAAAAGAATCAAAGATCTTGTGCTTTTTGGGGGTGAAAAGATAGGTGTGCTCCCAGTTTCTCTATGCAGTTCTAGGGGAAAAGAAAGAAGGGAATTATAAAAATCTTCCTTTTCATAGGAAAAGACATCTTGCCCACAAACTCTGTCGAGGCATTCATAAGCAATTTACATAATCAGCATGAATTCCACGTGTTTCTGTGCTCAATTACATTAGATAAAATTTGCTCAGTATAAATTCAGTTGGCTTCTCCACTTCTTATTTACAGTTAAGGAAAAGTTTCTTTACCTTACATGGAAAGAGGATGTTCTAGGATCAAAACTTGTATCAATGTTCCAAGGAAGTGACACTGTAAATTGCTCCTTCTAAAATTATGGATTATTAAGGCTTGAGTCTTGCCATCAGAGTGAGAAACATCTAAAGAAAGAATTAAGAGAGAGAAATATCCAAGGAATGGAGGGGATTAGATTTGTGCAGGTCCGAATGAAAAAGAGCCTGGCTCAATGCATCTTGGGCTGTGCCAGCCATCCCATCTGTGGCCAGACTGAGTTAAGGTAGGATAAAATATCTGTACTATGAAATATGTGCCTGTCGATTTTTTTCCCCCTTATTGTTCTAGTTAAAGATGAATGACAATCTCAGACTAAGAATGCAACATTTTTTCTCCCTCAGACGTGTTTAACTGGTGAACAGTACATTTATGAAGCTTTACATGGTAGGAGCAGCATGAGGGACAACTTAGAGTCTCAAAATGAGTTTGGGAAGCAGAAGTAGAGAGAAATGATAGCAAACAGCTATCCTTATCCTTTACTTTCCAAACAAAGGGATTCAGATGGCCTGAACAGCACACCTGGCCAGAGGTGTGCTGAAGAACACACCCTGAATTATTTCTCTCTGTCTTTATTTACTACTTACAATTTATTTCCTAAAATCTTAGGTTGATTTCATGTCCTTCTTCTTCTACTCATCCCCTTCCATATGAGGCTTCATAAACATCAAGCACTCAATATTCTTCAGATTGTGATGGTTGTGGTGGCAGAGAGAAGACTGTATTTGGAGGAGGAATACATGTCCACTCTCTTTGCAACCTATTTTTCAGGTGCTTTGGTGTGTCATTCTTGGTGGTAAGATTTGGGAGGGCTCAAATTGGTGACAGGTATTATTTTTGCTTTTGAAAGATAAGAGGGGTGAGGCCTGAGAGAAAACAAAGAGGTAGCAGTTCATGGAGACTTGTAGGTTGTTTCTATGTGTTCAGTTCATTTTACCAGACTAGGAAAGAGGACAGGGACTTAAAGCAAAGACTGGTACAAGAATGAGTCTTCCTTTAATTACTGAAATCTCTTATAAGGATGAAAAATTATCCTTCTTATGCATTCCCATCAGCAAAAGAGGTGGGGGAAAGAGTTGTTAATTTTGGGTATCAGAAGATTCCAGAACAGGTGGCCATGAACCAACATGGCAGAGTAGAAAGACGTGCTCTCACTCCCTATTGTGAGAACACCAGAATCACAATTACCTGCTGGACAATCATCGACACGAAGACAATGGAATTCACCAAAAAATATACCTCACATCCAAAGACAAAGAAGAAGCCACAGTAAGATGGTAGGAGGGGCACAATCACAGTAAAATCAAATCCCATAACTGCTGGGTGGGTGACTCACAGCCTAGAGAACACTTATACCACAGAAGTCCACCCACTGGAGTGAAGGTTCTGAGCCCCACGTCAGGCTTCCGGCAACAGGAAGAGGAATTCTTAGAGAATCAGACTTTGAAGGCTAGTGGGATTTGATGGCAGGACATCAACAGGACTGGGGGAAACAGAGACTCCACTCTTGCAGGGCACACACAAAGTAGTGAACGCATGGAGACCCAGGGAAAGGAGCAGTGACCCCAGGGGAGACTGAACCAGACCTGCCTGCTAGTGTTGGAAGGTTTCCTGCAGAGGTGGGAGGTGGCTGTGGCTCACCATGGGGACAAGGACACTGGCAGCAGAAGTTCTGGGAAGTACTCCTTGGCGTAACCCTCCCAGAGTCTGCCATTAGCTGCACCAAAGAGCCCACGTAGGCTCCAGTGTTGGGTTGCATCAGGCCAAACAACCAACAGGGAGGGAACCCAGCCCACCAATCAGCAATCAAGTGGATTAAACTTTTACTGAGCTCTGCCCACCAGAGCAACAGTCAGCTCTACCCACCACCAGTCCCGTCCCATCAGGAAACTTTCACAAGCCTCTTAAACAGCCTCATCCACCAGAGGGCAGACAGCAGAAGCAAAAACTACAATCCTGCAGCCTGTGGAACAAAAACCACATTCACAGAAAGATAGACAAGATGAAAAGGCAGGGCTATGTAACAGATGAAGGAACAAGATAAAACCCCAGAAAAACAACTAAAAGAAATGGAGATAGGCAACCTTCCAGAAAAAGAATTCAGAATAATGGTAGTGAAGATGATCCAGGACCTTGGAAAAAGAATGGAAGCAAAGATCAAGAAGATGCAAGAAATGTTTATCAAAGACCTAGAAGAATTAAAGAACAAACGAACAGAGATGAACAATACAGTAAATGAAATGAAAGCTACACTAGAAGGAATCAATAGCAGAATAACTGAAGCAGAAGAACGGATAAGTGACCTGGAAGACAGAATGGTGGAATTCACTGCTGCAGAACAGGAAAAAGAAAAAAGAATGAAAAGAAATGAAGACAGCCTAAGAGACATATGGGACAACATTAAATGCAACAACATTTGCATTATAGGGGTCCCAGAAGGAGAAGAGAGAGAGAAAGGACCAGAGAAAATACTTGAAGAGATTATAGTTGAAAACTTCCTTAACATGGGAAAGGAAATAGCCACCCAATTCCAGTAAGCACAGTGAGTCCCATACAGGATAAACCCAAGGAGAAACATGCTGAGACACATAGTAATCAAACTGGCAAAAATTAAAGACAAAGAAAAATTATTGAAAGCAGCAAGGGAAAAGTGACAAATAACCTACACGGGAACTCCCATAAGGTTAACAGCTGATTTCTCAGCAGAAACTCTATAAGCTAGAAGGGAGTGGCATGATATACTTAAAGTGATGAAAGGGAAGAACCTACAACCAAGATTACTCTACCCACCAAGGATCTCATTCAGATTTGATAGAGAAATCAAAAGCTTTACAGACAAGCAAAACTAAGACATTTCAGCACCACCACTACAACAAAAGTTCTAAAGGAACTTCTCTAAGGGGAAAACACAAGAGAAGAAAAGGAGCTACAAAAAGAGACCCAAAACAATTAAGAAAATGGTTGTAGGAACATACATATCAATAATTACCCTAAATGTGAATGGATTAAATGCTCCAACCAAAAGACACAGGCTTGCTGAATGCATACAAAAGCAAGACCCATATATATGCTGTCTACAAGAGACTCACTTCAGACCTAGAGACACATACAAACTGAAAGTGAGGGGATGGAAAAAGATATTCCATGCAAATGGAAATCAAAAGAAAGCTGGAGTAGCAATACTCATATCAGATAAAGTAGACTTTAAAATAAAGAATGTTACAAGAGACAAGGAAGGACACTACATAATGATCAAGGGAGCAATCCAAGAAGAAGATATAACAATTATAAATATATATGCACCCAACATAGGAGCACCACAATACATAAGGCAACTGTTAACAGCTATAAAAGAGGAAATCGACAATAACAAAATAATAGTGGGGGACATTAACACCTCACTTATGCCAATGGACAGATCATCGAAAATGAAAATAAATAAAGAAACAGAAGCTTTAAATGACACAATAGACCAGATAGATTTAATTGATATTTATAAGACACGGCTTCCAAAAACAGAAGATTACACTTCCTTATCAAGTATGCACGGAACATTCTCCAGGGTAGATCACATCTTGGGTCACAAGTCAAGCCTCAGTAAATTTAAGAAAATTGAAATCATATCAAGCTTCCTTTCTGACCACAACGCTATTAGATTAGAAATGAATTACATGGAAAAAAACGTAAAAAAAAAAAAAAATATGGAGGCTAAAAAATACGTTTCTAAATAACAAACAGATCACTGAAGAAGTAAAAGGGGAAATCAAAAAATACCTAGAGACAAATGACAATGAAAACACGATGATCCAAAACCCATGGGCTGCAGCAAAAGCAGTTCTAAGAGGGAAGTTTATAGCTATACAAGCCTACCTCTAGAAACAAGAAAAATCTCAAATAAACAATCTAACTTTACACCTAAAGGAACTAGAGAAAGAAGAACAAGCAAAACATAAAGTTAGTAGAAGGAAATAAATCATAAAAATCAGAGCAGAAATAAATGTAATAGAAACAAAGAAAACAATAACAAAGATCAAGAAAACTAAAAGCTGTTTCTTGAGAAGTTAAACAAAATTGATAAATCATTAGCCAGACTCATCAAGAAAAAGAGGGAGAGGACTCAAATCAATAAAATTAGAAATGAAAAAGGAGAAGTTACAACAGACACCACAGAAATACAAAGCATCCTAAGAGACTACTACAAGCAACTCTATGCCAATAAAATGGACAACCTGGAAGAGATGGACAAATTTTTAGAAAGATATAACCTTCCAAGACTGAACCAGGAAGAAACAGAAAATATGAACAGACCAATCACAAGCAATGAAATTGAAACTGTGATTAAAAACCTTCCAACAAACAAAAGTCCAGGACCAGATGGCTTCACAGGTGAATTCTATCGAATACTTAGAGAAGAGCTAACACCCATCCTTCTCAAACTCTTCCAAAAAATTGCGGAAGAAGGAAAACTCTCAAACTCATTCTATGAGGCCACCATCATCCTGGTACCAAAACCAGACAAAAATACTACAGAAAAAGAAAATTACAGGCCAATATCACTGATGCATATAGATGCAAAAATCCTCAACAAAATACTAGCAAACAGAATCCAACATATTAAAAGGATCATACACCATGACCAAGTGACATTTATCCCAGGGATGCAAGGATTCTGCAATATACGCAAATATATCAATATGATACACCATATTAACAAACTGAAGAATAAAAACCATATGATCATCTCAATAGATGCAGAAAAAGCTTTTGACAATATTCAACTCCCATTTATGATAGAAACTCTCCATGAAAATGGGCATAGAGGGAACCTACCTAAACATAATAAAGGCCATATATGACAAACCCACAGAAAACATCATTCTCAGTTGTGAAAAACTGAAAGCATTTCCTCTAAGATCAGGAACAAGACAGGGATGTCTACCCTCACCACTACTATTCAACATAGTTTTGGAAGTCCTAGCCATGACAATCAGAGAAGAGAAAGAAATAAAAGGAATATAAATTGGAAAAGAAGAAGTAAAACTGTCACTGTTTGCAGATGACATGATACTACACATAGAGAATCCTAAAGATGCCACCAATAAACTACTAGAGCTAATCAATGAATTTGGTAAAGTAGTAGGATACAAAATTAAGGCACAGAAATCTCTTGCATTCCTATACACTAATGATGAAAAATCTGAAAGTGAAATTAAGAAAACACTCCCATTTACCATTGCAACAAAAAGAATATAATATGTAGGAATAAACCTATCCAAGGAGGCAAAAGACCTGTATGCAGAAAATTATAAGAAACTGATGAAAGAAATTAAAGCTGATACCAACAGAGGGAGAGATATACCATGTTCTTGGATTGGAAGAATCAATATTGTGAAAATGTCTATACTATGCAAAGGAATCTACAAATTCAATGCAATCCCTATCAAATTACCAATGGCAATTTTACAGAACTAGAACAAAAAATCTTAAAGTTTGTATAGAGACAGAAAAGACCCCAAATAGTCAAAGCAGTCTTGAGGGATAAAAACGGAGCTGGAGGAATCAGACTCCCTGACTTCAGACTATACTATAAGGCTACAGTAATCAAGACAATATGGTACTGGCACAAAAGCAGAAAAATAGCTCAATGGAACAAGAGTGAAAGCCCAGAGATAAATCTACGCACCTCTGGTCAACTAATCTATGATAAAGAAGGCAAGGATATACAGTGGAGAAAAGACAGCCTCTTCAATAAGTGGTACTGGGAAAACTGGACAGCTATATGTAAAAGAATGAAATTAGAACACTCCCTAATACCATACACAAAAATAAACTCAAAATGGATTAGAGACCTAAATGTAAGACCAGACACTATAAAACTCTTAGAGGAAAACATAGGAAGAACACACTTCGACATAAATCACAGCAAGATCTTTTTTGATCCACCTCCTAGAGTAATGGAAATTAAAACAAAAATAAACAAATGGGACCTAATGAAACTTCAAAGCTTTTGCACAGCAAAGGAAACCATAAACAAGGTGAAAAGACAACCCTCAGAATGGGAGAAAATATTTGCAAATGCGTCAACGAACAAAGGATTAATCTCCAAAATATATAAACAGCTCATGAAGCCCAATATTAAAGAAACAACCCAATCCAGAAATGGGCAGAAGACCTAAGTAGACATTTCTCCAGAGAAGACATACAGATGGCCAAGAAGCACATGAAAAGCTGCTCAACATCAGTAGTTATTAGAGAAATGCAAATCAAAACTACAATGAGTTATCACCTCACACCAGTTAGAATGAAGATCATCAGAAAATCTACAAACAACAAATGCTGGAGAGGGTGTGGAGAAAAGGGAACCCTCCTGCACTGTTGGTTGGAATGTAAATTGATACAGCCACTATGGAGAACAGAAGGGAGGTTCCTTAAAAAACTAAAAATAGAACTACCATATGACCCAGCAATCCCACTACTGAGCATATACCCAGAGAAAACCATAATTCAAAAAGACACATGCACCCCAATGTTCATTGCAGCACTATATACAATAGCCAGGTCATGGAAGCAACCGAAATGACCATCGACAGACGAATGAATAAGGAAGTTGTGGTACATATATACAATCGAATATTACTCAGTCATAAAAAGGAACGAAATTGGGTCATTTGTTGAGACGTGAATGGATCTAGAGACTGTCGTACAGAGTGAAGTAAGTCAGAAAGAGAAAAACAAATAGCGTATATTAACGCATGTTTGTGGAGCCTAGAAAAATGATACAGATGAACCGGTTTACAGGGCAGAAATTGAGACACAGATGTAGAGAACAAAAGTATGGACATCAAGGGGGGAAAGCCGTGGGTAGGTGGGGATGGTGGTGTGATGAATTAGGCCATTGGGATTGACATGTATATACTGATGTGTATAAAATTGATGACTAATAAGAACCTGTTGTATAAACAAGATAAATAAAATAAAATTCAAAAAAAAAAAAAAAAAAGAACCAGGGCTAGGACAGGAATAAAGACACAGACATAGAGAATGGACTTGAGGACACGGGGAGGGAAAAGGGTAAGCTGGGATGAAGTGAGAGATTGGTATGGACATATATACACTACCAAATGTAAAATAGATAGCTAGTGGGAAGCAGCCTCATAGCACAGGGAGATCAGCTTGGTGCTTTGTGTCCACCTAGAGCCGTGAGATAGGGAGGGTGGGAGGGAGACACAAGAGGGAGGGGATATGGGGATATATGGATATGTATGGCTGATTCACTTTGTTATAAAGCAGAAACTAACACACCTTTGTAAAGAAATTATACTCCAATAAGGATGTTAAGAAAATAAAAAATTAAAATTACTTGTTGAAATATAAAAAAATGAAAGAAGAAGTTTCCAGAACAAAGAGTGGATTATGTTTTCTAGTGGATGAAGTTACTCTTCCTTCTTGTTTCTAGTCTATTACACTTACTCCAGAGAGAGGATAGTTTGTGTGTTCACTCTCTCTCTCTCCTTTTTCTCTCTGTCAGAACAGGGGAGACAGGGGAGAATATATAATACACAATGGCAAATAATGTGGTGTAATATTTTATAACAGTGTTTCCAAGACTTTGGAATTTCATGGGTCGGTAACATTTCCAGGGACTTACATAAGCATGCTGATACTCTTTTGCCAAGTAAAATATATAGTTATGTATAAATAAATGTAAGTAAACATATAATCTAACATCATAATTTGATAATATAAAGGACATTTTGACATAAAAAACATAAACATAATTAAATAATCTCAGAGTTTTAAAAAATAATAAATTTGTGTTTAAAAGAAATCTTATTTTTCAAATTTCTTCTGATCAGGTGAAGACTTCATTAATTGTGAAATACAAAGTCTGAAAGGAGAAACTTACTATTCAATGATGTTGAGCTACTAGTTTAAATCAAATTCTACATTATAAAGTTTTTATTTTTTAATCTTTTAATATGGTTAATTGTATTAATTGATATTTAAATATTCAACCAAGCTTGCATTCCTTGGATAAACCTTAGTTGGTCAAAATGTACTTTTAAAATATATTGTATTCAAATTTCTAAATCTGTCTTTATAATTTTCCCAGTGATTTCATAGATGTTGATCTGTAGTTTTCCTTTATAATAATGGTTTTGTCCAGTTTTGGCATCAACGTTTACTTTGCTGAATGGTAGTTACTAAAGAGATATGTCTACATCCTAATACCCAAAACCTGTGAATATTATATGGTAAAAGTATATCACCTTATGTGACCAAAAAGAGAAATAAGATTACATTAAAGATCTTGAGAGGCAGGGTTTATCCTAGATTATCTGGTTGGCTCTCAATCCATAAAACAGAGGTAAAGGGGTATTTGAGACAGAGAGTAGAGGAAAGACACAGGCACATAGGCAAAGAAAAGGGAAGGCAATATGTCCACAGAGGCAAAGATTGAAATGATGACAAGCCAAGAAACACCTCAAGACACAAGAAGTTGGAAGAAGCAAGAAAAGATTCTCCCATAGAGGCTTCAGAGTGTTTGTGGTCCTGCTGACACCTTGATTTCAGACTTCTAGACTCCAGAACCAGAAAAAAATAAATTTCTGTTACTTTAAGTCACCCAGTCTGTATTAATTTGTTGTAGCAACCTTAAGAAACTAACATACAAGGTAATAATGGCCTCACAGAATGAGTTTCTACAACAGTTTGTATGGAACTAGTATTATTTAATTTTCAGATGTTGTTAGAAAGTATCAGTAAAGCCATCTGGGCTTTTCGTTGTGGGAGGCTTTTTTTGTTTGTTTTTCCTACAAATTTATTTTCTTTAAGGGATGTAGGGGATAATCAAGTTATCTATTTCTTCATAAATAAACTTTAATAGTTTTTCAAGGAATTTATCTATTTCATTTATATTTTCAAACTTATTGGCATAGAGTTGTTCTGATGTCATTTATTATTTCTGATATTAGTTTAATATTTTTGTTTGATTTTTTCTTCATTTTTGGTTGTTTCAGGTGTGTAATGGCTTGGATTGTGTTCCCCTCCACATGCTCCCTCTAAAAAACACACATCATATTTGAAGTCCTAACCCTTAATACTTCAGAATGTGACATTATTATGGAAATAGGGTGATGCAGACAAACATGTGCAGAGGAAAAATTTTGATCTCAGATAATACCCAGAACCAAAGTTTCTCCCCTCTGCATGGAACCAAAGGACCAGGACAGGACCACAACCTGAATGCCAGAACCCTTTGAGAAATGAATGGCCCATTGTCCAAGAAGATCTGGTGCTGAAGTCCCTTTACCACATCTTACTATTAACTACCAGGTTCCAAAGCCCTCCAATGGAAACCTGCTCCACCAGTGCTTCTGCATACCAGCCCGCCCTCCCTTAACCCATGAAAGTTTGACCTGACCCCAGATGGGAGAGACATATTAAAAGTGTTGCCTCCTGTCTCCCTTCCCAGTAGATCTCTCAATAAAGCTTTTTCTTTTCTAAAAAGCCAGTGTCATAGTATTGGCTTCTGTGTGAGTTGGGCAGTGAGCCATTTCTTGGTAACAGTTTACAGGTTACCCTATGAAGGTACATTGAGTTTGATTTATCCATAGTTTGGAGATATAGTCAGCTCAACATGGAAGGATTCCATAGAGCAAGCACAGTGGGAATGTGAAGTCGGCTTTGTTTTACACTGAAACACTTTGTTCTATACACATCCTTACACCTAAATAACTTTATACACCTTTAGAAAATTTATTATCTGGACATTATCAGTTTCCCTTGGGAATAAGTTTACTGTGAGTTTTTTGAGAGGAGGAGATATCACAATTGATGGCAAATGACTAGAGAGATTTTAATCTACTCTGTTTCTTATGTATCCTTTGGAGATGATTAGAGGGTAAAATGCTGGTGAGCAACTTTTTTATTTTTTCTGCACATCTTCAGGTTGAGTTTTAAAGAAACATAGAAGAAAGAAAAACATGGCTAGCTAGTGTATACTTTGGTTCATAAAGGTATTTCTACATACTACATATAATTGACTTAAATTATCTAATTTAGATTTAAAATAATAGGGTAAATATGTTATAATTATATGGTATTTGTTAGTAATGGAAGTTTATCCAGCCTGGGATGGCATTAAAGTCATGATTTAGGGTGCAGAGGGCTTTTGTATTAACAAATAAGAGTTCTCAGAACCTTACAGATGATGATTGATATTGCTGTGATTGGTACACAAGAGTTTTTTATAAGAATTCCTTTTTTTTTAAATAACATCTTCATTGCACTATAATTGCTTTACAGTGTTGTGTTAGTTTCTGCTGTATAACAAAGTGAATCAGCTATATGTATACATTTATCACCATATCCCTTCCCTATTGCATCTCCCTCACACTCTCTCTATCCCACCAATGTACGTGGTCACAGGGCACCAAGCTGATCTCCCTGTGCTATGCGGCTGCTACCCACTAGCTGTCTATTTGACATTTGGTAGTGTATATATGTCAGTGAAACTCTCTCACTTCGTCCCAGCTTACCCTTCACCCTCCCCATGTCCTCAAGTCCATTCTCTATGTCTGCGTCTTTATTCCTGTCCTGCCCCTAGGTTCATCAGAACCATTTTTATTTTTTTAGATTCCATATATATGTGTTAGCATATGGTATTTTTTTCCTCTTTCTGACTTATTTCACTCTGTATGACAGACTTTAGATCCATCCACCTCACTAAAAATAACTCAATTTCATTTCTTTTTATGGCTGAGTAATATTTCATTGTATATATGTGCCACATCTTCTTTATCCATTCATCTGTGGATGGACACTTAGGTTGTTTCCATGTCCTGACTATTGTAAATAGTGCTGCAATGAACATTGTGATACATGACTCTTTTTGAATTATGGTTTTCTCAGTGTATATGCCCAGTAGTGGGATTGCTGGGTCATATGATAGTTCTATTTTTAGGTTTTAAGGATCCTCCATACTGTTCTCCTTAGTGCCTGTATCAATTTACATTCCCACCAACAGTGTAGGAGGGTTCCCTTTTCTCAACACCCTCTCCAGCATTTATTGTTTGCAGATTTTTTGATGATATGGCCATTCTTACTGGTGTGAGGTGGTATCTCATTGCAATTTTGGTTTGCATTTCTCTAATAATTAGCGATGTTGGGTTATCTTTTCATGTGCCTCTTGGCCATCTGTATGTCTTCTTTGGAGAAATGTCTCTTTAGGACTTCGGCCCATTTTTTCAGTGCATTGTTTATTTTTCAATATTGAGCTGCATGAGCTGTTTGTAAATTTTGGAGACTAATCCCTTGTTAGTCACATCACTTGCAAATGTTTTCTCCCATTCTGTGGGTTGTCTTTTCATTTTGTTTATGGTTTCCTTTGCTGTGCAAAAGTATTTTGAGTTTAATTAGGTCCCATTTGTTTATTTTGTTTTACTCTGGGAGATGGATCAAAAAAGATATTGCTGCCATTTATGTCAGCATGTGTTCTGCCTATGTTTTCCTCTAAGAGTTTTATAGTATCTTGTCTTACATTTAGGTCTTTATACACTTTGAATTTATTTTTGTGTATAGTGTTAAAGAAGGTTCTAATTTGTTTTCTTTACAAGTATCTCTCTAGTTTTTCCAGCACTATTTATTGAAGATACTTTCTTTCCTCCATTGCATAGCATTGCCTCCTTTGTCATATTTTAATTGGACATAGGTACGTAGGTTTATCTCTGGGTTTTCTATACTGTTCCATTGATCTATATTTCTGTTTTTGTGCCTGTACCATACTGTTTTGATGACTGTAGTTTTGTAGTGTAGTCTGAAGTCAGGGAGCCTGATTACTCCAGCTCCGTATTTTTTTTCTCAAGATTGTTTTGGCTCTTTGGGGTCTTTAGTGTCTCCATACAAATTTTAAGATTTTTGTTCTAGTTCTGTGAAAAATGCCATTGGTAGTTTGATAGTGATTGCATTGAATCTGTAGATTGCCTTGGGTAATATAGTCATTTTGACAATATTAATTCTTCTAATCCCAGAAAATGTTATATCTTTCCATTTGTTTGTGTCATCTTTGATTACTTTCATCAGTGTCTTATTGTTTTTGGAGTACAGGTTTTTGTCTCCTTAGGTAGGTGTATTCTTAGGTATTTTCTTTCTTTTTATGCAATGGTAAATAGGATTGCTTCTTTAATTTCTCTTTCTCATCTTTCCTTGTTAGTGTAGAGAAATGTAACAGATTTCTGTGTATTAGTTTAGTATTCTACAACTTTATCAACTTCACTGATGAGATCTAGTAGCATCTTTAAGATTTATTATGTATAGTATCATGTTATCTGCAAACAGTGACAGTTTTACTTCTTCTTTTCCAATTTGGATTCTTTTTAGTTCTTCTTCTTCTCTAATTGCCATGGCTAGGACTTCCAAAACTATCTTTAATAAAATGGCCATTCTTGTCGCATTCTTGATATTAGAGGAAATGTTTTCAGCTTTTCACTGTTGAGCATGATGTTAGTTATAGGTTTGTCATATACGGCCTATATTATGTTGAGGTATGTTCCCTCTATGCTCACTTTCTGTAGAGTTTTCATCATAAATGTGTGTTGAATTTTATGAAATACTTTTTCTGCATCTATTGGGATGATCATATGCGTTTTATTCTTCAGTTTGTTTATGTGGTGTATCACACTGATTGATTTGCAGATATTGGAAAATCCTTGCATCCCTTTGATAAATCCCACTTGATCATGGTGTATGATCCTTTTAATGTATTGTTGGATTCGGATTGCTAGTATTTTGTTTTGTTGCCAATTTTTGTGTCTCTATTCATCAGTGATATTGGCCTGTAATTTTCGTGGTTTTTTTTTTTTTTTTTTTGTATCTTTGTCTGATTTTGGTGTCAGGGTGATGGTGGCCTCATAGAATGAGTTTGGGAGTATTCCTTCCTCTGCAATTTTTTGGAATAGTTTCAGAAAGATAGATGTTAACTCTTCTGTAAATGTTTGATAGAATTTGCCTGTGAAGCCATCTGGTCTTGGGTTTCTGTTTGTTGGAAGAATTTTAATCACAGTTTCAATTTCAGTACCTGTAATTGGTTTGTTCATAATTTCTACTTCTTCTTGGTTCAGTCTTTGGAGATGGTGACTTTCTAAGAATTTGTTCATTTTTCTAGGCTCTCTATTTTTTTGGCATATAGTTGCTTTTAGTAGTCTCTTAAGATCCTTGTATTTCTGTGGTGTCATTTGTAACTTCTCCATTTTTATTTCTAATTTTATTTATTTGAGCCCTCTCCCTTTTTTCTTGATGAGTCTGGCTAAAGTTTTATCAATTTTGTTTATCTTTTCAAATAGGTTTTTAGTTTCATTGATCTTGTCTATTGTTTTATTCATTTCTATATCATTTATCTCTGCTCTAATCTTTATAATTTCCTTCCTTCTGATAACTTTGAGTTTTCTTTGTTCTTCTTTCTCTAGTTGGTTTAGGTGTAAAGTTAAGTTGTATATTTGTGATTTTTCTTGTTTCCTGAAGTCAGACTGTATTGCTATAATCTTCCATCTTAGAACTGCTTTTGCTGTGTCCCATAGGTATTGGATCATTGTGCTTTCATTATCATTTGTCTCTAGGTACTTTTTCATTTCATCTTTGATTTCTTCAGTGATCCATTGGTTGTTTAGCAGCATATTGTTTAGCCTCCACGTGTTTGTGTTTTTTACAGTTTTTTTTTTTTTTTTTTGTCTTGTGGCTGATTTCTAATCTCATAGCATTGTGGTTGGAAAAGATACTTGATATAACTTCAATTTTCTTAAATTTACTGAGGATCACTTTGTGGTCCCACATGCGATCAATCCTGGAGAATGTCCCATGTGCACTTGAGAAGAATATGTATTCTGCTGCTTTTGGATGTAAGCTCTATAAATATCAACTAAGTTCATCTGGTCTAATGTGTCATTTAAGTCCTCTGCTTCCTTATTGACTTTCTGTCTGGATGATCTGTCCATTGATGACAGTGGGGTGTTAAAGTCCCCCACTATTATTGTGTTACTGTCAATTTCTCCCTTTATGGCTGTTATTATTTGCCTTATAAACCAAGGTGCTCCTATGTTGGGTGCATATATATTTGAAATTGTTATATCTTCTTGGATTGATCATTTGATCATTATGTAGTGTTTTTCTTTGTCTCTTGTAACAGTCTTTATTTTAAAGTCTATTTTTTCTGGTATGAGCATTGCTACTCTGGTTTTCTTTTGATTTCCATTTGTATGGAATATCTTTTTCCATCCCCTCACTTTCAGTCTGTATGTGTCCCTGGGTCTGCAATCGATCTCTTGTAGACAGAAAGAATATATACAGGTATTGTTTTTGTAA
The DNA here is from genome assembly GCF_028023285.1 of Balaenoptera ricei. NCBI lineage: Eukaryota > Metazoa > Chordata > Mammalia > Artiodactyla > Balaenopteridae > Balaenoptera > Balaenoptera ricei. The sequence goes on from NC_082652.1 coordinate 58,840,105, forward strand.
CCATGCAGCTAGTCTATGTGTTTTGGTTGGAGCATTTAATCCATACATATTTAAGATAGCTATCAATATGTATTTTGATTTGTTTTTGCAGGTCTTTTTTCTTCCCTTCCTCTTTTGTTCTCTTTTCTTGTGAATTGATGACTAACTTTAGTATTGTGTTTGTATTTCTTTGTCTGTGTGTGTGTGTGTGTGTGTATTTATTGTAGATTTTTGGTTTGTGGTTACCATAAAGTTTTGGTAAAGCAGTCTGTATAGGAACAAGGTTGTTTTTAGCTTCAGCAAAGCATTTTTAAAGGCAAGGTGAGGGTGGGTCGTGGTTAGTTGTTGCAAACTTCTTGGTGTAGGATTCCTTTGTTCTTTCAGTGGTCCACATAGGTCAGGTCATGATGTTCAGTAAACCTCCAAAAAGACAAATGTTATTGTTCTGCAACTTTTTTTCTCTGTATGAATGGACTTTTAAAGGTCAGAGCCTTGAAAATAGGCTATCCTGTGTATTTCAGGCTGTAAGCAACATTCTTTCACAAAAGGTGCAAAGCCAGCATGACTAAGCACAGGCAACAGAGCACAAAGGTTAAAGTAAAAGGAACAAATCTAATATGGAGTCAGTTTTGTTCTTCTCTGTTACACTAACACCAATCTCCCTGCTCCACACATATACATATTGCCTATGCCAAAATATTTTAAGACAAATCACAGACATCATAATGATCCATCCCTAAATATTTCAAGGTACTTTACTGAAAAATAAAAGTGTCTTTTCCATTCTTACAAAATGTGATCAAAACAAAAATATGAAAAAAAAATTCTCAACATCATCTCATAACCAATAAAAATTCCCTTCTGTCTAAAAATGTCCTTTGTATTTTCTTCCATCCCAATCATAATCCAACCCAAACCATATATTACATCTGGTTGTTACACCCCCTAAGTTTCTTTCAGTTCAAGTTGTTTTTGCAATGTCATTCTACCTATTGACTTGTTCATTGTTAACTTGGGATTTGTGTGATTACTTCCTTGTTGATATCATTTCATTTTTTTCCTTTTTCCCTGTAACTCCTATAAATCAGAATTTAATTCTAAATATTCAACTAAAAACAAGTTACATTTTTCCAAAGAGACATCAGATGTGATTTTATATGTTGCATATTTATTTTCTCACTTTGAGAATCACTATGGACCAATAACTTTTCATGGACTCAATGTATTTCAATAGCCATTATGATCTTTTTGATGTTCACATTGTAACAATGTTAGTCATCAGAACTCCCTTCAAGCTGTCATGTTTGTTCTTTCTTTTTTCTTTCTTTTTTTAATGAAAATATATTAGGCCTACAATATCATACTAGTTTCAGTTGTACATCATAGTAATTTTATATTTTTATAGATTACACTCCATACAAAGTTATTATAAAATATTGACTGTATCTCCTGTGCTGTACATTACATCCTTGTAATGTATTTGTTTTATACCTAGTGGTTTATATTTATTAATCCCCTTCACCTATTTTGCACTTTCCCACACCCTCTCCCCTCTTGCAACAATATGAATGGACCTGGAGGGTATTATACTTAGTGAAATAAGTCAGACAGAGAAAGACAAATACTGTGTGTCTTCACTTATATGTGGAATCTAAAAAAATGAAACAAACAAATATAACAAAATAGAAACAGACTCACTTTTGTTCTTAGATATTGCCATATTAATCTTTCCAAACTTTCCTCTTCTTACACAAAAGATTCCATGCTCCCCTTCTACTCTCCTTGCTCACATAAGGGAATTAGCCATTTTTACAAGAAACCCAGGATTCTGTCAGTTGAAAATCATATTAGAAAAGTCTGGATTCTTGTGGTATATATCAGGTTTGCATTATAGGGATGACCTGGGTCCTTGACAATTTTGTTGGATACATAAATATATATATTTTTTAAATCATGAGTTTAAATTGCTATTTCTACATTAGCTCTAACATTACAGTGTGAGTATGGGTAGGGAGTGGGTAATTTTAAAATAGGGTTTTCAGGGATGGCCTCATGAATAAGTGATGTGAAGAAACTGTAGACAAGCTTAGCAAACGTCCAAGGTGGTCTAGTTAGAGGAAGGAGCAAGTACAAAAACGCTAAGGCAGGAGTTTGCTTAGCGTGAGGAACAGTGAAAAACTTGGTGTGAACTGAGTGAAACCAACAAAAGAGGGGTTAATGAGAAGATATGAGTCATCAGGGATGTAAAGCGCTGGGGAGGCACTGGCCAGATCATGTATGGTTTTGTAGGTATTTTAAAGACTTTGTATTTTATGCTGGATGAGATGAACAGGTATTTTAGGATTTTTTTTTTTTAACACAACCAAGGATTAAAATGATTAATTACACTGAGCTCTGGAAAAAGTAAAAAGAAATAGGAGCTTAAAAGCTTATTGGTGTTTTGGCAAGAAAATTCTCAGATCAATATTTCTGGAGGAATATTTGTTAATATGCATTAAAAGCCTCAAATGTTTTTTTTTTTTTTTTAAAAGCCTCAAATGTTTATAACCTTTTATTTTGTAAGTCTATTTGTAAGAATTTTTCTTAATAAAAAAATGGAACAATGTTCAGAATAATTTAAAATAGGGAAAATTAGATACAATAATCTATTAATAGGGAAATTATTAAAATTATGATTATGCAGCCTTTCAGAAGATGACATGGAGCTCTATTTTTCACTTGGTAATATATATACAAAAGAAAGAGAAATAAACTAAAGAGAAAAAAAAAAAGGAAGAAAATCAGAAAATCACAAGATGCTTCTTTAGGAAAAATCCTCTTAGTCTTAAGTTCATAATCAAATTTCTGGCAGGAACAATAAAAATTAAAAGACAAATGAAAGTAAAACAAAACTTAAAAAATAAGTTAGTTATAATAGAGTGTAAAACATCATAAAGTATATGACAATAAATTTGCTAAGAAAAAGTTAGAGGTAGAAATCCTTGGAAAATTCTAAAATGCTAAATTGACCCAAAAAAGAAACTGAAAATGAATAGATTAATAATTTTTAATGATAGTAAAATGCCCAATAAAAAAAATAAAAGCTACTTCCTTTCCCCTACCCAAATTTAAAAGTGCTTGGTCTAGAGAGTCTTCTATCAAGCTTTTAAGAAATAGATATTTTCTCTCTTATACAATATTTTCCAGAAAAAAAAGGAATGATTGTTTAGTTATTTATGGGGCTTGTATAAATTTTATTCCCAATCAGATATAGATAGGACAAGAGAAGACAATTAAATATAAAAATTAGAAAGCAAATATTAAGTAATCAATTCCAACTGTTCTATACAAAAATATACATCCCTGTTAAATAGGATTTATCAGTCGCTAAGATGGTTAAAAATAAATTACCATACAAATTCCTAAACATGGCCTATAAAACTTTCATAATCTGGCCTCTGCTTACCTGTTTCAACTTAATTTGTGTCTCTCTTCATTGATGCTAGATTCTAGCTACCAAGTATCTTGTTCTTTACAGAATCAAGCTCTTTCTTGACGTATAACCTTTGTATCTATATTTCTCTTCCTGAAATTCTTTTACAACAGCTTTCCTACTGACTAGATACTCTTTTCTTCATATCAGGCCAAATATTTAACCCTCAGATAGATCTTTCTTGACCACCCACACTGAGAGAAGCTCGTCTACCTTCTCTTCTAAGAATCTCTATGTCTTTTTAAAAATTACAATTACAGTATGTGTTTATTACCTTTAGTACATTTGTCATTATCTGAACTATCTTGCACATTTCATAAATGAATGGAGCATGAAAAAGTTACCTAGTACCTCAATTTCCTCACTTATTACTTGAGCTAATAATCAATGTCCTACTAACCTTAAAGGATCTTTATGATAAATAAGATATAGGAATGCACAAGTCTATTCTGACATATTTTTATTAGTATCATCGCTTTAATCGTCATCTTAGCTGTTAACATCATTAGGACCACAAAATACATTTTTATCTTAGTTTCTGTCAGCATCATTTATATGAAGTAGGTCATATGGCAGCTGCATGCTGTAATCATTTCTAAATCATCTCTTCAGGGATACAGATATACCATTCACTACTTGCCTGAAAACCAAGATTATTACTAACATATTTTCCCACAACTGAGTTGTGTCAAGGATGTTTATGTGTGTTTTGTTGCCTTGTAAACAGATGAACAAGATCCAAAAGGAAAACTGCAGTGGCTGTGCTGGGATGAAGGGCTAGCTTGCTTTTTAAAAGCTATCAGTAAGAAATATGGCTCAGCATGAGAGATGTTTGTAAGTAGAAGGCATCTGAGACAAGAGCAATCTGTCCATGAATAAAGCAACTTCCCATGATCCAGAAATAAGAAGAAATGGGTATGAGGCACAGGAGACACATCAAAGCATTAATTTTTAAGAAAGTTGGAAAATTTTATCAAAAAAAAGGAATCCAAGGGTGGGATTGTTCTTAAACTTTTCTGTTTGGTTATGTTGCATGAGTTTCTCATGGATCAATTATTTATTTCTTAACTTAGGTAGCAATACCTGTGGAGTACTCAGAAGGTACCAAGCCTTGTTTTGGGTGTGGTGGAGACCACAAGAAAAATCAACCACTGTTCACACCTGAAGTATGGAAGATTGCATAAACATTTTTCATATACTTTTGAGTACTTTACAAATTGGTTTTGTGTACATTATTTTGTTGACTCCTGGCACAAATATTGGAAGTGTACAGGGCAATAAAACCAAGGCTATCTAGGCAAAGTGGCATCTCAAAAGTCACTTATCCAAAGTTAGTAGGTGGTGAAGCAGGTGGTAAAGCCTCAAGGCAAATCAGGCACTTACTTCCCAACTCAGTACCCTTTCCATTCCATCACACAAGTACTTGCTGTCTCAAAGGGCAACACAGAGAGTTATAACACAAATTGTTATCCAGAGGCTCACATCAAGTAGCTGGAGAAATAAGAGGCTACCTAGAGGGTGTGGCATTTCAAGAAAGACCAGAGACATTAAACAGCTTCTGCCAAGTAGGAGTTCATGACCTTGCCAGTGCTTATGAGCTAGTCCACATCTGAACTAGTTACAAAGCAGGCAGCACAAGAAAGCAGTGTGAATACAGAGAAGGTAAGGTGATATCTGAGAAAGTGCCAAATGACAGCAATAGTTAATAAGAAGGAACAATAGCAGGAGCCATAATCAGGAACCCTTCAGGCATTGCATCTTGAAGAACTGGATACCTGATCTGTTAGGTGATCAGCATTACAGAGTAAGCAGCAGCATCACAGGTTCTAAGGCAGACTGTTCTTCAGGTGAGCAGAGACTTCAGTGAAGTAGAAACTGAATTGAAGAATAACAATAGATATTTCTTTAAGTATCATTTGGTTTCTCCGAAATAAACAAGCTAAAAAGAATTAATCAAATAAAGCTTACAATGCTCCATTGTGAAGCCAGATTTAATTAGTGTGCCATATTGGCAATTCATTTAGACAGGGAGCTCAGGTTGGTTTTAAAGCAGTCAAGTGAGAACTGATAATGGAGGAGGCCTCCTGCTATTTCTCATGTTTCCCTGAAGACACCACTATTAGATGGCTATTCAAATAGGGACTATTACTCAGGATTAATTTTTTTTTCTTCTAAACACAAAAGAAATAGATGCAAATTTTGGAAAATTTAGAAAAAAGCTGATGTTAAAATAATTCAAAATGTTAAATCCTGGATATAACCCACTATTAAATTTTTAGAGTATTAAGTTTTAGTCTTTTATCTGTATACTGTGAAATATGTATGTGTATAAAATGGTTGTATGTATTTGTCATGTATAGTTATAATCACATATATATGTATAATTATATGAAACATATATATATATATTTTTTGATAGATATATAGAGATATAGATCACTCTTTATATGAAGTGTGATTATGCTATGTATAGAGTTTTACATGACCTGTTTTTTACCACTAACAATTGTAAAAATTTAGAATTTTATATAGCCCTGAGTATTAGCCTCACCTCTTTCAAATGTGGAGAATTTGCCAGACAGTTATCCCTGAGTCCATTTGTTCTGCAGGTGCTCCTTTTTGAAAGTTTGCTGTCCTTCTAGTGCCAACATTCCCTTTCCAGAGGCTCAACGATTAATTCCAGTCAGTTCTCCCCGATCTTATTTGGCCAATACTCTACTGACCTCACCAAAGGGGTAATACAGAGAAGGGCACACTCCTCGATGGTCCCCATCTATAAAATTTCCTGGAAACTTTAGATGTACAATGTACTTTACTGAAGGATGAAGAATAACCAGAGGTGATTAATGTTCTGGGGATAGAGTGTAGGGTGGGAGATAACCTAGATACTGAATAGGAAATTCCCAGAATCTAAGGCAAAAGAGCAAATATTAAAACCTTCCTGGGTTCACCATTGCCTTTATTTGCTGCACTGTCTTGAGACGTGCTCTCCCTGACCCTGCCACCCCACAAAAGGACACAGTAACCTGAAGCTTCATATTTCCTAAAGTCTGAGCTATTTATTTTCAGAGATACACACACAGAGGTGGGGTAATCAGTGGCTAGTTGGAGAGGGGCCAGTGTATGTTTCCCAGAAGACCAGTTCAGGCCGGGGACAGGGAGGCTCCAGATCTGGTCTGCTGTGTGATCTTTGCCAGTGTCAGGAGAAGATAAGCCCTTTAATTTCTCATCATTTTCCAGTCTTCATGGTGGGAAACTATTGGATCTAATTCACTATATATAATACATTTTTGCATATGGACACACACACACATTACAAATAATAATTCTCACAAAGAGGACAACCTCCATTTCCTCTTACATATCCTCCTCCACTTCAGGACATATCCAGGGCCTACTCATTTATAAGTAATGAAGTCTCATAATTGTACTCTTGAAGCAATAGGCTATCTACTGAAATTGCAGTTTTTATTTACCTCCAGATAGAAAAATTTCTTAAGCTTGATATGTTTCTTCTCTGAGTATCAGCACTTACGTAACTACTCACCAATTATTGACTATTTATGTTTTCATCTCTCTTGTTTACAAACATATCAACCTTTAAGGCTTCCTTCACTTCACACAAGCTTCACAAAGAAACAGACATGTCAGAGTCCATAATAAGCTAAATGGCAAATACAACTAACTAACTTTCAAAAATATCTGAGTTTGGATCTTTACTATTTAATTAACTACCTAAGAAATGTTGGACAAATTACTTAGATTTTGTGTGCTTCCATTCAGTCCCTTTCTTTACAAAATTGTAGAGATGAGTAAAGAAGTCTTTAGGATCCCTTCAAATACTAGCTTATTCCTCCAAAAAATTATTTCAATCAGTAATTCTTGACCCTGAGCCAAGTTACCTCTAAATACCTTGAAGTGTCAATGATATCAATCAAATAACTATTGTCCATAAAAATAATTATCTTTGATTTTAAGACGAATTGCATCTGTCAATCAGAGTTATTTAGGAAGAATAACTACTGTAAAAATCAATAAGGGGAGACAATTGCAAAAAAGTTAGTAATCAGTGATTATCTTGCTCACCTGCAGGCTTCCTCCATGCTTTCCACCACTTAACATTCACTGTTGTGAGCAAGGTACTTTCTTAAGCACTAAGAATCCAGCAGTAAACAAAAAAACAAAATAAGGTTCCTCCCCAGAGTCCTTAAATTCTACATCTAAAGAACCATCATTAAGAAGCTTACCAATGACACATGGACATATATACACTATTAAATGTAAAATAACTAGTGGGAAGCAGGCGCATAGCACAGGGAGATCAGCTCAGTGCTTTGTGACCACCTAGAGGGGTGGGATAGGGAGGGTAGGAGGGAGGTTCAAGATGGAGGGGATATGGGGATATATGTATACATATAGCTGATTCACTGTGTGATACAGCAGAAACTAACACACCATTGTAAAGCAATTATACTTCTATAAAGATGTTAAAAAAATAAAGAAAATAAAAAATAAAAGAAATAAAGTTAAATAAGAATCTAAAAAAAAAAAAAGAAGAAGCTTGCCAATGACAAACTGGGAAAGCTGTATATGCATGTGGAGAGGTATGAAGGCTTGGTTCTTATGTGGAGTTTGAGAAGGATAGGGCCAAGAAAAGAGGAAGGAGATTTTTTCTATTAAAACAAAACAAAACGAAAACCTCTCCATGCTAAATCTCAATAACTCTTGTATTTTTGCCCCGTTTGGGGCAAGTACCTGACCTGAGTGATCTCACCTCTTCAGAAACCTCTAAGCTACTGCTTTTTTTTTTTTTTTTTCTTTTGCCTGTATTCTGAAATGCGGACCAATACATTTTGGTTTCCTATCTTATTTCTTCCTCAGAAGCTTTCTGAATAGTTCTCAGATTTCATTCTGAGAGAGAAAATGACAATGGCCCTCCAATGTGCTAATAATATTTGACTCCCAATCTACTCCTCCCCCACCTTCCTATCTTTGACTGAGCAAAGGTTCATAAATTATTGTATTCATGTTGAGATCCTGACTATAGATGTATGCTCCCAATCAGTGTTGGTATGCTATCATTTCCATTGGAAATTGAATTGTTTCCAGACTAGAGTTGATAAAGATGAGATGGGAAATCAATGATTTAAAAGCACATGAAATGGCAAGACGATGAAATGGAAATAGACACAGATCCAGATTCTACTATCAAGTTGACTACCAGTACTGCTGGCTGGTTATAACATGTCACATTTTGGACTTTAGTGTCTTCAGTCATGGAATGACACCGCTGGATTAGAATATTTCTAGTGTCTAAATAGATCTTGCTGGTGTGGTTTAAGCAGTTTTATTGAGAGCAGAAAGTCCCTGAACTTTTCCAGGACCACAATTCTATAATTCTTACTTCTCCTGGGATGTTTTTATTCTAGGACAAGAAGCCTAAGATGTTACATAAGTATTTTTTTAAGGACAGGAAGTGCTTATAAAGTACATTTAGGATTTTTTTTCTACAAGCCTCTGAACAAGGAAAACATGGCCTAAAATTTAGGTACAGGAATGTCTTGATTCTCAGAGAAAAGAAAGTGAATGTTCAGAGAGCTAGCTAAGATAATCGATAATCAACACTCTTGGATAGTTATTATTAATCTAATTTGAATGTAGGGAGGTTATGGTGGTTTTAAAAATATATCTACATACTATTTGATATTCTTACATTCAAGAACAGAATATGACAGAATTTATGGTTTGTACCCTCTGAAAATAGGTAGTAGAATGACCGAGTCTTCTCTCTCTTTCCGTCTCTGATCACTTGTTCAGAGGGAAACCAGGTACTATGTTGAAAGCTGCTCTATGGAGAGACCTAAGTGATGAGGCACAGAGAATGCCTCTAATCAGCAGCCAGTGAGGAACTAAGGCCCTCGGTACAACACCCTGCAAAGAACAGAGGCCTACCGAAAGTCACTTGATTGAGATTGGAAGTGTATTGTTCTTCAGTCAAACCTTCCGATGAGAATACAGCACTAGCTGTATTCTAGTCTAGTCTAGCATGGCAACTAATGAGAGACCTTGAGTACAAATCACCTCTGTAAGTAATCCTGGATTCCTGACACACAGAAAATGGGAAATAAAAATTTTTGTTGTTCTGAGGTGCTGAGTTTGGAAGAAATTTGTTATACAGTAATAGGTAATTAATACAGAGATGCACCATAGCTCCTCTCAAAGATGCTTTCCCTTTCCTTGGAATTTCATTTGTTAAAAAGTAAAATATATACCTTTAAGACTGATCTCCAAAGTTCACTTCAATTTATTTTTCCAAGCTTGTCACCATACACTTCTATATATACCCTGAGCTGCCGTCTAAATAAAACTAGACTTTTTGCCGGAATTGTGCTTTCAGGATGCCAAGTCTTTGTATGTGGTTTTCCTAGGATGAAAAAAAGTTCTTATCACCAAACTATCCAGAGTTCAAAGCACATCTCATTTTCAGTATAACCTAGAGTTTAAATACATTGCCTCTGAGTCAAATGGAACCAAGTTTGAGCTCTAGTTCTGCTCATTGAAAACTGTATGATCTTGGACAAGTAACATTCTTACATCTAAATGTGAATATTTACCTACCTCAAAGAATTGATGTACAGATTAATAAGGTAGCACTTGTAAAACACTTAGTGCTTGCCATATGAGCATTTAATAACTGTTCCTTATCATTGTTATTGTCATTCTATTCCTTATTATCCATGGAGATCTTCTTATGTTCACCTAATTCAGATACAATCTCTTCCTTTTGAAATCTGATTGTACTTTTTGCTCTTCTCCAAGAGACTTGTATTTTTTAAATTATAATTATTTCTACCTCTTAATAATTGTCTGTAAGGAGAGTATCTTATTTCTCTACTCTTTGAAGTGCCTTATACATATAAGTGACTGCAATAAGTAACTCCATGTGTGTTTGCTGAATTAAGTTGGACCTTGAATTTTTAAATAATTTTTTTTAAATGACATTGGCCCCTAAATTTTTTCAAATCTCTCTTGAAACAGACCACTCCAGGTAGGTGGGTATTTCCCATATTCTTAATATCTCTATTAAAATATCTCTCGGTAACTACCAAGAGAAATGAATACCTGGGTTGAGCTTAGACTCTTGTACCGCCTAGCTAATGACAGGTCAAGTCACTCAACTTCTGGAATTTAGTTTATTCAACTTTTTATTTACATGAATATGTTTAAATTTTCTTTCAGTTCTGACTTCTGAAAGTCATACTTTCCTTATATATACTCCATCTTCTTCTGAGGCTTAATCTGCAGGTGGATAAAGAGATTAGATTTTTGGTGCTCCAGTCTTTTTGTCCCTTTCTGTTCTGTATTATAAGAAATTATTTCTTTACTGGCCAAATAAACTTAACTTTTTTAAATGCTCCATTTTTTCTTCTTCCCTTGATTTCACAACATGAGCAGTCTGACATGTGAATTTAATGACACAGATAAAATCCCAGTGTATTCACACAAAAACTGTTTTTATGTGTGTTCTATTTCCTGAGAAGACTGAAAGCTTATGTGCTGGTACAAGAAACAAAGGGGAAAATGACTATTTGAAAGGTAGTAAAAGTTTATTTTATGTCCTAGTCTCATGTATACCACTAGCTGTGACTACCCTAAAATCTTTATATATATATATATATATATATTTTTTTTTTTTTTGCAGATAATAAAAGGCAAAGAAAAAAATGTTTTTGTTCCTAGTAAATTGTGTTGTTTATTAGCCACATAGGTATATTGGTAGGATATATTAAAATCATAAATTTTTTGAGAGCTGAGAGAGAGCTTCGGGATTATTTTATATAGTGATTCCTAATCTAGGGTTCCTGAAGAGCTATTTTCAAATATTTTCAAAGCTTAATATAAATTATATATTGACTTATAATATAAATATACAAAGAAATTTGCAGAAAATTCAGAGAAGAGGAGTAGGAATAATAACGTGTTTGGGCTGGTATTTTATTTTTGGTCCTGTCCTTTTATAAATAGGGAAATTAAACTAAAATGTTATAATTATTTTGTCAGGGTGAATGAGAATGCTGTTATTAGAACTCATAAGCCACTTGTTGACTCCCATTCAGAATTTTTTCCACCCAATCTTTTGACAAAAAACCGTCCTGAATCTGAACTAATTCTTTGTGGTCCCGCTAGTCAGAGACTTATGCCTCCATCTGTCAGGAGTACCCAGGTAAAAGCCTTTATTTAATACTTCGGTTGCATACTTCACTCAAAGCTAATAACAGTCCATGAAGTTTCAGGAAGTAAGGCATATAATTTAAGTAACTTCACTAAGATCATTTAGCTTCTGAGTGTCTAGTGCAGGAATACTGCTGAGGTCTTCTGATTTTAAAGCTGATGTATTCTCAGTTCAAAGTGCAAACAACTTGGGTATGCAAAAATCATTTTTTCCTTATATAAACAGGGTAAAAATTGTCAAAATTATAAAATGGATAGAAAAAGATTGATAGATAAATTTGAATATATACATATAAATTAAAATATTTGTTTAGCTGTGTATGAGTTTTTAAAACTATCCTGCTTTAACCAACTTTTTTACATAACTTACCAACTATCACAGGAGATGAGATGTACTCTATTATAAATAAAAAGAACTGTTGAAAGCTTGTCCATTTATCTTAGAACTAACTTAAAGAGTTGTAGTTAAAATGTTGTTCTGTTATGATATGTTGTGTCATAGTATTAACATGCTCATTCTCTTAGAATTTTTCCTTCTCTGTTACTTACTTAAATTACCACCAAATCATAGAAACAAAGATTCTAGCTAATCTCTAGAGAAGAGTAGACATTTTTGTGTCTAGCAGTCTATAGACCAAATTCAGGGTGTTAATGAACTCCATGAAATTGTATATGTATATGTATAAGTCTCTGTAACTGTAGGTAAAGCTGTAGATGTAGTTGTATGGGTACATATAGATGTAAGTGTACATGTTAAGTGTGAGTACATATACATGGACTAGTAGGAAATTTTTTGTGTACATTTTTCTTGAGACTCCATAGTTTCACCAGGCTCAAAAATAATACAGAACACAAAAAAGATTTAAGAAAAACGCTTGCTTTATAAAAAGTTTAACATTTTCATTCCACAATGACTACATCAAAACACAGGCAGATCCTGATTTACTTAATTCTTAGGATTTCTAATTATTATCCCTGATCATTTTGTACATCTAACATATACTTCAGGCTATAGTGTTAGGTACATTTTTATTAGATTCAGAGCTTTGTGTAAAAAATGAATATTTTTCTTGCAAGTCTGCTCTTCTCTTTTTTACTTCCTGTCCTGCTCTTGATCCCTCTAAACACTTTATTACCATTTCTCACTTTGCTTTCCCCTCCCACCAAACTTGTTTATTAGGGTTTATTATTCATAATAATTAGAATCTCCAAACCAGCCTTTTCAAAGTCTCTATCCTGATTGCAGCTTTCTTTTATAGTAATAATCTCTTCTCTGCATTCCTGTCCATTTCTTCTCCACCTGAAGTTGGCATCTTATTTCAACATTCACATAATATTCCTAACAATTTACATGAATTTAAGGAACACAATGCCAAATTCTCCCTAATGAAAGACCTTTATTAGTTTTTAACCCCATTTGATCCTCACAATAGAGAGGTTGGTAGGGTTTACTATTCCTATTTCTAAAATGGAGAAATTAAAGCCCAGAAGAATATAAAATGTTTTCATAATCACAAATTCAGTTACCAATATACCTGAGACTATATCCTGCATCTCTTAACTAGTAATCTAAGGTTAACTGGAGACTTTTTTTTTTTTCATGTGCTTATTGGCCATTCATATATCTTCTTTATTTTTTTTTTTAATTTTTGAATTTTATTTAATTTTTTTTATACAGCAGGTTATTAGTCATCAATTTTATACACATTAGTGTATACATGTCAAATCCAATCGCCCAATTCATCACACCCCCACCCTTACCTCCCCATGGCTTTCCCCCCTTGGTGTCCATACATTTGTTCTCTACGTCTGTGTCTCAATTTCTGCCCTGCAAACCGGTTCATCTGTACCATTTTTCTAGGTTCCACATATATGTGTTAATATACGATATTTGTTTTTCTCTTTCTGACTTACTTCACTCTGTATGACAGTCTCTAGATCCATCCACGTCTCAACAAATGACCCAATTTCGTTCCTTTTTATGGCTGAGTAATATTCCATTGTATATATGTACCACATCTTCTTTATCCATTCGTCTGTTGATGGGCATTTAGGTTGCTTCCATGACCTGGCTATTGTAAACAGTGCTGCAATGAACATTGGGGTGCATGTGTCTTTTTGAATTATGGTTTTCTCTGGGTATATGCCCAGTAGTGGGATTGCTAGATCATATGGTTAATTCTATTTTTAGTTTTTTAAGGAACCTCCATACTGTTCTCCATAGTGGCTGTATCAATTTACATTCCCACCAACAGTGCAGGAGGGTTCCCTTTTCTCCACACCCTCTCCAGCATTTGTTGTTTGTAGATTTTCTGATGATGCCCATTCTAACTGGTGTGAGATGATACCTCATTGTAGTTTTGATTTGCATTTCTCTAATAATTAGTGATGTTGAGCAGCTTTTCATATGCTTCTTGGCCATCTGTATATCTTCTTTGGAAAAATGTCTATTTAGGTCTTCTGCCCATTTTTGGATTGGGTTGTTTGTTTTCTTAATATTGAGCTGTATGAGCTGTTTATATATTTTGGAGATTATTCCTTTGTCCATTGATTCATTTGTGCCAGTACTATACAGTTTTGATGACTGTAGCTTTGTAGTACAGTCTGAAGTTACGGAGCATGATACCTACAAATCTGTTCTTCTATATCATTCTGTGAAAAATGCCATTGCTATTTTGATGGGGATTGCATTGAATCTGTAGATTGCCTTGGGTATTATGGTCATTGTAACAATGGTAATTCTTCAAATTATGAACACAGTATATCTTTCCATCTGTTAGTTTCATTTTCAATTTCTTTCATCAGTGTCTTATAGTTTTCTGAATACAGGTCTTTTACCTCCTTAGGTAGGTTTACTCCTAGGTATTTTACCCTTTTTGATGTCATTGCAACTGGATTGTTTCTTTAATTTTTCTTTCTGATAGTTTAATGTTAGTGTATAGAAACAGATTTCTGCAAGTTATTTTTGTATCATGTAACTTTACTGAATTCATCAATGATTTCTAGTGGTTTTGGTCACATCTTTAGGATTTTCTATGTATAGTATAATGTCATGTGAAAACAATGACAGTTTTACTTCTTCTTTTCCAATTTGGATCCCTTTTCCTTCTTTGATTGCTGTGGTTAGGACTGCTAGTAGTACTCTGAATAAAAGTAGAAAGTGTGGGAATCCTTGTTTTGTTCCTGATCTAAGAGGAAATGCTTTCAAGTTTTCATTGTGGAGTATGATGTTAGCTGTGGGTTTGTCACATACGGCCTTTATTATGGTGAGGTATGTTCCCTCTATACCAACTTTCTTGAGAGTTTTTATCATGAATGGATGTTGAATTTTATCAAAAGCTTTGCCTGCATCTGTTGAGGTTATCATATGGTTTTTATTCTTAAATATGGTAATGTGATGTATCACACTGATTGATTTGTGGATATTGAAAAATCCTTGCATTCCTGGAATAAATCCCACTTGATCATAGTGTATGATTTTTTTTTTTTGAAGTATGTTTGATTTACAATATTGTGTTAGTTTCTGGTATACAGCAAAGTAATTCAGATTCTTTTCCATTATATTTTGTTACAAATTATTGAATATAGTTTCCTGTACTATACAGTAGGACTTTGTTGTTTATCTCTTTTATATATAGTAGTTTGTATCTGCTAATGCCAAACTTCTAATTTATCCCTCCTGCCCTCACTCCCAGTTTGGTTACCATAAGTTTGTTTTCTATGTCTTTGAGTCTGATCCTTTTAATTATTGTTGAATTTGGCTTGCCAATATTTTGTTGAGGATTTTTGCATCTATGTTCATCAGTGATGTTGACCTGTAATTTTCTTTTATTATGTGATGTCTTTGTCTGGTTTGGGTATCAGGGTGATGCTGGTCTCAGAATAAATTTGGAAGCATTCCTTCCTCTATAATTTTTTGGGATAGTTTGAAGAAAGATAGGTGTTAACACTTCTCTAAATGTCTGGCAGAATTCAGGCATCTGGTCCTGGACTTTTGTTTGTTGGAAGTTTTACAATTACTGATTCAGTTTCATTACTGGTAATTGGTTTGTTCATGCTTTCTATTTCTTTCTGGTTCAGTTTTGGGAGATTGTATGTTTCTTAGAATTTGTCAATTTTATTATCATACACTTGTTTGCAATAATCTCTTATGGTCCTTTGTATTTCTCTAGTGTCAGTTGTAACTTCTCCTTTTTTATTTCTGATTTTATTGATTTGGGCCCTCTCTCTCATGCTCTTTTTTCTTGATGAGGTTTGCCTTCTTGGCACATGACCCCCAGACTGGGGTGCCCAATATAAGACTCAGTCCCTTCAGTCCATAGGGAGAACCTCTGCCATTGTAATTATTCTCCTGTTTGTGGGTCACCCACCTGAGTTATTGGGCTTGACTATACCATGACTTTAACCCTCTTAGCTGTCTTGGTGTGGTTCCTTCTTTTTATCTTTAGTTGTAGAAGATCTTTTCTGGTAGGTTCTTGTCTTTTTCTTCGATAGGTGTTCTGTAAATTGCTGTAATTTTGGTGTTTCCATGAGGGGTTGTGAGCTCAGAGTTTTTCTACTCCACTATCTTGCCTCTTCCCTCCAAAATTAACATTTTAAAGACCAAATAATTGTTACCTCATCTAACTGTTTAACTCCATTTAATAGCTTCCCATTTTTCTCAAAATAAAGACCAAACTCATAACTCCTACCTAAATAGATCTGCATGTTTGTTTGTTTTTTCCAAGTCTCCCTTCATGTGTCATCATTTCACAGACCTCTTTTTTTCCCTCCCTATCCTGCTAGTCACCTCTACTCATGACGCATCCACTTGCCAGAGGGCTGATACCCATGCTGTTCTTGCTGATTGAAATACATTAACATCATCCCTATCCTCTTGGCCTAAATAAATAATGTTCCTCCTTCATATCCCAACCCAATCTTCATGTCTTCAGGGAAGCTCCTGAGCTCCTCAACTAGTTCAAATGCTCCTATTATGGACAATATTTACACACCACAATTCTCCATTATAGCATTGATTATGGTCCCAATTTAAACATTATAAATCTAAATATTTTATCACTATCTTTCTTCCTGATTAGACTGTAAGCTCCAAAAGAGCAAGGACAATGGTTATTTTGGTACAATATTATCCCCTTGATTTAGTGCAGTATTTGACATAGAGTAAGGTCTCAGAAATTATGTTCTTTGTGTATGAATCATCTGTTTTTGTGTGTGTGATTACTGAGGAGTTAATAAAAATGCTAATCAGGGTGTGTTGCACACAATAGGAGCTCAAAAATATTAAGTGAAAACAAACCACCTGATTAAAAGATAAGCAGAGGACCTGAATAAACATTTTCCAGAGAAGACATACAGATAACCAATAGGCACATGAAAAGATTCTTAACATCACTAATCCTCAGGGAAATACAAATCAAAACCACAGTGTGATATCACCTCATACCTGTCAGAATGGCTGTCATCAAAAAGACCACACATAACAAATGTTGGCAAGGATATAGAGAAAAGGGAACTGTAATGCCCTGTTGATGGGAATGTAATTGATTCAGCTACTATGGAAAACTATATGGAGGTTCCTCAAAATATTAATAATAGAACTAACATATGATGAAGCAATTGTACTCCTGGGTATTTTATCTGAAGAAAATGAAAACACTAAATAGAAAAGATATATGCTCCTCAATGTTCATAGCAGCATTATTTACAATAGCCAAAATATTAAAACAAGCAACCTAAGTGTCCATCAACAGATGAATGGATAAAGAATATGTGAGATATATATTATGTATTTTATATTATATGTAACTATATGATATATAATATAATTATGTGTATAATTCAACCATTAAGAAGAATGATATTTTGCCATTTGTGATAACTGGATTGACCTGAAGGGTAGAGGGTATTATGCTTAGTGAAATGTCAAACAGAGAAAGACAAATTCTGTATGTTTTCACTTATATATGAAATCTAAAGAATAAAACAAAACAGAAACAGACTCACAGATACAAAGAAAAGGTTGGTGGTTGCCAGCGGGTAGAGGGTGAGAGAAGGGGCAAAATGGCTGAGGGGGATTAAGAGGTACAAACTAACAGGCATAAAATAGATAAGTTACAAGGATGTAATGTACAGTACAGGGCATATAATGAATGTTTTATAATAACTTTATATGGAATATAATCTATAAAAATATCAAATCACTATGTCGTACACTTGAAACTAATATTGTAATTAAGTATACTTCAATAAAAAATTAAGTGAATAAATATGTGAATAATTCAATGCTGAATTATCTGTTAGTGAATTGAGTACTTGTGAATTCACGAGTCATCTGTTATTTCAGCTCAACCTTTTTTTTAGCATATCCTCTGGAAGTCACAAATTCTGTGATTCAGACTCAGTATGAACAGAAAACTCTTGAGTTATAGTTGTTTTAAGCTTCTCAAACATCATCAGGATAGTGGCATGCTGGTAGTACTTTTATTTTTCTTCACCTTTTCAACACATAAATTCAGATTCTAATTGCTGCAAGTCCAGCACTTCTCACCAGCAATAAATTTAAAACCTTTGGCCGACTTCCCTTAATTGATGTCTCACTCCCTTGTCTAATGAACTTCCCTGGAGGGACTGATTTCCAATAGCAATGTTTTCAGGGTCCTATTTCCCTAACCTATAAAAGGAAGTAAACCATCCTCATATTTTATGTATTTTAAAGAGATACTATGGATCTATTCCAGAAACCATATTTTTATTTTATTTATTAGCTGGTTTTAATTAAACCTCTAGAGAAAGCTGAATGAAGCCCTGATTGCAGCAGAGTCAGAAGATTAAATTATTTTTGTTATCTTAGTCACATACGAGGTATATCAGAAAACAAAATTTTTCTTCTTTTGACATAATTTTTACTAAAACTGGGAGATATAGTAAAAAATACATATCAATTTTTTTCAGATTCTTTTCCCTTATAGGTTATTACAAGATATTAAGTATAGTTCCCTGTGCTATACAGTAGGACCTTGTTGTTTATCTATTTTATATCTGTTAATCCCTCCACTTCTAATTTATCCCTACCCCCTTTCCCCTCTGGTAACCATACGTTTATTTTATATGTCTTTGAGTCTATTTCTGTCTTATATATAAGTTTATTTGTGTCATATTTTAGATTCCACATATAAGTGATATTTGTCTCTCTCTTTCTGACTTACTTCAAATAGTATGATAATCTTTATGTCCATCCATGTTGTTGCAAATAGCATTATTTCATTTTTTTTAATAGCTAAGTAGTATTATAGTGTGTATATATACCATATCTTCTTTACCCACTCATCTGTTGATGGACAATTAGGTTACTTCCATGTCTTAGCTATTGGAAGTAGTGCTGCTATGAACATTGGGGTGCATGCATCGTTTCAAATTATGGTTTTCTTTACATATACGCCTGGGATTGGGATTGCAGGATGATATGTTAACTCCAATTTTTGGATTTTTAAGGAGCATCCATACTCTTTTCCTTAGTGGCTGCACCAATTAACATGCACCTCAACAGAGTAGAAGGATTCCCTTTTCTCCAAACACTCTCGAGTTTTTATTATTTATAGACTTTCTGATGATGGCCATTCTGACCAGTGTAAGGTGATATCTCATTGTAGTTTTTGTTTTGCATTTTTTAATAATTAGTGATGTTGAGCATCTTTTCATGTGCGTGTTGACCATCTGTATGTCTTCTTTGGAGAAATGTGATCTTCTGCCTATTTTTTGATTGAGTGTTTCTTTTTTGATATTGAGCTGTTTATGTATTGTGGAAATTAATTCCTTGTGGATCACATTGTCTGCAAATATTTTCTTCCATTATGTGGGTTGTCTTTTTGTTTTGTTTATAGTTAAGCTTTTAAGTTTCATTAGGTCCCATTTATTTATTTTTTTTTAAATTTCCATTACTCTAAGATATAGATCCAAAAAAATATTGGTGAGATTTATGTCAAAGAGTGTTCTGCCTCTGTTTTCATCCAGGAGTTTTATAGTATCCAGTCTTACATTTAGGTTTTTAATACATTTTGAGTTTATTTTTTTATATGGTGTTAGAGAATGTTCTAATTTCATTTTTTTTACATGTATCTGCCCAGTCTTCCCTGTACTATTTATTGTAGAGACTGTCTTTTTCTCCATAGTATACTCTGACCTCCTCTGTCATAGATTAATTGACCATATTGACCATAGGTGAGTTGGTTTATTTCAGGGCTTTCTATTCTGTTCCAATCATTTACATGTCTCTGTTTATTCCAGTACCATACAGTTTTGATGACTGTAGCTTTGTGATATAGTCTGAAGTCAGGAAGCCTGATTCCTCCAGATACATTCTTTTCTCTAAAGATTGCTTTAGCTGTTCAAGGTCTTTTGTATTTCCATACAAACTTTTAAATCTTTTCTTTTAGTTCTGTTAAAAATGCCATTGGTAATTTGATAGGAATTGCATTGAATCTGTAAATTGCCTTGGGTAGTGTGGTTATTTTAAAAATATTGATCCTTCCAATCCAAGAACACTGTATATCTTTCCATCTGTTTGTGTCATCTTCAATTTCTTTCAACAATGTCTTATAGATTTTGGAGTACAGGGCTTTGGCCTCCTTAGGTAGGTTTATTTCTAGGTATTTTATTTTATTTTTGATGGAAAATGGGATCTTTTCCTTAATTTTTCTCTCTTATCTTTAGTTGTTAGTGTATAGAAATGTGACAGATTTCTATATTAATTTTATATCCTGCAACTTTACCAAATTCATTGATGATCTCTAGTAGTTTTCTTGTAGCGTCGTTAAGATTTTCTATGTATGTTGCTATGTCATCTGCCAACAGTGACAGTTTTACTTCTTCTCCAACTTAGATTCCTTTTATTTCTTTTCTTTCTCTGATTGCTGTGGTTAGGACTTCCAATACTGTGTTGAATAAAAGTGGCCAGACGGGTTTCCTTGTCTTCTTCCTGATCTTAGAGGTGAGGTTTTCAGCTTTTACCACTGAGTATGATGTTAGCTATGGGTTTGTCATATATAGCCTTTATTATGTTGAGGTATGTTCCATCTGTGCCTACTTTCTGGACAGTTTTTATCATAAATCGGTGTTGAATTTTGTCAAAACATTTTTGTGCATCTATTGAAATCATCATATGGTTTTTATTCTTCAATTTGTTAATGTGGTGTATCACACTGATTGATTTGCGGATATTGAAAATTTTTGCATCTGTGGCATAAATTCCACTTGATCATGGTGTATGATCCCTTTAATGTGTTTTTGGAGTTGGTTTGTTAGTATTTTGTTGAGGATTTTTGCATCTATATTCATCAGTGATATTGGCCTGTAGTTTTCTTTTTCTGTGACATCTTTGTCTGGTTTATTATCAGGGTGATGGTGTCCTCATAGAATGAGTTCAGAAGTGTTCCTTTCTCTGCAATATTTTAGAATAGTTTCAGATGGATAGATGTTAACTCTTTTCTAAATATTTGGTAGAATTCACTTGTGAAGTCATCTGGTCTTGGACTTTTGTTTTTGGGAGTTTTATATTACTATTTTTGATTCAATTCAGTACTGGTACTAGGTTGTCCATTTTATTGGTGTATAATTGCTAATTATAGTCTCTTATGATCTTTTTTATTTCTGTGGTGTCAGCTGTAACTTCTTTTACAGTTTTGATTTTATTGATTTGGACCCTTTCTTGGTGAATCTGGCTAAAGGTTTATCAATTTTTTGTGTTACTGTCGATTTCTCCTTTTACGTTTGTTAATATTTGCCTTATATACTGAAGTGCTTCTATGTTGAGTGCATGTATATTTACAATTATTATATCTTCTTCTTGGATTGATCCCTTGATCATTATGAAGTGTCATTCTTTGTGTCTTATAAAAGTCTTTATTTTAAAGTTTATATTTTTTTATATAAATACTGCTAGTCCAGCTTTCTTTTGATCTCCATTTGCATGGAATACTTTTTTCCATCCCCTCACTTTCAGTCTGTATTTGTCTTTAGATCTGAAGTGTGTCTCTTGTAGACAGCATATATACTGGTCTTGTTTTTGTACCCATTCAGGAAGTCTTTGTCTTTTAGTTGGAGCATTTAATTTGTTTCTATTTAAAGTAATTATCAATATGTGTATTCTTATTTACACTTCGTTAATTGTTTTGGATTTGTTTTTGTCAGTCTTTTTTTCTGTTTCTTCTTTTTTCTCTTCTCTTGTGGTTTGATGACTATCTTTATGTCTTTATATCTATTATAGATTTTTGGTTTTCAGTTACTGTGATGCTTTGGTATAGTAGTCTATATATATACATGAATGCTTTAGTTTGCTGATCTCTTAATTTCAAAAGCATTTTAAATCTCCCGCACTTGTCCTCTCCTCCTGTCATGATTCCTGGTTTTGATATCATATTTCACATGTAATTATTTTGCATACCCCTTAAGTGCTTATTGTGTATAAAGATAATTTTACTACTTTTGTCTTTTAACTTCCCTACTAGTTTGTGTGTGGATGATTTCTTACCTTTACTGTAGGTTTGCCTTTACCATTGAGATTTTCCATTTTGTAATTTTCTTATTTCTAGATGTGGCCTTTTCTTTTCTACCTAAAGAAGTTCCTTTAGCATTTGTTGTAAAGCTGGTTTGGTGGTGCTGAATTCTTTCAGCTTTTGCTTGTCTACAACGCTTTTGATTTCTCCATGCAATATGGATGAGAGCCTTGTTGGATATTCTTGGTTGTAGGTTTTTCCCTTTCATGACTTTAAATATATTGTGCCACTCCCTTCTGGCCTAAATATGTGGAATGCTTCACAAATTCCCGTGTCATTCTTGTGCAAGGCCCATGCTAATCTTCTCTGTATTGTTCCAATTTTACTATATGTGCTGCTGAAGTGAGCACTGATGTGATTTCTTTTTTATAATATTTAATTTTTCACACCAATAGTTTGAAGAGTGACAGTTATACCGATATATATATGTGTGTGTTCATGTGTGTGTGTGTGTTAGAGACAGAGCTGGACTGAAGCAAAAAAGGTGAATGAAGTAGATGATAGTCTGTCGGTGTGAGTTTTGTGTTGCATTCTTACCTCCTACCCTGCTTTTGTGGCCAGCATCCCTTTACTCCTCTTAATAATCCCTTTACCTTGGGGACTCTGATTCCTTTGTTCTATCCTGTATGTCCAGAGTTCCCAGTAGGCTACTTAGACCTGAAAATGATGAATGGTCTAGGTACTCTTTTTTTTACTGATAAAAATTCACATATTCTTTGTCCTTTCCACCACAGTCCCTTCTGCTCTGCTTTTACAATTGGCAACAAGATTATATGACAAATATATTTATGCTCTTGACATTTTAATAGAAGACTAAATTTTATACTTTCTAATATTTGTATTTAATAGTATATGGATGGCTTGAAAGAACAACTTCACTTTTGCCATCTAAACCCAAATAGTAACTCTAATTGGGAAACCTTAGGCCAAGTGGAAGGGTTCAAATGCAACCTTACAGTAGACGATTTAGGCCAGGTAGATGTTAGAACATTCCCTAGTATCATGTGAACAACCAAACTAGAAGAACTACAACTTTAATTTATATAAATATAGTTCAAGAGGCTTAGTCTTAGTTGGTGCATGTGTAAGAGGGATCACTATGTTTTAAAATATGTTTAGGTATATTCTCCTATCTTGAAATTTTTCTTGATCCATGGCTTTTTACCCTTTTCAAAAAAATATGTACCATCTTTATTGAGATGGGGTTTTCATATTTTTTACAATATTATATAAAGTTACAGGTGTACAACATAGTGATTTACAATTTTTAAAGTTTATACTCCATTTATAGTTATTATAAAATATTGCCTATACTACCTGTGTTATATAATATATCCTTATAGCTTATTTGTTTTATGTATAGTAGTGGTACCTGTTAATCCTCCACTTTCAACTAGCCCCTCCCCCTTCCCTCTCCCTACTGGTAACTACTAGTTTGTACTCTGTACCTGTCAGTCCATTTCTTTTTGTTACATTCACTAGTTTGTTTTTTTTAGATTTCACATATAGGTGATATTATACAGTATCTGTCTTTCTCTGACTTATTTCAGTTAGCATAATACCCTCCAAATCTATCCATATTGTAACAAATGGCAAAATTTCATTCTTTTTTATGGCTAAATAGTAATGCATTGTATACGTATGCCATATCTTCATTATCCATTCATCTGTTGACAGACACTTAGGTTGCTCCCATATCTTGGCAATTCTAAACAATGTTGCTATGAACATTGGGGTGCATGTATCTTTTCAAATTTATGTTCTTGTTTTTATTTTGAATGTACACCAGGATGGAATTGCTGGGTCATATGGTATCTGTATTCTTATTTTTTGAGAAACTGTCATACTGTTTTCCACAGTAGCTCCACCAATTTACAATCCCACCAACATTGTATAAGTGTTCCCTTTTCTCTACATTCTAGCCAACATTTGTTATTTGTGTTCTTTTTGATGATAACCATTCTGACAGGTGTGAGATGATACATCATTGTGGTTTTAATTTGCATTTCTCTGGTGATTAATGATGAATGACGATTAATAATGAACATATTTGCATGTGTGTTTGGCCATCTGCATATCTTCTTTGGAAAATGTCTATTTAATGAGTACCACTCATTGAACAGAAGCCCCCTAAAATAAGAAACTCGTTTCTCATCTTTGACAATCAAATTCTGTTTTTTAATTTATTTTAGGTGCCAGCATGTTGTTGAAGGGTTACTTAGAGATAGAATAAGTAAGTAGCCTACTCCCCTTCCACCAGATGGCTTGTAGAAGAGAGACACTAATAAAGCATATGGGTCATAGAGCAGCATCCTCTTCCTAATCCTCCACTCTATGCCTTTCAAGCCAACTAATGGGAGGTTGCTTACAAACAATCACAAGGAAGTTTGAAAACACTGGGGCTAGTGACCGAGTTTCCCACAGTTACGAACACACTTATTGTTTACATTATATCTCCATTCTGATTGGCCTTTGTTTATATTTCACTTTTAAGGAATGCTAGGAGTAAGCTGGACTCCCTGGGACAGCCCCACATGAGCTAGACAGAGGTGGGGGCAGAGAGCTGCAACAGCTTTATTGAGACAATGCTCAGGAATCCCCATGGCCTACGTGTGACATGCAAATAATACCAAAGAGAGTCAAAAGTACTGGCAGAAATGGACTGGAAGAGACCTGGTGTAAGAATAAAGAGACTGTGTTGAGAAGGACCTTGAGACCCAAAGGCAAAGGGACCAGTTCATGTATTCCAGTAGAAAGTGCCTATTTATCATGGGCCCACTTGCCTGTCTTTGACATAACTCAGAGTAAACCAGTCTAGTAAACAGAATCAAATGGTTGCCAAGGGCTGGGGGGAGGGAGAAATGGGGAATTAATTACTAATCAAAGGGCACAAAGTTTCAAGCAAGAAGCCCTAGAGATCTGATGTACAACATTGTTTTTATAGTTAGCAATAATATATTGTACACTTAAAAATTTGTTAATAGGGTAGATCTCATGTTAAGTGTTCTAATGACAATTGAATAAATTAAAAAAAAAAAAAAAAGAATCAGGCCCAACCCTTGGTTAAAAATATCAAAAACAATACAGAGGATACTGTAGGACTTTTAGAAGATGAGAGGAGGAAATTCTACTGCCATGAGGTCACATAAGCCACACCTTTCCCCCATACTCAGGTGCAATTTTGGAAAGGACAGTGAACAAGGCAGAACTTTGAACGAAAACAACTGGCCTAAGTGCCCCATGCAGAAGTTGTGTTATTTAAATATGTTTCTTAAATTATTGCCTTAGATTAGCACTGAATTACTGGACTAAACCAAAATTTAGTTCCTCCTCACCCCAGCTACCCATCAGTCAAGGACGCATGAGAAAGAATAGACAAGTTGTAGAGAAATAAAACAGCTACCTGTTCTTTGCATATATGAGTGTGATGTGAATAATGCTTGGTTCTAGCTGTCCATGTTTTTTTCTTATTGGCATTTTCTACACAAGTTCCAAGGCTCATTATAAACTGTCATTTGTGTCCAATCTGGCAAATTATTTTATTATGGAGACCCACAAGATCAGTTAATTAAAAATACATAAAATAAATAGATGATATATTTCTAGAGAGCAGAAAATGTATTTGGAATTGCATAGTGCCTCTCCAACACACACACATGCATGCACACACACCCAGTGATATCTAGAAAAGTGCTTGCACATAGCATGCATTTAGTCACTATTTGGTAAATTGTCTTGGGTGACTACATATTTGTTTACAATGCACATGGATGCTTATTGTTTCATAGTTTCTTAACACTCCCTTGGCTATGTGGGTATGTGCACATTGTGCTTTTCTTCTTTAAGATTTGAGATTGATTGAGGTATCCTTGGTCTGGTTAGAAGTTTTCAGGGATATTGATCAGGTATGAGATCTTGGAATTTAGGTCATATCAAAGAGAGTGAGTCAATAGTCTTTGGGAAGAAATAACTAGGTTTTATTCTTCTAGAACATTTACTTCCTTCTAGCAGACTGGTTTAAAAAATACTTAAAGTCTGTCTCTCTCTGCTGGTGATAATTATTTCAAATTCATGCAGTTTCCCTGAGTGATCATTTACAGACCTCTTTCCTTCCACAGGATGAAATGGTTGGACTTGGTAACTGTTCCACAATCTAAAACTCTCTAAGAATTTCTAAACCATGTAAATTATTTATCAGTACTCAATAAGTATAAAGAGAAGGAACAAGAGAGAAATGAGACACAAAACTTTAGAGCCAAAGGCACGGAAGCTGACAGTAAAATAAAATTTACGAAGACTTTTAGTTGTGTAATGAAATGTGTCAAACACTACTATTATTCATAGATAGGGCAGTCATCAGGTTTTCAAAGATGTAGGTCTGTCATATGAAACTAGATGCCAACTACTCTGTTTCTTACATTGCATCTTCTAGCAAACAGAACAATCTAATGGACTGCAGTATTCACAGAGTCTTCCCAAACTTGGAAGAGTTCCAGGGGTCAGGGTAGCTGAGGGAGAAAAATAATGTACTAACCCATACCCATTTTAGCAGGATAAAAGTAGAGTATTAAACATTTAGAGCAAAGGAAAAGAGGAAGTAAAGACCAGTTCTATGGCTATAAGAATCTTGTTATTTTTATATCATCTCCACATTTAAAAAAATATATTTTGGTTTTTCTCCTTACTTATGGATACCTTAGAATGAAAAGATATAGTGGATTTGATTTTAGAGGTAATATGGGACAGGGAAAACTCAAGAGATTGTGCCGTACTCCATAGAAGATGAGGGTTGAGAAAAATCCAAAGGGACAGAGTAGAAGCAGTTAACAAGTGAATAAATGAAAGCTGATTGCCTTGATCCCAGAGCTTAGGAATAAGAACAGTGAAGTCCATGTGGGTTTGAGAAAGGCCTTGGCCCCAAGAAATAAAAGGATCCATAAGTACAATATTCTGAAAGGCTAAGATTTTAGCCCAGTGGTTGAAAAATGACAATCTCTATTCATTCTTGCTGTAGCTATATTACGATATAAAATGTGTCTTCTCATCTACAAATTTATAATCCCATTTTTCTTCCACAAGTGAGTCTTCTAGGTAGTGTTAAACTACCTTGATTCATTCCTGCATTCTCAGAGATTATCCAGTGCCAGAAGCATTGTGAATAAAATGATAAGTGCTTGCATGTTTAATGATAACTCTGGCCTTAGTCCTTCCTTTTCTCTAATTTATGATAAAAACTGTCCCCAACCCATGAAGATTCGTTTGATGGATTCCACCTCATGTTTAGCTGTCTGTTCTTTATGTTTTTTGTTTTAGTTCTAGTCTATTAAACAGTCAGAACTGTTCTTTCTGGTAAGGTGCTTTCTGAGTTTGAGTTTGAATACACCAATTAATGCAAGGGGATAAATGAGTATATGGGCAACTTCATTTTACAAAATGATCCATTTTAAAACCAACAAGAAAAAAGGGCCTCTAACTGGTGGTGTTTCATCATTTGAGTAAGAAGAGATAGAAAATTTTGGCAACAAAGGGCGAACACAGGGTCTCTGGAGTCAAGAAGCCTCTTGTCTTGCAGGTGGTCTTAACTCAGGTTACTCAGTCCTTAGAGGGACTCCTTACTGAGAGGGTTCAGGATGTCCTTTTGGAAGTATGTGAACCATCAGATTCATAGAAGCCTCTCTTTTACTGCTATAAAAACAGTATCCATTTGCCACAGCCCGGTGACTTCACTGTGATAATTTTGCTGAAGCCTGATGGGGCAGAGCACTGTAAATATGGGGCTATTTTATTTCAGCCCTCCAATGACCCACAACTAGTTCCTATTATTAATCATTCCTCTAAGGTTCATCTCAAGCATTCAAGAAAAAGCAGCATGGCTTTTGCACTTAAGGAAAGACCAGGTTGCAGACTCCTGATCTGAATTGTTTCCTGAGCTTCTTTATTATTTACTGAGATTCCTGAAATGCAAAAAACTGGAGTCTTATCAGGCAAAGGCAGATCCCCTGAGCCTTTTACCATTCTGTCTGCAATTTTGAATATTTTCTCTATAATCAGACAGCATACCAAATAAAGCTAGAGTCTTTAAAGGGAAATGAGGCAACTGGAATGTCAATTTTATTTAGTAATATATTGTAAAAACTAAGCAGCATATCTGGCTGATTGACAAAATCCATCCAACTCTTAAGGGCAAAACAAACTATCTCAAGAGGTAGAGTTATGCAGATTTTGCTTTTACTCATAGGCAGATATTGAAAGCGAGAGAGAGAGAGAGAGAGAGGAAGGGAGTGGTGGAGGGAGAGGAAGGGAGTAGTGGAGGGAGAGGGAGACTATTAAAGCACAATACAACATCTAGAATTGCTTGACTGAAAATATTCAGAGTGAGAGTCAGGGAGTTAGAAGCACGGATATCATGTTATGTTTTCTCTCTTCTTCAATGAGCCTTTTTTAAAAAAAATATTTTATTTATTTATTTATTTAACATCTTTATTGGAGTATAACTGCTTTACAATGGTGGTGTGTTAGTTTCTGTTTTATAACAAAGTGAATTAGCTATACATATACATATATCCCCATATCTCCTCCCTCTTGCTTCTCCCTCCCACCCTCCCTATCCCACCCCTCTAGGTGGTGATAAAGCACCAAGCTGATCTCCCTGTGCCATGAAGCTGCTTCCCAATAGCTATCTATTTTACATTTGGTAGTGCATATATGTCCATGCCACTCTCTCACTTCGTCCCAGCTTACACTTCCCCCTCCCCGTGTCCTCAAATCCAATCTCTACATCTGCGTCTTTATTCCTGTCCTGCCCCTAGGTTCTTCAGAACTTTTTTTTTTTTTTTTAGATTCCATATATATGTGTTAGCATATGGTATTTGTTTTTCTCTTTCTGACTCACTTCACTCTGTATGACAGACTCTAGGTCCATCCACCTCACTACAAATAACTCAATTTCATTCCTTTTTTATGGCTGAGTAATATTCCACTGTATATATGTGCCACATCTTCATTATCCATTCATCTGTTGATGGACACTTAGGTTACTTCCATGTCCTGGCCTTTGTAAATAAAGGTGCAATGAACATTGTGGTACATGATTCTTAGAACACTCCCTAACACCATACACAAAAATAAACTCAAAATGGATTAAAGACTTAAATGTAAGGCTAGACACTATAAAACTCTTAGAGGAAAACATAGGCAGAACACTCTATGACATAAATCACAGCAAGATCCTTTTGACCCACCTCTTAGAGAAATGGAAATAAAAACAAAAATAAACAAATGGGACCTAATGAAATTTAAAAGCTTCTGCACAGCAAAGGAAACCATAAACAAGACAAAAAGACAACCCTCAGAATGGGAGAAAATATTTGCAATCAAAGCATTAACAAAGGATTAATCTCCAAAACTTACAAGCAGCTCATGCAGCTCAATGACAAAAAAACAAACAACCCAATCCAAAAATGGGCAGAAGACCTAAAAAGACATTTCTCCAAAGAAGATATACAGATTGCCAACAAACACATGAAAGAATGCTCAACATCACAAATCATTAGAGAAATGCAAATCAAAACTACAATGAGGTATCACCTCACACCAGTCAGAATGGACATCATCAAAAAATCTACAAACAATTAATGCTGGAGAGGGTGTGGAGAAAAGGGAACCCTCTTGCACTGTTGGTGGGAATGTAAATTGATACAGACACTATGGAGAACAGTATGGTGGTTCCTTAGAAAACTAAAAATAGAACTACCATACGACCCAGCAATCCTATTACTGGGCAAAAACCCTGAGAAAATCACAATTCAATGAGCCTTTTAACTTCTTCCATAGACTGTCTTTTCAGTTTCTTTTCCATCAAGGATGGCATGGACTCCTTCTTGTGGATTTCCCTCACTAAGCCATGAAAGGCATCATCAGTGCAGAATCTGAGTGCTGCAGAGGTCTCAAAAAAAACCACTCTTATATTCTCGGGACAGACTCAAGCCTTCTTCCATAGAGACCTAAGGGGAAAGTAAACTATATTAAAAAGAGAGAAAGGGAGAGACACTTTAATCAAAAAGTATTTTCTCTACCAGTGTTGTAGGCCTCGGTTACATGTAGGCCTTGGTTACGTGTAAAAATGCGAGAATTAAAAAAAAAAAATTTTATTGAAGTATAGTTGGTTTACAATGTTGTGTTAGTTATGTTAGCTTCTACTATACAGCAAAGTGAATCGGTTATATGTATACATATATCCCCTCTTTTCTGGATTTCTTTCCCATTTAGGTCACCTCAGAGCACTGAGTAGGGTTCCCTGTGCTATACATTAGGTCCTCATTAGTTATCTATTTCATACATAGTATCAATAGTGTATATGTCAATCCCAATCTCCCAGTTCATCCCATCTCCTCTTTCCCCCTTGGTATCCATATGTTTGTTCTCTACATCTGTCTCTCTATTTCTACTTTGTAAATAAGATCATCTATACCAATTTTTTTCAGATTCCACGTATATGCGTTAATATACAATATTTGTTTTTCTCTTTCTGACTTACTTCACTCTGTATGACAGTCTCTAGGTCTATCCACATCTTTACAAATGACCCAATTTCGTTCCTTTTTATGGGTGAGAATTGGTTTTTAAGAGAAGACTCCTAGGATTTCTGAACTTGAAGGACAAATGGGAAATCAGAACCTCTGAAAGGGCAATAGAAGAGAAGTGATTAAAAATGAAACTGGAAACCACTCTCCAGACTTCAAAAGAAGTAACATAGCACAGTAGTCAAAAACATGGCTTTAGGTTAAAACTACTTGGTTTCAAGGCCTAGCTCTACTACTTTTTAGCCTTGCAAATCTGAGTAAATATCTTAACTTTTTGGTCTCAGTGTTCTCATCTGTAACATAAGATAATAACACCAGCCCCAGAGGCTCTTTGTTAAGGTTAAATGAGATCACCTATAAAAGATACATTGAAAGTGCTGGGCACATGTTAAAACTCTATAACTATTAGTTATTATTAGTTGTAGTCTTAAGTGGAGCTTGTAACTCTAGACTCTTAACTGGAGCTCAGCTCCAGGTTGTTAGTTGGCTTCTACTTTGTCCCTCCTATCTTCTTATCCTGGGACTCTGGCTGAAAGAGCACATCTTACCTGGAATATGATGTTCCTATGATGGAGAACAGGTATGCAGAAGGTAGAGATAACTGCACCCACATCCCATGGTCAAAGACAAATGGAGAAATCTAAAGTCAATGAAGCAGGATGTATACTCAGCTCACAATGAGTGATGGAAATGATGAGGAAAAAAACAAATTGTAAAGAAATAATAGAAGGTACCAAAATCAGTTATATATAAAGGCAGTACACTCTCAAATTAAAAAAGACAAAGATTATCAGAACAGATTTTTTAAAAGCACTTGTAATTGAAACATCTTACATGTAAGGATACAGAAATAGTAAAATTTGAACGGAAATTAATACAAAAAGAAAGCTGATACACTGACTTAATATCAGACAAAGTACATAGTATTTAAAAAATTGCTAGAGTTAAAGGGAGTTGTATTATGATGATAAAAATATTAATCTATCAGGATATTATATTTTGTATGCACTGAAATTGTAGCCTCAGTTTATCGTGAAGAAAAGTTGATAGAACAAAAATTGAAAATTATAGTAAGATATTTTAACACATCTCCTTCAGCAATTGAAAGAATAAGTAGGAAAAACATCAATAAAAATATGGAAAGTTTGAACAAAACAACACAATCAATCTAATATACATATATAAGATGTTGTACCCCACAACTGAAAAAGTCACATTTTCTTCAAATGAACCTGGAGCATTTATAGAAATTGACTTCATGCTAAGGTATAAAGCACTTCTCAAAGCATAGCAAAGAATCAAGTTCATAGCATACTTCCAAACAAATGAAATTAATCTGGAAATTAATTTTTAGAAAGATAACTAGGAAATCCCCAGATATTTTAGGAAAAAAAATATATTTCTACATGGTCAATAGGTCAAAAATATATTACATAAAATTTAGAAAATATTTGTAACTGAACAATAATGAAAATACCACATATCAAAACTGTGGGATATCAAAAACATTGTTTAGAATGATGTTTATAGCATTATATGAATGTTTTAGAAAGGTAGAAACACAAATTTGATGTTACTATTGCAATTGTTTTGGGGCACCACAAAACACGCTCATATAAGATGGTGAACTTAAGCAATAAATGTTGTGTGTTCTGACTTCCCCACCTACTGGCTGTTCCCTCATCTTCTTCCCTTGCCTCAGGCCTCCCTATTCCTTGAGACACAACAAAATATTAAAATTAGGCCGATTAGTAACACTACAATAGCTTCTAAGTGTTGAAGTGAAAGGAAGAGTAACACATCTCTCACTTTAAATCAAAAGCTAAATATGGTAAAGCTTAGTGAGGAAGGCATATTGAAAACAAAAACAGTCCAAAAGCTAGCCCTCTTGTGAGGGTTAACAAAGTTGTGAATGTGAGGGAAAAGTTCTTGAAGGAAATTAAAAGTTCTACTCCAATGAACATACAAATGATAACAAAAATGAGACAGCCAAAAGGCTGATATGGAGAAAGTTTTAGTGGTCTGCCTAGAAGATCAAACCAGCCACAACATTCCCTTAAGTCTAATCCTGAGCAAGACTCTAAATCTGTTCAATTCTATGAAAGTTGAGAGAGGTGAGGAAGCTGCAGATGAAAAGTTTGAAGCTAGCAGAAGTTGGTTCATGACATTTAAGGAAAGAAGCCATCTCCGTAACATCAAAGTTCAAGGTAAGCAGCAAGTGCTGATGTAGAATCTGTAGCAAGTTATCCAGAAGATCTAGCTCAGATAATAAAGGTGCCTATACTAAACAATAGATCTTCAATGTAGATGAAGCAGCCTTATATCACAAGAGTCTACCATTAGGACTTTCATAGCTATAGAGAAGTCAGTGTCTGACTTCAAAGGACAGACTGACTCTGTTGTTAGGGGCTAATGCAGCTGGTGACTTGAAGTTGTAGGTAATGCTTTTTTACCATTACAAAAATCTTATGATCCTTAAGAATTATACTAAATTGACTGTGCTTCTCCTCTATAAATGGAACAACAAAGCCTGGATAACAGCACATCTGTTTACAATATGGTTTACTAAATATTTTAAGCCCACTATTGAGACCTACTGCTCAGAAAAAAAGATTTGTTTCAAAATATGACTGCTCATTGACAATGCACCTGGTCACCAAGATCTTTGATGGAGAGGTACAAAGAGGTTAATGTTTCCATGCCTGCTAACATATCCATATGTCCACCCATAGTTCAGGGAGTAATTTTAACTTTCAAGACTTATTATTTAAGAAACACCGTTCATAAGGCTATAGCTTACTGCTGTAGATAATGATTCCTCTGATGAATCTGTACAAGAAAACTGAAAATCTTTTGGAAAAGATTCACCATTCTAGATGCCACTAAGAACATTCATGAGAGAGGAGAAGATGGTGGAAGAGTAAGACTAAGAGATAACCTTCCTCCCCACAGATACATCAGAAATACATCTACACGAGGAACTGCTCCTATAGAACACCCACTGAATGCTGGCAGAAGACCTCAGACTTCCCAAAAGGCAAGAAACTCCCCACGTATCTGAGTAGGGCAAAAGAAAAAAGAAACAACAGAGACAAAAGAATAGGGATGGGACCGGCACCAGTGGGAGGGAGCTGTGAAGGAGGAAAGGTTTCCACACACTAGGAAGCCCCTTCACAGGCAGAGACTGCG
Organism: Balaenoptera ricei; assembly: GCF_028023285.1. Taxonomy (NCBI): domain Eukaryota; kingdom Metazoa; phylum Chordata; class Mammalia; order Artiodactyla; family Balaenopteridae; genus Balaenoptera; species Balaenoptera ricei. The sequence continues at coordinate 58,874,112 of NC_082652.1, forward strand.
GGTGGCGGAGGGGGGAAGCTTCGGAGCCACAGAGGAGAGCTGAACAACAGGGGTGCAGAAGGCAAAGCGGAGAGATTCCCGCACAGAGGAGCGGTGCCGACCAGCACTCACCACAGCCTGAAGGGGTTAGAGCACCACAGCTAGCCGGGAAGGAGTCCGGGAAAAGGTCTGGAACTGCCGAACGGGCAAGAGACTTTTTCTTGCCTCTTTGTTTCCTGGTGTGCGAGGAGAGGGGATTCAGAGCACCACCTAAACGAGCTCCAGAGACGAGTGTGAGCCGCGGCTATCAGCGTGGACCCCAGAGACGGGCATGAAACGCTAAGGCTGCTTCTGCCACCACCAAGAAGCCTGTGTGCAAGAACAGGTCACTGTCCACACCTCCCCTCCCGGGAGCCTGTGCAGCCCGCCACAGCCAGGGTCCCGTGATCCAAGGGCAACTTCCCTGGGAAAACGCACGGCGCCTCAGTCTGGTGCAACGTCACACTGGCCTCTGCTGCCGCAGGCTCACCCCGCATCCATACCCCTCCCTCCCCCAAGTCTGAGTGAACCAGAGCCCCCAAAGCAGCTGTTCCTTTAACCCTGTCCTGTCTGAGCAAAGAACAGACACCCTCAGGTGACCTACACTCAGAGGCGGGGCCAGCTCCAAAGCTGAACCATTGGGGCTGTGATAACAAAGAAGAGAAAGGGAAATTTCTCCCAGCAGCCTCAGAAGCAGCGGATTAAAGCTCCTCATTCAACTTGATGTACCTGCATCTGTGGAATACCTGAATAGACAACGAATCATCCCAAATTGAGGAGGTGGACTTTGGGAGCAAGATATATTATTTTTTCCCCTTTTCCTCTTTTTGTGAATGTGTATGTGTATGCTTCTGTATGAGATTTTGTCTGTATAGATTTGCTTTCACCATTTGTCCTAGAGTTCTGTCAGGTGGTTTTTGTTTTTTTTTTTACTTTAAAAAGATTTTTTCTTAATAACTATTTTCTATTTTAATAACTTTAATCTTATTTTATCTTACTTTATTTCATTTCATTTTATTTTATCCTCTTTCTTTCTTTCTCTCTATTTTTTCTCCCTCTTATTCTGAGCCATGTGGATAAAAGGTTCTTGGTGCTCCAGCCAGGCATCAGGGCTGTGCCTCTGAGGTGAGAGAGCCCACTTCAGGACACTGGTCCACAAAAGACCTCCCAGCTCCACGTAATACCAAATGGTGAAAATCTCCAAGAGATCTCCATCTCAACACCAAGGCCCAGCTACACTCAGTGACCAGGAAGCTACAGTGCTGGACACCCTATGCCAAACAACAAGCAGGAAAGGAACACAGCCCCACCCATTAACAGACAGGCTGTCTAAAATCATAATAAGGCCACAGACACCCCAAAATACAACACCACACGTGGACCTGCCTACCAGAAAGACAAGATCCAACCTCATCTGCCAGAACACAGGCACTAGTCCCCTCCAACAGGAAGCCTACACACCCACTGAACCAACCTTAGGCACTGGGGACAGATACCAAAAACAATGGGAATTACGAACCAGTAGCCTGCAAAAAGGAGACCACAAACACAGTAAGACAGGCAAAATGAGAAGACAGTAAAACACAGCAGATGAAGGAACAAGGTAAATACACACCAGACCTAACAAATGAAGAGGAAATAGGCAGTCTACCTGAAAAAGAATTCAGAATAATAATAGGAAAGATGATCCAAAATCTTGAAAATAGAATAGACAAAATACAAGAAACATTTAACAAAGACCTAGAAGAACTAAAGAGTGAAAAGCAACAATGAACAACACAATAAATGAAATTTAAAATACTCTAGAAGGGATTAATAGCAGAATAACTGAGGCAGAAGAAAGGATAAGTGACCTGGAAGATAAAATAGTGGAAATAACTAATGCAGAGCAGAATAAAGAAAAAAGAATGCAAAGAACTGAGGACAGTCTCAGAGACGTCTGGGACAACATTAAATGCACCAACATTCGAATTTTAGGGGTCCCAGAAGAAGAAGAGAAAAAGAAAGAGACTGAGAAAATATTTGAAGAGATTATAGTTGAAAACTTCCTTAATATGGGAAAGGAAATAGTTAATCAAGTCCTGGAAGCACAGAGAGTCCCATACAGGATAAATCCAAGGAGAAACACACCAAGACACATATTATCAAACTATCAGAAATTAAATACGAAGAAAACATACTAAAAGCAGCAAGGGAAAAACAACAAATAACACACAAGGGAATCCCCATAAGGTTAATAGCTGAACTTTCAGCAGAAACTCTGCAAGCCAGAAGGGAGTGGCAGGACATATTTAAAGTGATGAAGGAGAAAAACCTACAACAAAGATTACTCTACCCAGCAAGGATTTCATTCACATTTGATGGAGAACTTAAAACCTTTACAGACAAGCAAAAACTGAGAGAGTTCAGCACCACTAAACCAGCTTTACAACAAATGCTAAAGGAACTTCTCTAGGCAAGAAACACAAGAGAAGGAAAACACCTACAATAACAAACCCAAAACATTTAAGAAAATGGGAATAGGAACATACATATTGATAATTACCTTAAATGTAAATGGATTAAATGCTCCCACCAAAAGACACAGACTGGCTGAATGGATACAAAAACAAGACCCGTATATATGCTGTCTACAAGAGACCCACTTCAGACCAAGGGACACATACACACTGAAAGTGAGGGGATGGAAAAAGATATTCCATGCAAATGGAAATCAAAAGAAAGCTGGAGTAGCAATTCTCATATCAGACAAAATAGACTTTAAAATAAAGACTATTACAAGAGAAAAAGGAGAACACTACATAATGATCAAGATATCGATCCAAGAAGAAGGTATAATGATTGTAAATATTTATGCACCCAACATAGGAGCGCCTCAATACATAAGGCAAATACTAACAGCCATAAAAGGGGAAATCGACAACAACACAATCATAGTAGGAGAGTTTAACACCCTACTTTCACCAATGAACAGATCATCCAAAATGAAAATAAATAAGGAAACAGAAGCTTTAAATGATATATTAAACAAGATGGACTTAATTGATATTTATAGGACATTCCACCCCAAAACAACATAATACACATTTTTCTCAAGTGCTCATGGAACATTATCCAGGATAGATCATATCTAGGGTCACAAATCAAGTCTTGGTAAATTTAAGAAAATAGAAATCGTATCAAGTATCCTTTCCAACCACTATGCTATGAGACTAGATATCAATTACAGGAAAAGATCTGTAAAAAATACAAACACATGGAGGCTAAACAATGCACTACTTAATAACGAAGTGATCACTGAAGAAATCAAAGGGGAAATCAAAAAGTACTTAGAAACAAATGACAATGGAGACAAAACTTCTCAAAATCTATGGAATGTAGCAAAAGCAGTTCTAAGAGGGAAGTTTATGACAATACAATCCTACCTTAAGAAACAGGAAACATCTCAAATAAACAACCTAAACTCGCACCTAAAGCAATTAGAGAAAGAAGAACAAAAATACCCGAAAGTTAGCCAAAGGAAAGAAATCATAAAGATCAGATCAGAAATAAAAGAAAAAGAAAGGAAAGAAATGATAACAAAGATCAATAACACTAAAAGCTGGTTCTTTGAGAAGATAAACAAAATTGATAAACCATTAGCCAGACTCATCAAGAAAAAAAGGGAAAACACTCAAATCAATAGAATTAGAAATGAAAAAGGAGAAGTAACCACTTACACTGCAGAAATGCAAAGGATCATGAGAGATTACTACAAGCAACTCTATGCCAATAAAATGGACAACCTGGAAGAAATGGACAGATTCTTAGAAATGCACAACCTGCCGAGACTGAACCAGGATGAAATAGAAAATATGAACAGACCAATAACAAGCACTGAAATTGAAACTGTGATTGAAAATCTTCCAACAAACAAAAGCCCAGGACCAGATGGATTCACAGGCGAATTCTATCAAACAGTTAGAGAGGAGATAACACCTATCCTTCTCAAACTCTTCCAAAATATTGCAGAGGGAGGAACACTCCTCAACTTATTCTATGAGGCCACCATCACCCTGATACCAAAACCAGACAAAGATGTTACAAAGAAAGAAAACTAAGTCCAATATCACTGATGAACATAGATGCAAAAATCCTCAACAAAATACTAGCAAACAGAATCCAACAGCACATTAAAAGGATCATACACCATGATCAAGTGGGGTTTATTTCAGGAATGCAAGGATTCTTCAATATATGCAAATCAATCAACGTGATACACCATATTAACAAATTGAAGGAGAAAAACCATATGATCATCTCAATAGATGCAGAGAAAGCTTTCGACAAAATTCAACACCCATTTATGATAAAAGCCCTGCAGAAAGTAGGCATAGAGGGAACTTTCCTCAACATAATAAAGGCCATATATGACAAACCCACAGCCAACATCATCCTCAATGGTGAAAAACTGAAACCATTTCCACTAAGATCAGGAACAACATAAGGTTGCCCACTCTCACCACTATTATTCAACATAGTTCTGGAAGTTTTAGCCACAACAATCAGAGAAGAAAAAGAAATAAAAGGAATGCAAATTGGAAAAGAAGAAGTAAAGCTGTCACTGTTTGCAGATGACATGATACTATACATAGAGAATCCTAAAGATGCTACCAGAAAACTACTAGAGCTAATCAATGAATCTGGTAAAGTAGCAGGATACAAAATTAATGCACAGAAATCTCTTGCATTCCTATACACTAATGATGAGAAATCTGAAAGTGACTTTAAGAAAACACTCCCATATACCATTGCAACAAAAAGAATAAAATACCTAGGAATAAACCTACCTAAGGAGACAAAAGACCTGTATGCAGAAAATTATAAGACACTGATGAAAGAAATTAAAGATGACACAAATAGATGCAGAGATATACCCTGTTCTTGGATTGGAAGAATCAACATTGTGAAAATGACTCTACTACCCAAAGCAATCTACAGATTCAATGCAATCCCTATCAAACTACCACTGGCATTTTTCACAGAACTAGAACAAAAAATTTCACAATTTGTATGGAAACACAAAAGTCCCTAAATAGCCAAAGCAATCTTGAGAATGAAAAATGGAGCTGGGGGAATCAGGCTCCATGACTTCAGACTATACTACAAAGCTACAGTAATCAAGACAGTATGGTACTGGCACAAAAACAGAAATATAGATCAATGGAATAGGATAGAAAGCCCAGTGATAAACCCGTGTACTTATGGTCACCTTATCTTTGATAAAGGAGGCAAGAATATACAGTGGAGAAAAAAGCCTCTTTAATAAGTGGTGCTGGGAAAACTGGACAGGTACATGTAAAAGTATGAAATTAGAACACTCCCTAACACCATACACAAAAATAAACTCAAAGTGGATTAAAGACCTGAATGTAAGGCCAGAAACTATCAAACCCTTAGAGGAAAGCATAGGCAGAACACTCTATGACATAAATCACAGCAAGAGCCTTTTTAACCCACCTGCTAAAGAAATGGAAATAAAAACAAAAATAAACAAATGGGACCTAATGAAACTTCAAAGCTTTTGCACAGCAAAGGAAAGTACAGACAAGATGAAAAGGCAACCCTTCAGAATGGGAGAAAATATTTGCAAACGAATCAACGGACAAAGGATTAATCTCCAAAATATATAAACAGCTCATGCAGCTCAATATTAAACAAACAAAAAACCCAATCCAAAAATGGGCAGAAGACCTAAATACACATTTCTCCAAAGAACATATACAGATTGGCAGCAAACACATGAAAGAATGCTCAACATTATTAATCATCAGAGAAATGCAAATCAAAACTACAGTGAGGTATCACCTCACACCAGTCAGAATGGCCATCATCAAAAAATCTACAAACAATAAATGCTGGAGAGGGTGTGGAGAAAAGGGAACACTCTTGCACTGTTGGTGGGAATGTAAATTGATACAGCCACTATGGAGAACAGTATGGAGTTTCCTTAAAAAACTAAAAATAGAATTACCATACGGCCCAGCAATCCCACTACTGGGTATATACCCTGAGAAAACCATAATTCAAAAAGAGTCATGTGCCACAATGTTCATTGCAGCTCTATTTACCATAGCCAGGACATGGAAGCAACTTAAGTGTCCATCCACAGATGAATGGATAAAGAAGATGTGGCACATATATACAATGGAATATTACTCAGCCATAAAAAGAAACGAAATTGAGTTATTTGTAGTGAGGTGGATAGACCTAGAGTCTGTCATACGAGTGAAGTAAGTCAGAAAGAGAGAAACAAATACCATATGCTAACACATATATATGGAATCTAAGGGAAAAAAAAAAAAGGTAATGAAGAACCTAGGGGTAAGACAGGAATAAAGACACAGACCTACTAGAGAATGGACTTGAAGATATGGGGAGGGAGAAGGGTAAGCTGTGACAAAGTGAGAGAGTGGCATGGACATATATATACTACCAAACGTAAAATAGATAGCTAGTGGGAAGCAGCTGCATAACACAGGGAGATCAGCTTGGTGGTTTGTGACCACCTAGAGTGGTGGGATAGGGAGGGTGGGAGGAAGGGAGATGCAAGAGGGAAGAGATATGGGAACATATGTATATGTATAACTGATTCACTTTGTTATAAAGCAGAAACTAACACACCATTGTAAAGCAATTATACTCCAATAAAGATGTTAAAAAAAACCCAAAGCAATAAAGTACTTCAAATTAAGGTATGCAGTTTTTTTCTGACATAATGCTATTTCACACTTAATAGACTACAGTATAGTGTTAACATAAATTTTATATGCATTAGAAAACCAAAAAGTTTGTGTGACTCACTTTTTTTGTATTTGCTCTTTTGTAGTGGTCTGGAACTGAACCCTCAGTGTCTCTGAGGTATGCCTGTATGGTAATTTTTCCACAGCTAAATGTTTTAACATCCACAGTAAATTGGTTATGTAAGTCTCTAAATAGACTCAGAACACATCAGATTATATTTTTTTTTCACAAAATGAATTGATTCTTGTCAGATTTTGCAAGTAACTACATCAAGAAAATCTTTATCTTTCATATTATTTACATTTCTGAAATCAGATAACAGATTGTGGACCTGTGTTTTTAGTGAGAAGTTTCAGCATCATAAAAATTGAAAACTATCCCAAATTAATATATAATTTCAATACAAATACATTCAAGTCCTGAAATCTTTTGAATCATAGAATGTCATACAGAGATACTAAAATTAATAGGGAAGAATAAAGGTAAAATTAAAAAGAAATATTTGAATTCTAGTGAGAAGGAGATAAGGAGGAAAGGAACAATAACGATGATGTTGAACTCACTCTTTTAAGGCTCTCTGTAAAGCTGTAGCAGTTTAAGCAATGGGGTATAAGTTAAGGGCTAGAGAGACCAATAAAATTCAATAAAGAACAAAGGAATATGGTCAAAATATATATGGGAGTTTGATATATTATTGGGGTTGCGTTCCAAACCAGTGGGGAAATGAAAGTGCATTCAATGGTACACTGACATTGAGTTATCATTTTAGATTATTTTTGATGTATTATTTCAAAGAGATTTTTCCACCAACACAGGAAGGTGATTTTTCTTTGGGGAGAAAAGAAGTAGAAAGGGATTGGAGCTAAGTTTTTCATGAAATACACAATTCTTTTACACATATGAAAAATCTCACTATACAAATATGCATATATATTAGCTAAGTGTTTCCTAATTATAAAAATGTAGCAACACAAATAAACCATTGGAAACATCAAAATTCAGTCCAATATTATAATCAAGCTTAACCTAAAATAAAATTGGAAAACCGATTCTATGCAAAGATTGTTATTGAAATATTATACAGCAAAACAGCACCTTAATAGATAACATAACTGCATATTTTATTATTTGTAGCAGGCTGAAGAACATATATTTAACTCCATGACTATGCATTATTTTGGGAGGTAACTTAGGAATCATGAACCCTCTATTTCAAAGTATAAAATGTAGTTGCATATACCCTTAGGTTCATTATCAGAATATTAATTCCATGTTATTAAAATGAATAACTCAGTAAATTTTACACTCATTATAATAAAGTCTAAATGGAATTTAAATTTAGTAAAATATTTGATCTCTTCTTTAAAAAAATTCTTACTAGATCAGTGACCTAAAGCTTTCTATTTTTAGAAAAAATATTAAGATGAAAGCATATTTTAAAAATAAATTTCCACATTTCAATAAATTCCATCTCATACGTTTATTGACAAATCATACATTTGTCATTTCTACCTTTGACATTGAAATTTATATACTATAACTTCGATGGAAAAACTTGAGTCCAAACATGTAAGAAAAAGTAAGTTTAAGAAACATTAATTTTTACAGATTTCTGGGCTTTTTACTTAGTAATTATGAGTCAGTTTGAAGGCCATAAATATTGCAATAGTATCACTGAGAGTAATTTTTTTTTTTTTTTTTTTTTTGTCCACTAGTGGTGTCTGACTGATTCAGCAATTACAGCTTCTGTATCAGAGCTCAAAACCCGGATGATTAACATATTTTTCTAAGATGTTATATCTTGTCTCTATAAATTTCAAGTAAAATTACATATTTTTAAATTACAAATATTCATCCACATGCTATAGTAACTGCTAAGAAAGAAGCATAGTGTTATAACGGAATTAAATTTTTTTTTAATTTACCAAGTGAGGAGTTTCAGGTCCAGAAAGCTTAAACACACATCTAATTAAGGTAAAACAACCATCAAGTTCTACTCTATTCCATCAAGTATTATTTCCAGTCCTTCTTACTATTTCCAATGGGGGTCTTTCCAGTTCCCTTTGCTAGTACAATATTTCATATATAGTATATATGTGGAATAATTAATTATACTAATGTGAGGTGTTACAACTTAAGATGATTCTTAAATGGTAAAAAATTGGCATAGAATATTTTACATTACATTTACATAAAGGGAAAAATTTAAATAAGTGCAGAAAAATAAGAAAAATAAAATATTGTAGAAAGATTATTTGGGAGGGAGGAACAATTGGTGCAGATATCATTATAACACCATACCCCTCCATTAAAAAGAAAGGGCATTTGTGATTAAACATACCACCTGTAGGCCTTAGAAAGCATTGGAAGAAAAAAAGGAATAAAGAAATATGTTTCATACAAGTAATAAAAATTTCAGTAACCCAGGGAAACCATCTTTTTAATATATGTGACATTTTCCACCAAGGAAGATCACCATATAATATGCCAGGTACTCCCTGAAATGCCATTTCCCATCTGCCAGAGGAGGCATTTGAATACAGCAACAGCTGCATAGGGGGTTGATGAGACTACTGGGGCACAATGGCTAGCAGAGCCTGTTCTAGTCCAGGCCCAGCTGCTAGTGAGAAGTGACAAGCATACTGGGCAATTAGAATTCCAATCCCAACAATCTGCTGACTTCAGGAGCTTCATTGTTCTTCACATCTTTTTTATCTTATACCTGAGCTGGGTAAAAATAAACTAAATTAAATTATTGTAAGGTATTCATGGTAATAGTGGTGTTCTGTAAGCTATATAATTCTTAATATCACAAAAGGAAGCTCTGATAATGCTCTACTATAATTGCTAAACTTGAATGATGAAAGATTGGCAGAAAGATGGTTCTGACTCCTCCAGGAGAAGCTTCACAAGAAAAAATACCTTCATGGTTAAGACTACTGGGCACTGTTAAAATATTTAGTGTACAGAACAAACTCTTCGGGATTTGTTTTAAATTTTTTTAATATCTCCCTGTCTGTGTTTTACTTCATTCTTATCCATGGAACTATTAATTTTTATTATATAGCCTACATCATCACAGTAACAGGAATCATAGTTTCCTTAGAAGTTTGGGACCAGCATGTTATTTGAAGGAAAAGCTATCTAAGCTTAGATTGTTTAGTTTTCATTTTGTTTAGTTGTATAATAGTATTGATCATTTTTTTTTTTTTTTTGGTGTGTTAGCTTCTGCTTTATAACAAAGTGAATCAGTTATACACATACAATATGTTCCCATATCTCTTCCCTCTTGCATCTCCCTCCCTCCCACCCTCCCCATCCCACCCCTCTAGGTGGTCACAAAGCACCGAGCTGATCTCCCTGTGCTATGTGGCTGCTTCCCACTAGCTATCTATTTTACATTTGGTAGTGTATATATGTCCATGACACTCTCTTACCCTGTCACATCTCACCCCACCCCCTCCCCATATCCTCAAGTCCATTCTCTAGTAGGTCTGTGTCTTTATTCCCGTCTGGCCACTAGGTTCTTCATGGCCTTTTTTTTTTTCCTTAGATTCCGTATATATGTGTTAGCATACTGTATTTGTTTTTCTCTTTCTGACTTACTTCACTCTGTATGACAGATTCTAACTCCATCCACCTCATTACAAATACCTCCATTTCATTTCTTTTTATGGCTGAGTAATATTCCATTGTATATATGTGCCACATCTTCTTTATCCATTCATCTGTTGATGGACATTTAGGTTGCTTCCATGTCCTGGCTATTGTAAATAGAGCTGCAATGAACATTTTGGTACATGACTCTTTTTGAACTATGGTTTTCTCAGGGTATATGCCCAGTAGTGGGATTGCTGGGTTGTATGGTAGTTCTATTTGTAGTTTTTTAAGGAACCTCCATACCGTTCTCCATAGTGGCTGTATCAATTTACATTCCCACCAACAGTGCAAGAGTGTTCCCTTTCCTCCACACCCTCTCCAGCATTTATTGTTTCTAGAATTTTTGATGATGGCCATTCTGACTGGTGTGAGATGATATCTCATTGTAGTTTTGATTTGCATTTCTCTAATGAGTAATGATGTTGAGCATTCTTTCATGTGTCTGTAGGCCATCTGTATGTCTTCTTTGGAGAAATGTCTATTTAGGTCTTATGCCCATTTTTGGATTGGGTTGTTTGTTTTTTAATATTGAGCTGCATGAGCTGTTTATATATTTTGGAGATTAATCCTTTCTCCACTGATTCGTTTGCAAATATTTTCTCCCATTCTGAGGGTTGTCTTTTCGTCTTGTTTATGGTTTCCTTTGCTGTGCAAAAGCTTTGAAGTTTCATTAGTTCCCATTTGTTTATTTTTGTTTTTATTTCCATTACTCTAGGAGGTGGATCAAAAAAGATCTTGCTGTGATTTATGTCAAAGAGTGTTCTTCCTATGTTTTCCTCTAAGAGTTTTATAGTGTCTTGTCTTACATTTAGGTCTCAAATCCATTTTGAGTTTATTTTTGTGTATGGTGTCAGGGAGTGTTCTAATTTCATTCTTTTACATGTAGCTGTCCAGTTTTCCCAGCACCACTTATTGAAGAGACTGTCTTTTCTCCATTGTATATCTTTGCCTCCTTTGTCATAGATAAGTTGACCATAGGTGTGTGGGTTTATCTCTGGGCTTTCTATCTTGTTCCATTGATCTATGTTTCTGTTTTTGCGCCAGTACCATATTGTCTTGATTACTGTAGCTTTGTAGCACAGTCTGAAGTCAGGGAGTCTGATTCCTCCAGCTCCGTTTTTTTCCCTCAAGACTGCTTTGGCTATTCGGGGTCTTTTCTGTCTCCGTACAACTTTTAAGATGATTTGTTCTAGTTCCGTAAAAAATGCCATTGGTAATTTGATAGGGATTGCATTGAATCTGTAGATTGCTTTGGGTAGTATAGTCATTTTCACAATATTGACTCTTCCAATCCAAGAACATGGTATATCACTCCATCTGTTGATATCATCTTTAATTTCTTTCATCAGTGTCTTATAGCTTTCTGCATACAAGTCTTTTGTCTCCCTAGGTAGGTTTATTCCTAGATATTCTATTCTTTTTGTCACAGTGGTAAATGGGAGTGTTTCCATAATTTCTCTTTCAGATTTTTCATCATTGGTGTATAGGAATGCAAGAGATTTCTGTGCATTAATTTTGTATCCTGCAACTTTACAAATTCATTGATTAGCTCTAGTAGTTTTCTGGTGGCAGTTTTAGGATTCTCTATGTATAGTATCATGTCATCTGCAAACAGTGACACTTTTACTTCTTCTTTTCCAATTTGTATTCCTTTTATTTCTTTTTCTTCTCTGATTGCTGTGGCTAGGACTTCCAAAACTATGTTGAATAATAGTGGTGAGAGTGGACATCCTTGTCTCATTCCTGATCTTAGAGGAAATGCTTCCAGTTTTTCACCATTGAGAATGATGTTTGCTGTGGGTTTTGTCATATATGGCCTTTATTATGTTGAGGTAGGCTCCCTCTATGCCCACTTTCTGGAGAGTTTTTATCATAAATCGGTGTTGAATTTTGTCAAAAGCTTTTCTGCATCTATTGAGATGATCATATGGTTTTTATTCTTCAATTTGTTAATATGGTGTATCACATTGATTGATTTGCGTATATTGAAGAATCCTTGCATCCCTGAGATAAAATCCCACTTGATCGTGGTGTATGATCCATTTAATGTGTTGTTGGATTCTGTTTGCTAGTATTTTGTTGAGGATTTTTGCATCTATGTTCATCAGTGATATTGGTCTGTAATTTTCTTTTTTGGTAGTAACTTTGTCTGGTTTTGGTATCAGGGTGATGGTGGCCTCATAGAATGAGTTTGGGAGTGTTCCTTCCTCTGCAATTTTTTGTAATAGTTTGAGAAGGATGGGTGTTAGCTCTTCTCTAAATGTTTGATAGAATTCACCTGTGAAGCCATCTGGTCCTGGACTTTTGTTTGTTGGAAGATTTTTAATCACAGTTTCAATTTCATTCCTTGTGATTGGTCTTTTCATATATTCTGTTTCTTCCTGGTTCAGTCTTGGAAGGTTATACCTTTCTAAGAATTTGTTCATTTCTTCATGTTGTCCATTTTATTGGCATAGAGTTGCTTGTAGTAGTCTCTTAAGATGTTTTGTACTTCTGCAGTGTCTGTTGTAACTTCTTTTTCATTTCTAATGTTATTGATTTGAGTACTCTCCCTCTTTTTCTTGATGAGTCTGGCTAATGGCTTATCAATTTTGTTTATCTTCTCAAAGAACCAGCTTTTACTTTTATTGATCTTTGCTATTGTTTTCTTTGTTTCTATTTAATTTATTTCTGATCTGATCTTTATGATTTCTTTCCTTCTGCTAACTTTGGGTTTTGTTTGTTCTTCTTTCTCTAGTTCCTTTAGGTGTAAGGTTAGATTGTTTACTTGTGATTTTTCTTGTTTCTTTAGGTAGGCTTGTATAGCTATAAACTTCCCTCTTAGAACTGCTTTTGCTGCAGCCCATGGGTTTTGGATCATCGTGTTTTCATTTTCATTTGTCTCTAGGTATTTTTTGATTTCCTCTTTGATTTCTTCAGGGATCTCTTGGTTATTTAGTAACGTATTGTTTAACCTGCATGTGTTTGTTTTTTTCGTGTTTTTCCCTGTAATTGATTTCTAATCTCATAGCATTGTGGTCAGAAAAGATGCTTAATATGATTTCAATTTTCTTAAATTTACTGCAGCTTGATTTGTGACCCAAGATGTGAGCTATCCTGGAGAATGTTCCGTGTGCACTTGAGAAGAAAGTGTAATCTGCTGTTTTTGGATGGAATGTCCTATAAATATCAATTAAATCTATCTGGTCTATTGTGTCATTTGAAGCTTCTGTTTCCTTATTTATTTTCATTTTGGATGATCTGTCCATTGGTGTAAGTGAGGTGTTAAAGTCCCCCACTATCATTGTGTTACTGTTGATTTCCTCTTTTATAGCTGTTAGCAGTTGCCTTAAGTATTGAGGTGCTCCTATGTTGGGTGTATATATATTTATAATTTTATATCTTCTTTTTGGATTGATCCCTTGATCAGTATGTCTTGTCCTTCCTTGTCTCTTGTAACATTCTTTATTTTAAAGTCTATTTTATCTGATATGAGTATAACTACTCCAGCTTTCTTTTGATTTCCATTTGCATGGAATATCTTTTTCCATCCCCTCACTTTCAGTCTGTATGTGTCCCTAGGTCTGAAGTGGGTCTCTTGTAGACAGCATATATATGGGTTTTGTTTTTGTATCCATTCAGCAAGCCTGTGTCTTTTGGTTGGAGCATTTAATCCATTCACGTTTAAGGTAATTATCGATATGTATGTTCTTATTACCATTTTCTTAATTGTTTTGGGTTTGTTTTTGTAGATCCGTTTCTTCTCTTGTGTTTCCCACTTAGAGAAGTTCCTTTAGCATTTGTTGTAGAGCTGGTTTGGTGGTGCTGAATTCTCTTAGCTTTTGCTTGTCTGTAAAGCTTTTGATTTCTCCATCAAATCTGAATGAGATCCTTGCCGGGTAGAGTAATCTTGGGTGTAGGTTCTTCCCTTCTGCCGCAGACTGGCTGCAGAAAGCTAGAAGTTCCTGGCGGTGAGGGGTAAGGAACTGAAAAGCACCAGTATGGGGTCAGAAGGGCCAAGACAACTGCTGGTTGCAAGGCAAGTTTATTCAAAGAGCATGAATGTATATATAGGTTTAGTATGGAACGAATATTAGACAATAAATCAGTAAACCTTGTATTTCCACATAATTCTGTCACCACTATCTATGCGCCACTATCTATGCGACAGCATGCCTTATGGGCCATTCTTTGGAGATACAGACTTCCTCCTCAGGGCAGCACGTCCTTCTTCTGGGGAACAACCAGGGGCTCTTAGATCCAGAGCAGGCACCTGGAATGAAACTGGCCGCAAGCCGTTTTCCTTTTTTACGCTCAATACTGCAGCGTCAGGAGTGCATACCAAGAAAGAGACAAGCAGTTCTCCGGAAAGCTGAAAGCTGAATAAGCTTACAGCTTGGGGGCCACCACACCCTTCCATCACTTTAAGTATATCATGCCACACTCCCTTCTGGCTTGTAGAGTTTATGCTGAGAAATCAGCTGTTAACCTTATGGGAGTTCCCTTGTAGGTTATTTGTCATCTTTCTCTTGTTGCTTTTAATAATTTTTCTGTGTCTTTCATTTTTGCCAATTTCATTACTATGTGTCTCATCATGTTTCTCCTTGGGTTTATCCTGTATGGGACTTGCTGCACTTCCTGGACTTGGGTGGCTATTTCCTTTCCCATGTTAGGGAAGTTTTCGACTATAATCTCTTCAAATATTTTCTCTGGTCCTTTCTCTCCCTCTTCTCCTTCTGGGACCCCTATAATGCAAATGTTGTTGCATTTAATGTTGTCCCATATGTCTCTTAGGCTGTCTTCATTTCTTTTCATTCTTTTTTCTTTTTTCTGTTCTGCAGCAGTGAATTCCACCATTCTGTCTTCCAGGTCACTTATCCGTTCTTCTGTTTCAGTTATTCTGCTATTGATTCCTTCTAGTGTAGTTTTCATTTCAGTTATTGTATTGTTCATCTCTGTTTGCTTGTTCTTTAATTCTTCTAGGTGTTTGTTAAACATTTCTTGCATCTTCTCTATCTTTGCCTCTATTCTTATTCCGAGGTCCTGGATCATCTTCACTATCATTATTCTGAATTCTTTTTCTTGAAGGTTGCCTATCTCGACTTCATTTAGTTGTTTTTCTGGGGTTTTATCTTGTTCCTTCATCTGGTATATAGCCTTCTGCCTTTTCATCTTGTCTACCTTTCTGTGAATGTGGTTTTTGTTCCACAGGCTGCAGGATTGTAGTTCTTCTTGCTTCTGCTGTCTGCCCTCTGGTGGTTGAGGCTATCTAAGAGGTTTGATGGGAGTCTCTGGTGGTGGGTAGAGCTGACAGTTGCTGTGGTGGTCAGAGCTCAGTAAAACTTTAATCCACTTGACTCTTGATGGGTGGGGCTGGGTTCCCTCCCTGTTAGTTGTTTTGCCTGAGGCAACCCAACACTGGAGCCTACCTGGGCTCTTTGGTGGGGCTAATGACAGACTCTGGGAGGGCTCATGCCAAGGAGTACTTCCCAGAACTGCTGCTGCCAGTGTCCTTGTCTGGAATGTGAAACAGTGCCACCCCCTGCCACTGCAGGATACCTTCCAACACTAGCAGGCAAGTCTGGTTCTGTCTCCCCCGGGGTCACTGCTCCTTCCCCTGGGTCCCAATGTACACACTATTTTGTGTGCACCCTCCAAGAGTGGGGTCTCTGTTTCCCCCAGTCCTGTCGAAGTCCTGCAATCAATTCCCACTAGGCTGCAAAGTCTGATTCTCTATGAATTCCTCCTCCTGTTGCTGGACCCCCAGGTTGGGAAGCCTGACGTGGGGCTTGGAACCTTCACTCCAGTGGGTGGACTTCTGTGGTATAAGTGTTCGTCAGTCTGTGAGTCACCCACCCACCAGTTATGTGATTTGATTTTACTCTGATTGTGCCCCTCCTACCGTTTCATTGTGGCTTATCCTTTATCTTTGGATATGGGATATCTTTTTTGGTGAGTTCCAGTGTCTTCCTGTCGATGATTGTCCAGCAGCTAGTTGCGATTCTGGTGTTCTCACAAAAGGGAGTGAGAGCACGTCCTTCTACTCCGCCATCTTGGTTCCTACCCAATTTTCTTTTTTTTATGGTATCTTTATCTGGTTTTGGTATCAGGGTGATGGTGGCCTCATGGATTGAGTTAGGGAGTTTTCCTTCCTCTACAATGTTTTGGAACAGTTTCAGAAGTATAAGTGTTAACTCTTTTCTAAATGTTTGATAGAATTTACCTGTGAATCCGTCTGGTCCTAGGCTTTTGTTTGTTGTGAGATTTTAATCACAGTTTTTCAATTTCAGTGCTTGTGATTGGTCTGTTTATATTTTCTATTTCTTCCTGGTTCAGTCTTGGGAGAGTGTACTTTTCTAAGAATTTGTCCATTTCTTCCAGATTGTCCGTCTTATTGGCATGCAGTTGCTTGTAGTAGTCTCTTAAGGTCCTTTGTATTTCTGTATTTCTGTGGTGTCAGTTGTAACTTCTACTATTTCATTTCTGATTTTATTGATTTGAGTCCTCTCCCTTTTTTTCTTGATGAGTCTTGCTAAAGATTTATCAATTTTGTTTATCTTTTCAAAAACCAGCTTTTAGTTTAACTGACCTTTGCTATTGTTTCCTTCATCTCTATTTTATTTATTTCTGCTCTGATTTTTATGATTTCTTTCCTTGTACTAACTTTAGGGTTTTTTTTGTTCTTCTTTCTCTAGTTGGTTTAGGTGAAATGTTAGGTTGTTTATTTTGGAAACTAATTAAATTCAAAAGCTTTTACACAGCAAAGGAAACCATAAACAAAACAAAAAGGCAACCCACAGAATGGGAGAAAATATTTGCAAATGATGCGACTGACAAGGGATTAATCTCCAAAATTTACAAACAGCTTATGGGGCTTAATATCATCAAAATAAACAACCCAATCAAAAAAATGGGCAGAAGACCTAAATAGACATTTCTCCACAGAAGACATACAGATGGCCAAGAGGCACATGAAAAGCTGCTCGACATCACTAATTATTAGAGAAATGCAAATCAAAACTACAATGAGATAACACCTCACACCTATCAGAATGGTCATCATCAAAAAATCCACAAAGGATAAACGCTTGAGAAGGTGTGGAGAAAAGGGAACCCTCCTCCACTGTTCATGGGAATGTAAATTGGTACAGCCACTATGGAGTACAGTGGGGAGGTTCTTAGAAAACTAAAAATAGAACTACCATATGATACTGCAATCCCACTCCTGGGCATATATCCAGACAAAAACATAGTCCAAAAGGATACATGCACCACGATATTCATTGCAACACTGTTAACAATAGCCAACACATTGAAACATCCTAAAGGTCCTTTGTCAGAGGAATGGACAAAGAATTTGTGATTGATGTATATATATGAAGGAATATTACTCAGCCATTAAAACGAATGAAATAATACAATTTGCAGAAATATGGTTGGACCTAGAGATTGTCATACGGAGTGAAGTAAGTCAGACTGTGAAATATCAGAAACAATATAGTATGATATCACTTATATGCAGAATCTTAAAAACAAATGATAGAAATAAACTTATTTACAGAACAGAAACAGACTCACAGACTTAGAGAACAAACTTATTGTTACCGAGGGGAAGGGGTGGGTGGGGAGGGATAGTTAGGGAGTTTGGGATTGACATGTACACACTGCTGTATTTAAAATGAATAGGCAACAAGTACCTACTGTATAGCACAGGTAACTCAATATTATGTAACAACCTAAATGGGAAAAAAATTAGAAAAAGAAAAAAAAAACAACTATATTTTATCTTAGATTTTGCTAAATGCCTAAACTCTTGAGCACAAATATATTCTCCACATTCCAAAGCAAACAAACAAAACCCCAGTAACACTAATTTAGGAAAATTGACTTTTGCATTAACATGTCATATTAGCCAAAACCTTAAGAAACTTTGAAAACAAATGTCCCTAGGTTGTGAGTATGAAGTGTGTTCTTCTGCCTTTGCTAACATTTGCAGTTCGCGTAACTATCACAGAAGTCATTTGTGTTTATTGTGGAAAGAAAACACAAATATGCAAAAGGGGGAAAATAAAAATCATCCAAATACTGCCCCATCCTCACAAAAAATAACAGATAAGTGCATAGATACAGCCACTATGGAGAACAGTACGGAGGTTCCTTAAAAAACTAAAAATAGAACTACCATACGACCCAGTAATCCCACTACTGGGCATATACCCTGAGAAAACCATAATTCAAAAAGAGTCATGTACCACAATGTTCACTGCAGCTATATTTACAGTAGCCAGGACATGGAAGCAACCTAAGTGTCCACTGATAGATGAATGGATAAAGAAGATGTGGCACATATATAAAATGGAATATTACTCAGCCATAAAAAGGAATGAAATTGAGCTATTTGTAGTGAGGTGGATGGACCTAGAGTCTGCCATACAGAGTGAAGTAAGTCAGAAAGAGAAAAACAAATATGGTATGCTAACACATATATATGGAATCTAAAAAAAGAAAAAAGAAAAAAATGGTCATGAGGAACCTAGAGGCAGGATGGGAATAAAGACTCAGACTTACTAGAGAATAGACTTGAGGACACGGGGAGGGGGAAGGGTAAGCTGGGACAAAGTGAGAGAGTGGCATGTATATATATAGACTACCAAATGTAAAACCGATAGCTAGTGGGAAGCAGCCTCGTAGCACAGGGAAATCAGCTCGGTGCTTTGTGACCACCTAGAGGGGTGGGATAGGGAAGGTAGGAGGGAGGGAGATGCAAGAAGGAAGAGATATGGGGATATATGTATATGTATAGCTGATTCACTTTGCTATAAAGCAGAAACTAACACACCATTGTAAAGCAATTATACTCCAATAAAGATGTTAAAAAAAATTGTTGCTATTGCAAAAAACAAACAAAAACAAAGAAACAAACAAAGAAACTAAAAGATAAGTTCATAAATGTCATCTCGAACTCCTGGCAAGCACTGACAAGACTGTTCCACCCTCAGCTGCAGTCACTGATACATGGGAAACTCATTCTTGACAGACCAGATATTGGGCTTACAGGGTGTTCCAACTTAGCGTGTTCCCTCTGTCCTGCTCTCTTTCTCCAATTCTCCTCTTTTAGGTGAGTGAACAACAAGTCTGTGACCTAAGCAGAGGTTCAATTAAAGAAAAGATGTTAGTTTCTTTTAGTAGGTCTCTCTATCTTTTAGGATCAATTATGTTGGAGCCTCCTTCCCTTGTCTTGGCAAGGAAGAGTGCAAGCATTCTTCTACACTTCTCTGTGGTAGGGAGAAGGAAAAGCACTCCACACCTTGGCTTCAAGAACACCAATACCTGCTACATTCCCATGCCAACTTCCCAACCCCTGAGATTTTCCTGCATAGACTAGGAAGGGAGTGGGTATTGGGGAAAGGTGAGGGTAGGTGTCAAGAAAACTTTTTTGGTTGCCCATTTGTCTGGGACTCTCTTTATATCTTACAACATATAACTTCTCTATACAAATGTTTCCATTTTGCTTTTTCCTCCCTCTAGTAAGTCTTCCAGTTTTCTTCTCCTCTACTTCTTCCAGACCTATGCAAAGTCATCATGGAGTATCCAGTGTATGGTGATCTCAGTGGCCTCTGCTTTGCTGTGCAACTTATCATCCATAAAGGAAGTTTATGAACCTTACAATTTAGTTGTTTTACCTCACCAATCAAACTGCAATGTAGCTGAACAGAAACCATATTGTATCCATTGTAATCCTCATTGTGCTTAGCCTCAGTCTTTGCAGGTGGCAGGTTCTTATTAAATATTTAATCTTGATGATGGTGATAATAGCATCCCATAAACATTCTGGTAGCCACAGAGTTCATGAAACTTGCAATTCTAGAAGCCAGGATATTACTTCCAAATTTATTTGTGCCATAGCTTGGCTTTCAGCATGACACTTGACAAAATTTTGCCACAGTAGATAAGAGTATAAATACTGGAATCGAATTACCAAGATCCAAATTCTGGCTTATACCAATTCTTAGTCACAGGCTCTTAGGGAGTTGCTTAGCTTTTCTGTTCTTCCATTTTCTTATCTTTAAAATCCTACTTCATAGAATTGTTAATAGTATTCAGTGAGCTATTACATGAAAAACACTCAGAATAGTTTATTTTTTTTTCAATGTCTGAAAAGAAGATCAGAGGAAATCTTTAAGATTTCAACTCTTTAAGATCATATTTTGGTCCTGCTTAAATTTTTTTCTACTTCTCACCATGACCTAAAAACCCTACATAATGTGACCTTTGTCCACTTCCCCAAACCCAATCACACCACTCTCCCATCACTCATTATACTCAATCATATACTCCCACACATGCCCAGTTTAATCTTTTTGCCTTCAAGTATTTGCACATGTTATTTCCTCTGCCTGGAATGTGCTGCCCCAGTACTTTTCTTGGTTGTTTTCTGCTCATCCTTCATGTCCTGGCTAAATATCACCTCCACTGAGACATGTTGCCTAACTATTCTCTGGAAAATATTCTGTGCATTGCCAATAATTCTATCCCATTATTCTGCCTTATATCTTTTTGGGCATTTAATTACTCTCTGAATTCATATTACTAATTTGTTTATGTGTTTATTTTCTATCTTTCTCCAGTACAGAGAAAGCTTTGTTATTTCAGGAATTTTGTGAGTATTGTTCACTTCAGTACCTGGTCACCAACATAGTGACTGGGTTTTAGTAGGTACTCAATATTTGTAGAGTGACTATACTGGAAACTTGGCCATGGGAATACAGTAGAGGAGCAAGTTGTCAGAGCAATAGACAAATAAAAAGGACATTTCTAATCACTGTGATCAGTGCCATGGCAGTGGCCAGCACAGGGCATTGTGGTAGCATTTATAAGTAGTACCCAACCCCTTATCCATGGTTCTTGGCTTCCTGAGAGAGGGTGCCTTCATATGAGATCTGAATGACAGTAAGAATTACCTAGGTTAGTGAGAGAAAGTTGGGTGTTTTGGGAACAGGAGTCTCAGATAGAAGGACTAACAAAGGCCTAAGGCAGAAGTGATAATGGCACTTTTGTGGGATCGTGGGTAGTTAATGTGGTTTAGATCATAGTATGAGGAAAGAAGGAGTGTATGAAGAGCACAATCAGAAAAAATTAATGAGCTTAAATGTCCAATTTACTTAACTTCATATAAAGTAAAATATGTTTGGAATCTATCAATTGAGTAATAATAATAATAATAAAGCTAATTTCTTGAGTGCCTACTATGTGTTAGGAATTGTAAATAAAAGGTTTCCTCCCTCCTGCTATTCTGGAGAGATATTAGTTGAATGGGGAGAAAAGCAGGACATAATAAATTAAATGGTAGCTAGTCCTTTTAAGGCACAGGGTGGTAATGGCTCTAGAGTAAAAGGTTTGGACTGCTTTGTACAAGAGACATTTGAAGTCTCCAAGGCCTTGTGCTTTTCATCCAAGAAGCTCTGGTATACTGGGGGAAAATGTTGCCATGGCAGCCAGTAGTTGCTGTGAAGGGAAAAAAGGAGAAGGTTAATGCTAAACATTTTTCTAACAGCAATATTTGGCTGCTTCTTTGAATCTTTCCCCTAAGGACTTTATTTGTAAACTACCTTGGTAATATTATAAATCAACAAACTTAAGCAGCATATGAAATATACATGCAGGAATATGTATATATGTATGAGTATACAAATGTGTGCATGTTTAAGGATATCATCATATATTTGCACTAATAAATAAATGTGTATATTTGATGTATATTAAATGAATGGTTCTTCCTAACCATAAGGGAATTAGTCATTGTGAAAAGTTAAATTTTCCAAGTGGCCAAAAATTTTACTTTTAAGCACCAAAAAACATTTCACTGGTTAATTTATTACACTAATAAATTTATATTAGGTAAAAATAGAAGAAACATATATTATACTTGTAATGTATATAGCAATTACAAAGTTATTACTTATCTATTAATTATATATAATTAAGTTATTACTTACTATATAACTGTAAAATGAGGAGAATGCACAATCTCAAAACAAGACACATCATAGATTTATGTGCTGATTTCTCTTAATCACTACTGATTTGCATATTAATATTCACAATCTGAATTCTGCCCTCTTTTCCACCCATTCTCCTAAAATAGTTTTCAAAGGTATAAATGTCTGTCAAATGTTCTTATATTTAGTCAAAAGGGAATTTGAATTTTAGAGCTGCAATTGTCTTTAGGCATTATACACTCCAAATTCCTTCTTATGCAAACTAAATTAGCTGAAACAGATTGAGAATACTTGAATTTCCAAGACACTATAGTTCTTCAATACTGGAGTTGGCACTAAAACCCAGGGCTCTCTCTTTACCACCATATCTGCCTCTCTGTCTAGAATACAAAGACTCGGGCTGAAAAACTGGTTCACGGGACAAGTAGAGCACACTGGAAATAAATGTTCAGAGAAGGGACTTCCTGAGACAATCAGGTTTGCGCGGAGGTGGGGAAAGAATCTGGACATCTGGATCTGGGTTTTTAACTTTATTAAATTCAAATTTATATTTTTAAAATTTACAGTCTTTAATTTTCTTTTATAATAGAATGTATATCTGTAAGTTCCCATCCCTTTAGATTTAGCAGATATTATATGTAGATTCAAGTGGCTGCAAAGATGACAGCTTTTAACTGTTACAGCAAACTGCTCCGTGGCCTTAGAAACTCCATCCATTTGTTCCTTCCCAATCCCAACTGCCCAATCCCTCCTCAGGTGGACAAAATGATCTGCCTCTCAAAGCTGAGCACACAGCATGCCAGCACAAGGAAGGTAATCTTGACAAGTCTGTTAAGAAGCAGCAGCCTGAGACTACATCTCCAAGCTAGTGACACCTGTTTCCAGATTCTGGTCATGTCAGAGCACATGGCAAACAACACTATCACTGCACTGACTTGTCAGCTCACTGACATTATCTGTGCTCCATTCTCTGCCGAAGAAGCTGAGAACATAGTCTGCATTAGTCAAAACAGCAGGTCTTACTAAGATACAAGAGAGAAAAGTATCCTATTTAAGAGGACGGTTTCTGAAATAAAATGCCCTGAATTCTAATCCTATCTCTGCTACTTACTAGTTGAGTGAACTTAACTGAGTTACTTAGCCTCTCTAATACTACCTCCTCAACTTAAAGTGGGTTAATGAGATGTAAATAAGATAAACAGAACACCTCATGCTTATTACGTATTAAGTGTACTCTATTTGGACTTTTTTGTTTGTGTAATCACTTGGTAAATACAACTGGCCTATCTCTTCTTAGAAATCATGCAGTCTTGATAAGTAAGATGTTTGATTCTCATCTTTATTATGACCACCAGAAAGTGGGGTAAGGGGCTTTCTGTGATCAGAATTATTCTGATACAATTGAGTCCTTTATCATATCTATTCTCAGCATGGTTGAATCCTCCTCTGGGTTTATTTTATTGAGTATGTCAGAAAAGCTTCGTGCTAAAATCACATCTTTTTTTTTTTTTTTTTTCAAAAGCAACCATGCAACCATGGTTATGCTGAGTGGAGATGCTCTTTTTCTTCAGTCTGTCAAAAGCCATGGATACTGCTTCAGTTCAACTATTGCTGTTTATCCCTCATCTTTCTTCTGCATAGCCTTTTAAATATTTCTTGTTTTCCTCCATTATCTTATTTTACTCCTTTACCTTTCCTTCTCATCTGTCTTGTCTTTAACAGCCAACATTCTTCTAATCCCTTAGGCTTTTCAAAAATAATTCCCAGACTCTTCTTTATGAAGTATTTGTTGATTGCCAAGACTGGGTATAATTACTCTCTCTTTTAAAATTCCTAAGCATTTGGTTTTCATCATTCAGTCTTTTATTACAATTAATACTTTTCTTGCTCTTTACCAAGGTTAAATTTCATGAGCGCACAAAGTGCTTTCACCTCTGTGTCTCTTTCACATAGAATAATGATCAAATTGACTTGAAAACCTGACCCCTGTAGTTTCCTAAAGCTATCTGACAACTAACTAACTGATTAACTGACTAACTGTTTGTAAACTCCTTCCTTCCTCTCAATTAACAGAATATTTGCCTTAGGGGTTCAATTTTTCTTAGTTTATTTACTTCCCATAATATGTGGCTATCAAAACAACATAAATCTGCCCTTGAGATCAAATCCTGGTCTTTCACAGTGGTATCTAATTGAGCAAATTCTCAATTTCCATAACCAATTGTGATTTGTCTAAGTGCAAGCAAGCCATTCTGAGTAGAGAGGTAAACCATAAAGTCATGAATCATAGACATTAGAGACTTTAGTGTTGTAAAGGATATCAGACACCATTGCTTCTAAAGCAATGAAATGTGAGCACGGAGCATACAAACCTTTTTATGGACATTTCCAGTGATGATTTTATTCACATATAAGAGAATTCCAGGCCATAATGTATAGCTCTCACTGGGTGAAAGTCAATCATATTAAGAAGAACATATTTTCCCTAGATTTTCTATCTATTGTCCTAATTTTGGTCTTATAAAGACATTCAGGACAATACCCTCTTTTCTTTTCATATGACAACTCTAAATGTTGGAAAACATAGCCATTCATGGCTTTACCACTGATTGTATTTAGAAGATGGTGTTTCACCCTGTAGAATGTTAAACTGAAAAAAAAATTACTCAGGGAGAAGAAAAATAAATATATGGCTCCGTTTTGCTTTGCTCTTATAAAGTGTGACCAAAAAAAAAAATATAACTCTAGAACATAGTTAATAGGAGCAGCAACAATAAAACTTTGGCTTTAAGATCATTAATTTTCTAACCACAGAGGATGCATAATGGCTTGACCACACCAAACAATAAAGGTTTTTAAAACTATGATTATTACTCCCTCTGCTAAGATAAAGGCAGATAGTTGGGTCACTGTATTTTAATTTATTTGTTAAATAAACAAGCAAAAATATAGGAGGCTGAAATATGTCCTTTGCTATGTCATCATTAGCATTGTCTGTTTCCTAGAAAATAGCTTCCTTCAATGACTTACTGCCCCCAAATATATTTTCTCTAACATATAATCTCTTATGAACATTTGCAATGATTTTGTTCATCTGAAATGAACCAACACATTGTATTTCTATATAGTACATCCTAAATACATGTTTACTAAACTAGAAGAGTCCACGTGAACACCAGCATGGTGAGTCCCATAACATTTCTGCTTTTTTTGTGTGTCTAAGGTGGGTAATTTAAATTGTCAGAGAAAGAAGAGGGGATCTGGATCAAATAAATAATGCTCCAGGGGAGAAGAAATCAGTGGAACTTAAATATGCGTTTCATTTTAAAGGAGGTGAGCTAAGTTCATGTTCTTCAAAGCAACATAATGACCACACTGATTTGGATACCAGTGTTCTTATCTATAAAATCAAGACAGAGAACTAGATGATACTTAAGGATACTTTTTTTAATTTAAATTTTTAAATTGGAGTGTAGCTGTTTTACAATGTTGTGTTAGTTTCTACTGTACAGCGAAGGCTACTTCTACCCCCAGTTTTCAATGATTTCACAAACTCATTGTTATTTTTGCCTTTCTCTCTTCATGCTTGCCCACCCTCTCTTTTTGTATGAATCTTTTTTATGTCCTATTTTCAGGAGTATTACCAAAATCCACCCAGTTGCTAACCACGCCCCACCCTCTGTACTCTACACTCCAGCCATTTAAAATTACTTGCACTCTCCCAAATGTATCATTTCCTCTGCCTAGATATGTTTCCCAGGTATGCAACACATCCCTTAAAGATTTTACCTCCAATGTCTTTTTTTTTTTTTTTTTGGCAGAAAAGAGTAATTTATTTACTTTTTTGGGGGGGTATAATTGCTTTATAATGTTGTGTTAGTTTCTGCTGTACAATGAAATGAATAAGCTATATGTATACATATAAACCCTCTCTCTTTGATCTCCTTTCCAACCCCCATCCCACCCATCTAGGTCATCACAGAGCACTGAGCTGAGCTCCCTGTGCTGAATGGATAAAGAAGATGTGGTACATATATACAATGGAATACTAATGGAATACTACTCATCCATAAAAAGGAACAAAATTGGGTCATTTGCAGAGATGTGGTTGGACCTAGAGTCTGTTATGCAGAGCGAAGTAAGTCAGAAAATTGGTACAGATGAACCTCCAATGTCTTTGAAGTATTATCTTTACCCCCACCCCATACATCTTCCTAGGTATCTTATAGCCCTTATGCCTTTTATTCCTCATAAACAGGTCTACTTGAGGGTAGAAACTGTCATGTTTATTTCATATTCTCAGAATTTAACTATAGCAGAGATTTGATAAATATTGGTTGAGTGAATTAGATTCACAAAATAAAGTCCCAGCATCACAACATCACTAATGTTACCTTCTAATCTGCAGACTTGTATAAGATTGCTATGGGAAAATTTTCTACTAACTTTATTTCACTAAGTATGTTCCATCTCTGATGAAGCTGTGAAATATTAGCACAAATAATTAAAACAAAACTCACTTACCAAACTAATTTGTGATGCAGCCTTATTTAGTTTATAGTGTTTACTTGCTAGCTGATCTGAGAAATTTGAGAGTCCATTTATCTAACAATCTTGAAAAGTCATTATTGCCTTAATATCTAGGGGCACTCAGTCTACACTTCATCAGTAAGCTTCCCTGAGCTTATATTTTCTTTTCAATGGGGACTTGGACTATCCATTAGTTTTGCCATTTAGTGTCTGGATCTGATGTTAGGAATGCATAACAAATGCATTTGCAAATTAGCAGGGTGAATATTTTGCAATTATGAAAGCAATTAATATTTTGTTTTTGTCAGAAGAAAAATCTTACAAGATTCAGGCATTCAATAACATGAGAAGAGTAATGCAAATGACCCAGTTCATAGACAATTTGAATTCAATGCAGTATTTTGGAAGAAGTTTTCATATTTTCTTAGACCATTTGACCTACAGCCTGTCCTCATGAGAAAAGAAATATTTACTGCCTCCACAGGTATTTTACAACATTAAAATTCTGTTTGTGCCTTTTGTAAACCTCCCCTAGAAAATTACAAGTGAGATTAAAAGGAACTCAACCTGGGGAGGAATTGATAGATGACCTGCCATATTTAAGACAACTGGCTCTCTGCTAAGGTCAGCCCTCACATACCAGAGGACAAAAACAAAACCCAAGGCCCAGGGAGAGCTGGGAGTGTGTATCAATATTAGTGGTCTCCAGCCTGGCTTAAGGGGAGACTATTCTTTTATGTATGTGTATGCATACATTTAATGTTTATTTGTATTTTTATTAGTTATATAGTCATATTATATATAGTACATATTTTGTATATGATATAGTGTATATAGTGTGTGGGGGGGGTACCTATATCTGCTTGAGGGTAAAAAAAAGAGTGATTATTCCATATCCTTGTGTCCTTGACTTATTCTTACAGGAGATTTCTGCTCCTTACCTTTGCTCCTCTAGTTGACTTTGTACATTTACCTTCCTAAATGAGTTTGTCAGAATGATACTGGAATTAACGCAAGATAGATTTTAGTATGGAGTAACTCCATACCATTAGTGAAATCATCTAAATCAGGATGGCAGACCCAAGTGCAGGTCTCAAGGCAGCCAAGCAATAAATTGTCCTCTGGATACCTGAGCCTGCCAACCATCAGTCATTAGAAGTTCAAGGTTTCCATGGATACCTTGTCCTTGAAGCAGGTGAAATTATAACTTCAGAAGCTCTTTGCACAAACAAAAGGGCTTGGAATTAGGTAGACATTAGTCTAGTTAGTTACCAGAGGGAAACAGGTTTCTATGAGTGGCTTCCAAAGCCCACTTTAATTAAGGGACAAAAAGGCATGAGAAAGTGAAATTGTGGAAAGCAGTAGAGTAAAATTTTAACTCAGATCTGATTTTATTGCTCCGTAAGCATTTCAGTGATAAGACATGTATTATTTTTGCCTCCCCAGAAGGCCTTCTTCCTTTTTTGGAAATAATAACCCAATCTCTTGGGACAGTTACCCTTCTCTATTTCTCAGCCTAATAGTTTTGACGGAATTGACTGCAAGGATAAACAAAATAATATATATTTTGGACTCCAAGGATAAACAAATAATCCAGGCCTGGCTACTCAGAGATCTGCATCTCTCTAACCAAATTTTTGGTTGTGAAATTAGATATGACCTAGACAAAGCCAATAAGACCCCCTTCCTTGGAATTTTGCTAGCAGTATTTGGAAATAGTCACGTTTCTTGATAGCAATAGATGAATTTGTGAATGTAAGTGCCTATCTAAAGAAAAAAAAGAAAGATAAGAAAAACAAAGCGAAAAATTCTGATGATACTATTAGCAGCTTTGAATCTAGTTATGCCTAAAGCCAACTGAATTGGGTTTCCCAGTTATAGGGACTAATAAATTATTTATTTTTACAGTTTTGTTGTTGTTTAAACTCGTATATGTGGAGGTCTATAAGAACTGAATGGGTTCTGACTAATACAGCTGTCAAGTTTTTATTTCAGCAAATATACAGTGATGATGTAAAGCATTACTGAGACTCCCTTCTGGTCCTTTGGGGTTACCAATGACTACAGGAATTACTATAGAAAGTTAGAAACAAAGAAGATAAATTTCAAATGGCAGGGTTCAATAGGAGCCTGATTCCCTGGTGCTAGATATTTATATTTTGCATCAAGTTTCAAGGACTAACTGGGAATTATTTGCCTCCAGAAATCTTTTAAAATAGGCTAAAGAGAAAAATATATGTTTTCTTGCCACATCAGAAGTTGGTGAACAGGACACTATCTATTCCTTCCCCTCCCTACCTCATGTGATTTAGAGGGTCACTTTATCTACGATTACTTGTAAAATATGATTGTGTCTGTAAGAATGGGATCCTGTTTCCTAGCTAGAGACTGGATGTTTTCTGAACTGTAAGCGATGCTGTTATGTCATTATGGGGAATGAAACTTAGGGAAAAGGTAGAGTGACATAGTATATTGGGAAAAATCCGATATTGATTTCCAAGGCAGTCAAGATAAAATCCAGATCCAAGGCAGTCATGGCTAAAATTCCTAGGCTTTCTTGTGGCCTATGCCTGATTTGGGAAGAAATTGCAGATTCTGGTTGGCTACTCAGACTGCCCCAGGGAGCCAAGTATTGGTCTCTGGAAGAACTGCAAAGACCCTGGATGGGAAAGGGAAAGAAGTGTAACTGGTATCTCCAATGGTAGAATTCCTTCAGACAACTTGGGCATTAAAAGACAAGCACAGATATTTCCGGTCACTGTCAATGCAAAGATTAGCCTATAGGGTAGTCGTTAGTATCCATAGCCAGCAGAGAGGTCACAATGACCCAAAAGCAGGGCTTTTAATCCAAATAAAAGCAGATACTAATCCCTTCTCCATAGGTACCTCCTTTACTACCTACATATATTTATGCAACTTCTATAGAAAGAGAAGTTTGATGGAACAGAAAGAGAGAGAGAGTGAGAGAAATGTGAATGAGCATTCCTTTTCTTTGGTACAAGTCTCAGTCTAGATGTGAAACCTCACTCCAAGCTCTTGAAGATAAGACTCTGAACTGTGACAAACAAGATCACCTAGACTGGGTTAAATATTTACCTGAAGAAGGATAGCCTTAAACAAAACTGACTAAAAAGCCAAAGGACAGAAATGATATTTTTTTGAAAGGGAATGAGATATTGTTAATTGACAGTATTAAATTTCCCCTTTCCCATGCCAGTTCACAATGGGTGGAGACTTAAAAAAATAAATAAATAAATTTCAGTTATGTCTCTTAGTTAAGACTTCTCAAAACAGTCTCCCATCCAAGTACAGACACTAAAAGAAGGAGGGAAGGAAAACAGGACGGAAGGGAAAGAAAAAGAAAAAGACTCAACCTGCGATTACCATCAGTTCATTTTTTAAAAAGTTAATTTTCAAAGCAAAACATCAAATGTACAATTCACAACAACAACAACAACAACAGGCAACTTGATTAAAATATAGGCAAAAGACTTGAATAGATATGCTCAATAAGCACTTGGAAAAATATTGAACATTGTTAATCATTAGGAAAATGTAAATGAACCACAATGAGATACCACCTCACACCCACTAGGATGGTTACTATCAAAAACGGAGATGAAAAAGAAAATAAGTGTTGATGAGGATGTGGGAAAATTGGAATTCTTGTGCATTGCTGGTAGGAATTTCCGAAGTGGAACAGCCACTATGGAAATATAACAGTTCCTCAAAAAGTTAAAAATACAATTACCATATTATCTAGCAATTCCACTTCTGGGTATATACTCAAAATTGAAAGCAGGACATTGAAGAGATATTTGTATACCCATGTTGATAACATTATTCACAATAACTAAAAGATGGAAGTAACCCAAGTGTCCAGTGATGGATGAATGGATAAGCAAGATTATATATACACAATGGAATATTATTCAACCTTAAAAAGGAAGAAGATTCTGACTCATGCTATAACATGGATGTATCTTAAGTTCATTATGCTAGATGACATAGGCCATGCACAAAATGACAATTACTGTATGCTTCCACTTTTATGAGGCACCCATAGTAGTCAAATTCATAGAGGCAGAGAGTGAATGATAATTTCCAGGGGCTGGGTGAAGAGAAAAATGTGAATTTGTTGTTTAATGAGTATAGAGTGTTAAGTTTGCAAGTTGAAAAGAATTCTGGAGATTGGTTGAAAAACAATGTAGATGTACTTAACACTACTGAGCTTTAAAATTGTTAAGATGGTAAATTTTATGCTATGTGTATTTTCCCACAATTCTTAAAAATATTAAAAAAAATCCTAACCTATTTTACTGAATCAAAGGATTAATTAAAGGCTTATTTTATTGTTTATTCTTCAAAAAATGTGAAACAAAATTACTAGTATCTCCAAACCCAGGATTATTTTGTAGTCTTATCTTTTATTAAAAAAAAAAGTATTCATAATATTTGTCACTATTCTCCTGTTAAATTCTATCCCCCATTGGATTATGGAAAATATGATTCTCTTTCTATCTCTTTTGCTGGTCCTTGCTCTTCTACCCATACACTAAGCCTAGATATTTCACAGAGATTCGGACTCAGCCTCTTACTAATAGTAGTACTGTCCTTAGACTTGAGTGATGAGAGCCGTTGCTCAGGTGGTCTTGGCACTTAAGAGCCATTTCTCTGGCACTCCTCTGGTGATACCCATCCACACAGGGTAAAGAGGTCAAGAGTAGATACTAAACTGGATTCCATACCTTCCTAGAAGTTTATATCTGGGACTTCAGAATTACCTGTTTAAAACGTCTTAAATCTACTTCTTTGGCCACATTCCTAGCCAACCTCCCAGTGGAAGTCTCCCCTTTATCAGTAGGCATATCTCTACATAGGGAGGTGGTCAGATGGTGACTCTCTGTGAGGGATGGAGTGTGTGAGGAGGGGATGTGATAGAATTCAGATATGTAGACAGAAGGGCTCTTGAAATGAAGGAAAAATCAAAGGTAAAAAGAAAAGAGAGAGGTTGACCTTGAAACCCCTAGGGTCCTTCATTTTTACGCTTGACCTGGACAGGTCAAGATTATTAGAGGAAGGTCTTCCTATACACATTTTCTAAACACATTTATTCACTTTCATACTTTAAAATTCTACCTGCATCAAAACATCTATCACATCTGTTGCCTACAGCCATACTCTCTCTGTTAAAATCCAGATCTAAATTTCTCATTACTCCCTGAATATATCTACCTGAATTTCCCCAGTCTCAAATATAATGTCTAAAAATCAATTCAGCACCACCATTTTCCATGAAAGCATATTGTTTCCCATTCCCCTCTGCTCCTTTATCTTATTAATATCAAACTAACTTCCTAGTGGTGCTTTGTAGATCCTTATATCTCCTTCCCTCCAACACCAAAAAATCAATCATTAATAATGTCCCATTCCATCCCAGTAATCCTATATGCAAGGTTTAAGAACTACTGTGGGGGGCAGAGTCAAGATGGTGGAGTAGGAGGATGTGGAGTTCATATCTCCTCACAACTAGGGCACCTATCAGACACTGGTGGGGAACCGCAACACCCAAGGGGTCAGGAGAAATCCCCGAGTGACCTGGTAGGATATAGCGGGGAGGAAAGAGGGAAGAGAAGTGGAGGCGGGATGGGACTGGCACCTCTGAGGGACGGCTGGGGGAGGGGAAGGCTGCCCACACCTGGAGAGGTCCACTCACTGCAAGGGGATCAATGGGGACAGGGATAGACCCTCTCAGGTTCAGAGGATCAGAGAGGAATGCAGCTTGCATTTTCCCTACCCACTCAGGCCCCAGGGAGCCTCTAGGGTCCCGGGCCTGGTCCTCCACCCTCCGAGCCCTCCTCCGGCTGCATGGTCCTGGGTGAATGGGGAGGGGGGAGAAAGAGTAGAGACAAATGGGGAGGGACCATCAGGGATCAGAGGATCAGGGGGAGAATGTGGCTAGCATTTCCCCCACTCACTTGGGCTCTGGGTAGCCTGCTGAAGTCTTGGGCTGGATCCTCTACACTCCTAGGCCAGAGGCACTCCAGGGCCACTTCTGACCATGCTGAGCCTAAGCCCCGCCCTGCACTTCCCCAGGGCTTTTTCTGGTGCTGAGCATAAGCCCCATTCCTACATAAACCCCACCCCCACTTAAGCCCTGTCGCCTGCCTAATCTCCATCCACCCACATCCAAGGCTTTTTTTTCTTTTTTTGTTCTTTTTTTTTGCTATTGTGGTTCTATTTTACCTTCCAGTTGTTTCATTTATATTTTATTTTATTTTTTATTCCTTATTATTGCTCTTCTCCTTTTTCTTTCTTTTCTGTACCACATGGCTTGCAGGATCTTGGTTCATGGACCAGGTGTTGTGCCTGAATTCCTGTGGTGGGAGCACCAAATCTGAGCCACTGGACTAACAGAGAACCTCAGACTCCAGGGAATATTAATCAGAGTGAGGTCTCCTGGAGGTCCTCAACTCTGCACCAAGACCAGGGTCTACCCAGCTGCCTGTAAACTCCAGTGTTGGACGCCTCAGGCCAAACAACCAGTGAGACAGGAACACAATCCAACCCATCAAAAAAAATGAGACAACAAAAAATATGTTACAGATGAGGAGCAAGGTAAAAAACTACAATAAATGAAGAGGAAATAGGCAACTTACCTGGAAAAGATTTCAGAGTAATGATAGTAAAGATGATCCAAAATCTTAGAAATAGAATGGAGGCACAGATCAAATGTTTAACAAAGACCTAGAAGAAGTAAAGAACAAACAAACAGAGATGAACAAAACAATAACTGAAATGAAAAATACACTAGAAGGAATCATAGCAGAATGACTGAGGCAGAAGAACAAATAAGTGAGCTGGAAGGTAGAATGGTGGAAGTAACTGCCAAGGAGCAGAATAAAGAAAAGAATTGAAGACAGTCTCAGAGGTCTCTGGGACAACACTAAAAGCATTAACATTTGAATTATAGGGGTCCCAGAAGAAGAAGAGAAAAAGAAAGGGTCTGAGAAAATATTCAAAGAGAATATAGTTGAAAAGTTTCCTAACAAGGGAAAGGAAATAGCCTATTTCTGTTTGTAAATTTTGGAGACTAATCCCTTGTTTGTAGCATCATTTGCAAATATTTTCTCCCATTCTGTGTGTTGTTTTTTTAATTTTGTTTATGGTTTCCTTTGCTGTGCAAAAGCCTTTTAGTTTAATTAGTTCCCATTTGTTTATTTATTTTTAAATTTCCATTACTCTAGGAGATGTATTGAAAAAGATCTTGCTTCAATTTATGTCAAAGAATGTCTGCCTATGATTTTCCTCTAAGAGTTTTATAGTATCCGGTCTTATATTTAGATCTTTAATCATTTTGAGCTTATTTTTGTGTATGGTGTTAAAGAATGTTCTAATTTCAGTTTTTTTACATGTAGCTGTCCAGTTTTCCTAGCACCATTGATTGAAGAGACTGTCTTTCCTCCATTGTATAGTCTTGCCTCCTTTATCATAGATTAATTGACCATAGGTGTGTGGGTTCATTTCTGGGCTTTCTATCCTGTTCCATTCATCTATATTTCTGTTTTTGTGCCAGTACCATACTGTTTTGATGACTGTAGCATTATAGTATAGTCTGAAGCCAGGGAGCCTGATTCCTCCAGATCCATTTTTATTTCTCAAGATTGCTTTGGCTGTTTGGGTTCTTTTGTGTAACCATACAAAGTTTAAGATTTTTTGTTCTTGTTCTCTGAAAAATGCAGTTGGTAATTTGGTAGGGATTGCATTTAATCTGTAGATTGCCTTGGGTAATGAAGTCATTTTGACCATATTGATTCTTCCAATCCAAGAACATGTTTTATCTTTCCATCTGTGTTGTCATCTTTGATTTATTTCATTAGCCTCTTATAGTTTTTGGAGTACAGGTCTTTTGTTTCCTTAGGTATGTTTATTCCTAGGTATTATATTCTTTTTGATGCAGTTGTGAATGGGATTGTTTCCTTAATTTTTCTTTCTGATCTTTCATTGTTAGTGTATAAAACTTCAACAGATTTCTTTGTATTAATTTTGTATCCTACAACTACACTGAATTCATTGATGAGCTCTAGTAATTTTTAGGTAACATCTTTAGGATTTTCTATGTACAGTATCATATCATCTGCAAATAATGACAGTTTTACTTCTTCTTTTCCAATTAGGGTTCCTTTTATTTCTTTTTCTTGTCTGATTACCCTGGCTAGGACTTCCAAAATTATGTTGAATAAAAGTGGTGGGAGTGGACATCCTTGTCTTTTCCCTAATAATACAGGAAATGCTTTCAGCTTTTCACCATTGAGTATGACATTAGCTGTATGTTTGTCATATATGACCTTTATTATATTGAGGTATGTTCACTCTATTGGCACTTTCTGGAGAGTTTTTGTCATAAATGTGTGTTGAATTTTGTCAAAAGCTTTTTCTGCATCTATTGAGACTATCAGATATTTTTTATTCTTCGATTTGTTAGTGTGGTGTATCACACTGATTGATTTACATATATTGAAGAATCCTTGCATCCATGATGTAAATCCTATTTGATCATGGTGTATGATACTTTTAATGTGTTGTTGGATTTGGATTGATAGTAATTTGTTGAAGATTTTTGTGTCTATGTTCATCAGTGATATTGGCCTGCAATTTTTTTTTTTTTTTTTTTTTGTATCTTTGGTTTTGGTATCAGGGTTGATGATGACCTCATAGAATGAGTTTGGGAGTGTTCATTCTTCTGCAATTTTTTGGAATAGTTTCAGAAGTGTAGATGTTAACTCTTCTCTAAATGTTTGATAGAATTTACCTGTGAAGCCATCTGGTCCTGGACTTTTGTTTGTTGGAAGTTTTTAAGTTGCAGTTTTAATTTCAGTAGTTGTGATTTGTCATTCATATTTTCTATTTTTTCCTGATTCAGTCTTGTGAGATTGTACATTTCTAAAGATTTGTCCATTTCTTCTAGATTGTCTGTTACATCGGTATGTAGCTATTCATAGTAGTCTCTTATGACCTTTTGTTTTTCTGTGGTGTCAGTTGTAACTGCTCCTTTTTCTCTTCTGATGTTATTGTTTTGGGCCCACTTCCTTTTTTTCTTAATGGGTCTGGCTAAAGGTTCATCAATTTTCTTTATCCTTTCAAAGAACCAGCTTTAATTTCATTGATCTTTTCTATTGTTTTATTCATTTCTATTTAATTTATTTCTGCTTGGACTTTATGATTTCTTTCCTTCTACTAACTTTGGGTATTTTTTTTTCTTCTTTCTCTAGTTGCTTTAGGTGTAAGGTTAGGTTGTTATTTGTGATTTTTTCTTGTTTCCTGATGTACAATTTTATTGCTATAGACTTCCCTCTTAGAACAGCTTTTGCCATGCCCCATAGGTTTTAGATCATTGTGCTTTCATTTTCATCCATCTCTAGGTATTTTTTTATTTCTTTTTTTGATTTCTTCAGTGATCCACTGGCTGTTTAGTAGCATATGGTTAACCTCCACGTGTTTTTGTTTTTTTCTTGTAGTTGATTTCTAATCTCATAGTGTTTTGGTAGGAAAAAATGCTTGATATGATTTCAATTTTCTTAAGTTTGCCAAGGCTCATTTTGTGGCCCAGTGTGTGATCAATCCTGGAGAATGTTCCATGTGTACTTGAGAAGAATATGTATTCTGCTGCTTTTGAATGGAGTGCTTTATAAATATCAATTAAGTCCATCTGGTCTAATGTGTCATTTAAGGCCTGTGTTTTCTTATTGATATTCTGTCTGTATGATCCATCCATTGATGAAGGTGGGGTGTTAAATTCTCCTACTATTATTGTGTTAGTGTCCATTTCTCCTTTTATGGCCATTAGTATTTGCTTTATATTTTGGGGTTCTTCTATGTTGAGTGCATATATATTTATAATTGTTATATCTTCTTCTTGGATTGATCCCTTGATCATTATGTAGTTCCATCTTTGTCTCTTTTAACAGTCTTTATTTTAAAGTCTATTTTGTCTGATATGTGTATTGATACTCCAGCTTTCTTTTGATTTCCATTTGTAAGAAAATTGTTCCATTCCCTCACTTTCAGTATGTATGTGTCCCTGTATCTGAAGGTGGTGTCTTATAGACAGCATATATACTGCTTTTATTTTGTATCCATTTGGCCAGTCTATGTCTTCCAGTTGGAGCATTTAATTCATTTAGACTTAAGGTAATTATTGATATGTAAGTTCCTATTGCCATTTTCTTAATTGTTATGGATTTTTTTTTTGGCAGGTCCTTTTTCTTCCCTTCCTCTTTTGTTCTCTTCTCTTGTGATTTGATGATGAAGTTTAGTGTTGTGTTTGGATTACTTTTTCTTTTTTCTGTGTGTATCTATTGTAGATTTTCAGTCTGCCATACTGTGAGGTTTTGATATAGCAGTCTATATATTTGTGTGGGGATGATTTCCTACCTTTACTTTATGCTTGCCTATAACAGTGAGCTTTTGCAATCCTAATTTCCTTGTTTCTAGTAGTGGCCCTTTCTTTTTGACTTAGAGAAGTTCCTTTAGCATTTGTTGCAAAGCTCATCTGGTGGTGCTGAATTCTTTTAGCTTTTGCTTTTGTGTAAAACTTTTGATTTCTCCGCCAAATCTGAATGAGAGCCTTGCTGGGTAGAGTATTCTTGGTTGTAGGTTCTTCCCGTTCATCACTTCAAATATATCATGCCGCTCCCTTTTGGCCTGCAGAGATTCTGCTGAAAAATCGGCTGATAACCTTATGGGAGTTCCCTTGTATGTTATTTTTTGCTTTTCCCTTGTTGCGTTTAATATTTTTTCTTTGTCTTTAATTTTTGTCAGTTTGAATACTATGTGCCAGCATGTTCCTCCTTGAGTTTATCCTGCCTGGGACTCTCTGTGATCCTGGACTTGGGTGACTATTTCCTTTCCTATGTTAGGGAAATTTTCAGCTATTATCTTTTCAAATATTTTCTTAGGTCCTTTCTCTCTTTCTTCTCCTTCCAGGACCTTTATAATGCTAATGTTGGTGCATTTTATGTTGTCCCAGAGGTCTCTTAGACTATCTTCATTTCTTTTCATTCTTTTTTCTTTATTCCCTTCTGCAGCAGTGATTTCTATCATTCTTCTTCCAGGTCACTTATCCATTCTTCTGCCTCAGTTACTCTGCTATTGATTCCTTTTAGTGTATTTTTCATTTCAGTTATTGTATTGCTCATCTCTGTTTGTTTGTTCTTTAGTTCTTCTAGGTCCTTGTTAAATATTTCTTGTATCTTCTTGATCCATGCCTCCATTCTTTTTCCAAGATCTTGGATCATCTTCACTATCATTACTTTGAATTATTTTTTCAGGTAGATTGCCTATCTGCACTTCACTTGATTGTTCTTCTGGGGTTTTATCTTGTTCCTTCATCTGGGGACATATTTCTCTGTGGTCTCATTTTGTCTAACTTTCTGTGATTGTGGTTTCCATTCTGCAGGCTACAGGATTGTAGTTCTTCTTCTTCTTCTTCTTCCTCTTCTTCTTCCTCTTCTTCTCCTTCTCCTTCTCCTTCTCCTTCTCCTCCTTCTCCTTCTCCTTCTCCTTCTTCTTCTTCTTCTTCTTCTTCTTCTTCTTCTTCTTCTTCTTCTTCTTCTTCTTCTTCTTCTTCTTCTTCTTCTTCTTCTTCTTTCTTCTTCTTCTTCTATTTCTTCTTCTTCTTTCTTCTTCTTCTTTATTTTTTGGATTGTAGTTTTTCTTGCTTTGGCTGTCTGCCTTCTGGTGGATGAAGCTGTCTAAAAGGCTTGCACAGGCTTCCTGTTTCCTGCTTACTTGTGGATGGACATGGTTCTTTTCCCTCTGGTGGGCAGGGACATGCTCAGGAAGACTTTAAGCAGCCTGTGTGCTAATGGGTGGGGCTGTGTTCCATACTGTTGGTTGTTTGGTCTGAGGTGTCCCAGCACTGAAGCCTACAGGCTGTTGACTGGGGCTAGGTCTTGGGGATGAAATATTGGCCTCCAGGAGGGCTCATGTCAATGAGTACTGGCCAGAACTGCTGCTGTCAGTCTCTTTGTCCCCACAGTGAGCCACAGCATCCACCCCCAACAGCCGACCCTCCAATATTAGCAGGTAGGTCTGGCCCAGCCCCTTATGAGGTCACTGCTTTTTTCCCTGGGTCCTGGTGTGCATGAGATGTGTGTGCCCTCCAAGAGTGGAGTTTCTATTTCCCCCAGTCCAGTGGAATTCCTGAAATCAAACCCCACTGACCTTCAAAGCCAGATTCTCTGGTGGCTCTTCCTCCTATTGCAAGATGCCCAGGTCGAGAAGCCTGACGCGGGGCTCAGAACTTTCACTCCCATGGGAGAATTTCTTTGGTATAATTATTTACAAGTTTGTGATTTCCCACCTGCTGGATATGGGATTTGATTCTATTGCAGTTGTGCCCCTCCTACCATCTTGTTGTGGCTTCTTCTTTGTCTTTTAGTATAGGGTATCTTTTTTGTAGGTTCCGGCATTTTTTTTTTTTTCTTTTGTCTATGGCTGTTCAGCAGTTAGTTGTGATCTTGGTGTTTTTATAAGAA
This sequence comes from Balaenoptera ricei, assembly GCF_028023285.1. NCBI lineage: Eukaryota > Metazoa > Chordata > Mammalia > Artiodactyla > Balaenopteridae > Balaenoptera > Balaenoptera ricei. The sequence continues at coordinate 58,913,620 of NC_082652.1, forward strand.
ATGGTGAGCTCACGTCCTCCTACTCTGCCATCTTTCAATGTCCTCCGGTTGAAATATTATTCTTAATTAATAGTTGAGTTGGATATGGGTTTTATTGGAATTCACTTTCAAAATTTTTAAGGCATTGCTTAATTGCTTTTAAAATCCTAGTGTTGCTATTATTATAAAGAAGGAACTCTTTTCAGTTATAATCACTTACTTTTGCATCACCTGACCTCTTTGTTTTGTTGGTCTTTTTCTTTAAAGTAAAACAATCATATTTCTTCTTTAAATTTTCTTTTAATAATTGTGTATTTTTTGTTTCATAGGTACAATTTTTGAGTGTGTATCTCCGACTATAACATTGATAGTTGATGTTGCTTTAAGTGTCCTTCTCCATTTCCAAATTGCTTTGATCTCAGTTTATTTATGTGTTAGATTTTCATAAGTTGATCAAATTCTCCAGATAGACTGACTTCAATCTCCTGATACAGCTAGTAGATTTCTGGGAGCTGAGTGGAAAAAGAGTGTTAAGGCTTGCAACATATAGTATTCAAATATTGCCTTAATTTTTCTTTTTTGAGCACAACCCCACCTCCCGAACTTGATCCTGACACACCAGTGATCCAGTCACTGATTCATCCTTCCCAAATCCAAACTTTTTCTACATGGGAAAGGTGTAATAATATAGCTATACAACAAAAAGTAGGGTATCTAGTATCACAAGTTCTTATACAGACTCCTAGCAATTCTCCTGTGAATTTCCCTATTTTCACTCCATCTCCAGAGATATCTAAGGCCTTTTTGGAGTTATGTATAATTTATCAGTTTCTTTTTCAATTTTCTCCACTGCTAGTTTAGGATCTGCTTTCCAGCCTCCAAACTTTCATTGTTCATTTCTTATTTCTGTTTTCTTGATTCCTGTAGTCTTGTGCCTTAAAAAAATATCCTAACTATGGGTTTAGTGGAGTTCCAAGAGGGTTGAAAGTTTGTGTATGTATTCAATCTGTAGCAGAAACCACTCTGCCTTTCTTGAAACTGCTTTGTTTTTGTCTTTGATATCTGCGTCATTGTTCTCTCCTTATTCTTCTCCTTTTTTATGGTTATTGTTCACATTTTCTGTCTTAGGTATTTATTCCTCCTTTATTCTATAAAACAATCATGTTCCTCAGAGTTTCCAATCTCCATGTCTTTCTTTCTCTGAAACTTCATCATACTTTAAATTCTTCATTATACATTGATGACTGTGAAATCAAAATCTTGACCCTATTTTCCACCCCCCTGTTTCAGAACAGTGATTATAATTGCAAGTGCATGTGTCCAATACAGATTTCTTCATCTCTTTAGCTTTTTCCCATCCTCTGCAGGTTTGCTGCTTCTCTGATACTTAGAACCCCATTGTGAATGGCACCACAACCTATGCACTAATAAAGCAAACAAAATAAACAAATAACAGAAACTGGAAATTACTTAAATACCTTGTTTTCACATGTTTCCCTCATTTAATTACAATTGGCCAATAAATATCACTGACTTTGCTCTTTTAGTAATATCTTTCTTTCCCTTTCTCTCTCTATCTCTGCTTTCTCTTAGCTATTATCTTGTTCAGCTATTAACAACTCTTACTTTTTTTCTTATTATAATAGGCTCAGGCTTTGCCCCTTTGATTGATTCTTTATCTTGTTCCCAGAATGATAATTTCTAACATAAATAAAACTAAGTCACTCTCTTGGTTAATACATCTAGTAATACCTCTTTGTCTAAATTCTTGTGTGAAAGTCCAAGGCTCTCCATCATCCTGCTCCTTAGTAACTCTCCACCTTCCTTGCTACCATTGCTTCTTCTCTCCTCTACATGCATGCAGAATTCCAGCAAATGACTTGAAGTGCTTCTAATTGTCTATACTTTTTCTCTACTCTGCATATGTTGTTCCTTTAGGTCTTCTTTATCTAACTAATCTCAGAACTTTCTTAAAATTTCAACTCAGGTATCATAGCCTCTAGGAAGCATTCTCACCATGGTCAGGCTGGTTAGATGCCTCTTTTCTGTGTTCCCTATATATAACTTTCTCTCAACATGTTCAACATTTTTTTCATTATGGCCCATTAGAGCAAGAGTTTGATGGCCCATTAGATCAAAGGCAAGAATTGTATCCTATTTATGTTCAGTAACTGATACTTAGATAGTGGGTAAGAAATGCTTATTGGATTACTGAATGAAAGCAAGGTTGAATGAGCAAAGATGTCTCTAATTATGAACACCACCTGTTGTGTTTGTTCAGGCAGTACTTAGGGAAAGCTGAATATATAAAGGGACACGTTTGGAAAAAGGAAGTAGTTAGGAGGGAGTAAAAGACAAAACTTTAATTGTTCATAATTTTTCCCAGATCTATTCCTGCTGTATCTGTCAGTCTGTGTGGAACAAAAGAAAGGGCATATTTCTAATTCAGATTATAATGGCATGACCACTATTGAACTGGACAGAGAGCAGTTGATTTACCATATTCAGTCAATGCTTTATAATCAGCAGTGTGGTTGTTGATTGCACCTATGGTGCAGAAAGGCAAATTTAAAACAACCAGTTAGCTAAGACCCTGAATATACTATTGTCCAAGTTCACACTCTTTCCATTCTGTTTTCCCTACTCAATTTATGCTCTGAATAACATAATCTTAATGCTTTATAATGGAAGCATATATCTTAAAATCTTAATTGTATCCCAGCTATAAGGATGAATCATTCCAGAGCTCATAGTTCATTTAATTTTTTTTTCACATGATTGTAAAGATCTTATTTTCTCTTTGCTACAGAAAATAAGCATTTCATGCTTTTTCTAAATTTTCCTCTTTTTTCCATTTATACCTCCTTATATCAGATAAATGAGGTCACTTGGGTCCTTGTCTTCCATTTGATTCGTTTTTGACTTTTTTTTTCTGCCATTCAAGTTTATTGCTGAGCAGTAAAAGACAAGCTTAATGGGCTAGTATTCAAAAATGGGAAATCATCCAGCTACTGAGCCATTGGTGGTATCAAATTAGAGGTAGTTCTGATCCATTCTCTCCATTCTTAACATCTGTCTCCAAATGTTTACAGGGCAGAAGGTGAGGGATCTGGATCTCAGACTGTGTTGAGATACTTACTATAAGGCAGAAAATTTTCCATTGTTTCAAGTTTTCTGTTTAAAAATGTTATTATTGTAGCAGTGTTTGTTAAGTTCAGCAACGATGAATGACTTACACCTGGGACTGTGGCTATATACTTTATGTGCTTTGACCTGGAAGAAATCATTAGTCTAGTTAATTCATGTTAACTACATTACAACTACTGGGATTGGCTGGTAAAGCAGACTAGGCAATTCAGTCAAGAGGCATGAAGTTTTTCTTGTCAGCTTAAAAAAGGTGAAAGTTGGTATCAAGCACTAAGTGTATTCACTAGCCCTGTAAGTTGGCTTGGCTTGGGTCAATCAGTGAAACTCTAAGTTTTGATTTCTGCTTCTGGCAAATAAGGTGGTTAGATGAGAGAAGGACCACAGAGTAATGCTGGGTATAGAGCTCTATTTAGATCATTAATTCTAGTCCTGGAACACTCTTATAGCCTATGGTATGCTGCTTGCAATTCTAGTAAATTTTGGAGAATTAAGAGCATTTTTGGATTTTTAATATGCCTTCTTCCACCCTTAAATAATTTTTGACAGTGAGCAGGAAGATTGATAACCTAGAGAGTCATTGTATGACCACCACATGTTTTATAAATAGGATCTTCACTGACAGCACATGTCTATACCTCTCCTATTTCAAATAGACATCTTACTTCTAGATAAATCATATACTTATTGAGCATCTCTTGTGTGCCAGAAACTGTTCTAGGTGCTAATGGCACAGTTATGAACAGTACAAAGTTCTTCATGAACTTACAGTAATTATATATGTGGCAGTGTATGTATATGAACATTGATTTTCTCCACACAGAACAGAAATAATGAAAAACATGTTAACTTTAAGAGGTTATATTTAATTACTATGTGTAGAAATTTTCTTCCAGGTAAAGAAAAAGTTTCTTCTGAAATTGCACATAGAGGAATGTTGTAAGTTTGTTTTCGAGCATTTTCAAAATAAAGAAAGCATCCAGGAGGATATGGATAAACTTCTACTTGGAAGCAGTGTGATAGGAGAGAATCTGACAGTGTGATATATCCTTCTTTAATAAGATCCCTCTATGATTTTTTTTAATTTACACACTTAACAGAAAAATATGAAATTATCAAATATGAAAGTATATATTAGTAAAAATTACATATTTATATTAATAAAACATTATTTAAGAATTAAATAAATTTTCTCACTGTATATCCAGACACCAATAGTTAGGTCTACAAATAAGATACATTTTGAAGTGCTGCTAAAGAAATACATTGGAGCTTGAAGTAGTTTGTGTGTGGCGGGGGGAGAGGTTTCTAAAATGTATTTCAGAACCCCAGACAGACCTGGTGTTAGCATATGTAAAATTCTGATTACTACACAAAATGCTACTAAGGCTAAGTTAGTTTTGTTCCTAACAATAAAGCCAGGAACAAAGGGAGCCAGTGATCTAATATTGCTTAATGGGCTATTGCACGATGCACAACGTCACTGTAATTGTTCTGTAGTTAATTTGAGGTAGTCTGTATTTGTTCCATCTATGACTATGCTAATTTCTTTACATTAAACATTATCATACTTCATGTGTAAATCCTCTGTTGAAGAAATTGGACTTTAGAGCCTCAGTAGGAGACAGATTCTAAATAGCACTTTCACAAATTGGTTACTGTAGGTGAGTGCTTGAGGTTTCTCAGATTTTCTTTTGCTTTATCCAACTTATGAGAGAAATAGTATTTTTTTTTCTCAGTGGGAAACCCCAATGCTATTTTCAGAAATAGTTGAAGTGCGAGTATGTAAATAATCCTTTGAAAGAGAATTTTATGATTCTAGGCATATAAAGAAAAAAAAAAGATATATTTAAATCTTGGGTGATCCCAAATACTCAGATATTTGACTCTCCAGAGATCCTCTGTTCAGATGACTCTTTAATACAACTATTACTTCTAAAAAAGAGCCCTTAAAAATGATGTGTCCGACTACCATCATTTTCGATCAGAATCTCAGAAGGGTTAAGTGCTATCCCTAAAATGATGTGGCTCATTAGTAGCAGATCACAGTCCTTTCCACCATGCTATACATTATAGAAGTTTAGGGGGTCATTCAGCCTTAAAAAATTTTTTAAAAGTTTACAAGACAATAAAATTATATGTAATCATCCAAATAAATGCAAATTATAGATGTCACAACATTAAAGTTTGCAATATCTTAAGACTTAATAGCGTAGAAAAATGTTCTTAAAATTTCGTCAGTTTACAGACAGAGTGTGGCAATAAATCAAAGCCTTTCTTTAAAAGGAAAAAAAGAAATAAAAAAATTGGTAACCCAGAATCTAAGCAGTTCTCCTTGGGAATTGGCAACTCTTGAACTTTAAATATCTTCTGAAGCTGCTTGTCTCCATGGATTGTCAGTTGAATTCTCTTGGTACAGAGGGTATAGACTCTCAGAAAATCACCCTCTCTCTTTTCTCTGTCAACAGTTAAGGTCATAACTATGAGAGACCAAGGCAATACTAATCACCTGAGAAAAGTTCCCTTTGGAAATCTCCATTGTATATCCCTGAAATAAACAACAGGACCTTAAGGTCTAACTTCAATCATAGTTGATAGATTTCTATCACATTTTTTCTTCATGATGGTTGATACTGTTATGTAGACCTCTTAGATTGTGTCATTTCAGAGGTTCTGGGTGTCTCATTTGTCCTCAATATTCATTCTCCAATCTCACCCCCATTATTAAAGATGTTTACTTGATCCTCTTATAGAGTCCTGTCAGTGTATTATTATATTACCTGGAATAGTAATCTGGTAACCCACTAATTATCCATAGATCTCAGATTAATTTGTCAGACAAGCAAAATGAGACCCAAAAAGCTCAAGGAAATAGACACAATGTAAAACTTTGGTTAAGGGAAGCTAGAAAATTTTAAAACCTGAAGAGAATAGGGATGCTTATTATAATGTAATCAGTGGCTATCACATGAGGAGATCTTTAGACTATATCTCAACAATCTTTCTCTGCTTTATGGATAAACTTCTTTAAAAGCTATCTGTACTTAAAATTGCCACTTCCTCAGTTCTAGTTCACACTTTACCCCATTGCCAGAAGCTTCTACTACAGAATCTCACTGAAACTATTGTCACCAAGGTTACCAAAATGAATGGCTTGATAGCCATTACATCATACCATTGATTGACTCCAAAGTCAGTGGTGATATTGCATTGCTTCTGTTGGTACTTTCTTAAATCAGATTAACAGTTGCTTAAAAGAAGTGTGGCCAACAGCAAGATAAAGTGAGAGCATTAAAATAGAAGAAAACAAACACAGACAACTCAAAAACTTTAGGTGCTACTTTTATAAGTAATATTCAACTCAAAGGTGACAAATTGGACTTGGTTTCATCCCTAGTAAAAACACCAATCACCAATGGAAACAAAATGGGAAGAACACTTTGTGACCAATTAGAGAACAGTCAATTGGAGTCCACAATGAGAAGAGATATGTGAAATATTATGAATATATTTTCATGAATGTTTACTATTACAGGAGAGGGCTGGTGGGATAGCAATAATATCCCATTAGTTGTAGGACTTTCCTTATGGATGTTAAAGAGTAACAATCAAAGTCACTTAAATGCAAGACTTTTTTGAAAGAGTCAAAACTTATTTTCATATATAAGTTTGGGGATTCTGGCTTAATAATCAATCTCACAGCTTTATAGTACCAATGGTTCCATATTTTATAAATTTCTTAGATCTTCATGGGACCAGACATGGAAGTAACCTTATTATATTAGCTCTATGATACCAGCATTGAAGTATCTAAGTCCGAAACTATACTGCCTCTTCCTTAAGAAGTGTTTTATTAGTAACCAGGTTGTGTGATTGTATTAGTTCAGAGTGTTCTTTCTAAAATGAACTCCTTTCAATTTTCACTTTAAGTGGAATTGGGAAATAAAGACAAAGTGGTAATCTTTGATTTACTGCAAACTATGATTTTTCATGATTGACTATTGATTAAAGTATACATTTTAGGATAAAGAAGATGTGGTATATATATACAATGGAATATTATTCAGCTGTAAAAAGAAATGAAATTGGGTCATTTGTAGAGATGTGGATGGAACTAGAGAGAGTCATACAGCATGAAATAAGTCAGAAAGAGGAAAGCAAATATCATGTAATAATAAATATATGTAGAATCTAGAAAAATCGTATAGATGATCTTATTTGCAAAGCAGAAAAAGAGACACAGCTGTAGAGAACAAATATATGGATACTAAGGGGGAAAGTAATCATAATTTTGTCTTCTAAATCTGTAACTCTATGTTTTGTAGATAAGTTCAGTTGTACAGTATTTTAGATTCCACATATAAGTGATATCATATGATATTTGTCTTTCTCTGTCTGACTTACTTCACTCAGTATGACAATCTCTAGGTCCATCCATGTTTCTGCAAATGGCATTATTTCATTCCTTTTTCGGGGCTGAGTAATATTCCATTATATATATATGTACCACATCCTCTTTATCTGTTCCTCTGTTCATGAATATTTAGGTTGCTTCTATGTCCTGGCTATTATAAACAGTGCTGTAATGAACATTCTTTTCGAACTATGGTTTTCTCCAATATATGCCCAGGAGTGGGATTACTGGATCATATATTAGCTCTATTTTTAGTTTTTTAAGGAAGCTCCGTACTGTTCCTCCATAGTGGCTGTACTAGTTTACATTCCTACCAACAGTGTAGGAGGGTTCCCTTTCCTCCACACCCTCTCCAACATTTATTGTTTTGTAGATTTTTGGATGCCACCCATTCTGACCGGTGTAAGGTGATACCTCATTGTAGTTTTGATTTGCATTTCTCTAATAATTAGTGATGTTGAGTATCTTTTCATATGCTTTTTAACCATCTGCATACCTTCTTTGGAGAAATGTCTCTAGATCATCCACCCATTTTGTTGATTGGGCTGTTTCTGTTTTGGTTTTGGTTTTGTTTTTTTTTTGTTGTTTGATATTGTGCTGCATGAACTGCTTCTATATTTTGGAGATTAATTCCTTGTCAGTTGCTTCATTTGCAAATGTTTTTTCCCATTTTGAGGATTGTCTTTTAATTTTGTTTATGGTTTTCTTTCCTTTGCAAAAGTCTTTAAGTTTAATTAGATCCCATTTATTTATTTTTGTTTTTATTTCCACTACTCTAGGAGGTGGATTGAAAAAATCTTGCTGTGATTTATGTCAAAGAATATTCTGCCTATGTTTTCCTCTAAGAATTTTATAGTATCTGGGCTTACAGTAAGGTCTTTAATCCATTTTGAGTTTATTTTGCCATGTGGTGTCAGGAAGTGTTCTAATTTTATTCTTTTACATGTAGCTGTCCAGTTTTCCCAGCACCACTTATTGAAGAGGCTGTCTTTTCTCCATTGTATATTCTTGCCTCCTTTGTCATAGATTAGATGACCATAGGTGTGTGGGTTTATCTCTGGACTTTCTATCCTGTTCCACTGATTTATATTTCTGTTTTTGTACCAGTGCTATAGTGTTTTGATGACTGTAGCATTGTAGTATAGTCTGAAGTCAGGTAGCCTGATTCCTCCAGTTCCAATTTTCTTTCTGAACGTTCCTTTGGCTATTCAGGTCTGTCGTGTTTCCCCACAAATTGTAAAATTTTTTGTTCTAACTCTGTGAAAAATGCCATTGGTAATTTGACAGGGATTGCATTAAATCTGTAGATTGCTTTGGGTAGTATAGTCATTGACACAATATTGATTCTCCAACCCAAGAACATGGGATATCTCTCCATCTGTTTGTGTCCTCTTTGATTTCTTTCATCAGTATCTTGTAGTTTTCTGAGTAAAGTTCTTTTGCCTCCTTAGGTAGGTTAATTCCCAGGTATTTTATTATTTTTTATGTGATGGTAAATGGGATTGTTTCCTTGATTTCTCTCTCTGATGTTTCATTGTTAATGTAGAGGAATGCAAAAGATTTTTGTGTATTAATTTTGAACCTTGCAACTTTACCAAATTCATTGACGAGCTCTAGTAGTTTTCTGGTAGCATCTTTAGGAATTTCTATGTATACTATCATGTCATCTGCAAACAGTGATAATTTTACTTCTTTTCCAATTTAGACTTTTATTTCTTTTTCTTCTCCAACTGCTATAGCTAGGATTTCCAGAAATATGTTGAATAAAAGTCATGAGCATGGATATTCTTGTCTTGTTCCTGGTCTTAGAGGCAATGCTTTCAGTTTTTCACCATTGAGAATGAAGTTTGCTGTGGGTTTGCTGTATATGGACTTCGTTATGTTGAGGTAGGTTCCCTCTATGCCCACTTTCTGGAGAGTTTTTATCATAAATGGATGGTGAATTTTGTCAACAGATTTTTCTGCACCTATTGAGGTGGTCATATGGTTTTTATTCTTCAATTTGTTAATGTGGTGTATCACATTGATTGATTTGTGGATATTGAAGATTCCTTGCATCCCTGGGATAAATCTTACTTGATCATGGTGTATGATCCTTTTAATGTGTTTTTGGATTTGGTTTGCTAGTATTTTGTTAAGGATTTTTGCATCTATGTTCATCAGTGATATTGGACTGTAATTTTCTTTTCTGTCATATCTGTCTGTTTTTGGTATCAGGGTAATGATGGTCTCATAGAATGAGATTGGGGGTGTTCCTTCCTCTGTAATTTTTTGGAAAATGTTCAGAAGGGTAGGTGTTAACTGTTTTCTAATGGTTTGAGAGAATTCAACTATGAAGCCATCTGGTCCTGGACTTCTGTTTGTTGGAAAATTTTTAATCACAGTTTTAATTTCAGTACTTGTGATTGGTGGGTTCATATTTTCTATATCTTCCTGGTTCAGTCTTGGAAGTTGTATCTTTGTAAGAATTTGTCCATTTCTCCTAGGTTGTGCATATTATTGGTGTATAGTTGCTTTCAGTAGTCCCTTATGATTCTTTGTATTTCTGTGGTGTCCATTGTAACTTCTCCAGTTTCATTTCTAATTTTATTGATTTGAGTCTTCTCCCTTTTTTTTCTTGATGAGTCTGGATAAAGTTTTATCAGGTTGTTTTTCTTCTCAAAGAACCAGCTTTTAGTTTCATTGATCTTTGCTATTGTTTTCTTCATCTCTATTTCATTTATTTCTCCTCTGATCTTTATGTTTTCTTTCCTTCTACTAACTTTGGGTTGTGTTTGTTCTTCTTTAACTAGTTTGCTTTTGGTGTAAGGATAGGTTGTTCCTTGAGGTAAGATTGTAGTGCTATAAACTTCCCTCTTAGAACTGCTTTTGTTGTATCCCATAGATTTTGGATCATTGTGTTTTCATTATCATTTGTCTCCAGGCATTTTTTTGATTACCTCTTTAATTTCCTCAGTGATCCATTTATTATTTAGTGGCTTATTGTTTAGACTCCCTGTGTTGTGTTTTTTACAGTTTTTTTTCCTGTAATTGATTTCTAATCTCATAGCATTGTGGTCAGAAACAATGCTTGATATGATTTCAATTTTCTTAAATTTGCTGAAGTGTTTTGTGACCCAAGATGTCATCTATCCTGCAGAATGATCTGTGGACACTTGAAAAGAAAGTTTATGCTGCTGCTTTCAGATGGAATGCCCTGTAAATATCAGTTAACTCTATCTGGTCTAATGTGTAATTTAAGGCTTGAGTTTCCTTATTAGTTATCTGTCTGGATAATCTGCCCATTGGTGTAAGTACGGTGTTAAAGTCCACCACTATTATTGTGTCCCTCTCAATATCCCCTTTAATGGCTATTAGTATTTTCCTTATATATTGAGGTGCTCTTATGTTGGGTGCATATATATTTACAATTGTTGTATCTTCTTCTTGGATTGATCCCCTGATCATTATATAGTGTCCTTCTTTGTCTTTTGTAACAGTCTTTATCTTAAAGTCTATTTTTTCTGATATGAGTATTGCTATTCCAGCTTTCTTTTGATTTCCATTTGTGTTAGATATCTTTTTCCATGCCCTCATTTTCAGTCTGTATGTGTCCCTAGGTCTAAAGTGGGTCTCTTGTAGACAGTATATATATGAGTCTGGTTTTTATATCCATTCAGGCAGTCTGTGTCTTTTGGTTGGAGCATTTAATCCATTTACACTCAAGGTAATTATTGATATGTATGTTCCTATTACCATTTTCTTAATTTTGGGTTTGCTTTTGTAGGTCTTTTCTTCTCTTGTGTTTTCTGCCTAGAAAATTCCTTTAGCATTTGTTGTAAAGCTGATTTGGTGGTGCTGAATTCTCTTAGCTTTTGCTTGTCTGTAAAGCTTTTGATTTTTCCATCGAATCTGAATGAGAGCCTTGCTGGGTAGAGAATTCTTTGTTGTAGGTCTTTCCCTTCCATCACTTTAAACATATCATGCAACTCCCTTCTGTCCTGCAGAGTTTCTGCTGAAAAATCAGCTCATAACCTTTCAGAGATTTCATCATACATTGTTTGTTGCTTTTCCCTTGTTTCTTTTAATATTTTTTCTTTGTATTTAATTTTTGTTAATTTGATTAATAAGTGGCTCAGCATGTTTCTCCTTGGGTATATCCTGCCTGACACTTTCTGCCCTTCCTGGACTTGGGTGACAATTTCCTTTCCCATGTAAAGGATGTTTTTGACTGTAATTCCTTCAAATATTTACTCAGTCCCTTTCTATTTCTCTTCTTCCTCTGGAACCCCTATAATCTGAATGTTGGTGTGTTTAATATTGTCCCAGAGGTCTCTGAGAGTGTCCTGATTTCTTTTCATTCTGTTTTCTTTATTCTGTTCCATGGCAGTGATTTCCACCATTCTATCTTTCAGATCACTTATCCATTCTTCTGCCTCAGTTATTCTGCTGTTGATTACTTCTAGTGTATTTTTCATTTCAGTTATTGTATTGTTCATCACTGTTTTCTTGTTCTTTAGTTCTCCTAGGTCCTTGTTAACCATGTCTTGTATCTTCTTGATCTGTACCTCCATTCTTTTTCTGAGATCTTGGATCATCTTTGCTATCATTACTCTGAATTTTTTTTTCAGGTAGGTTGCTTATCTCCTGTTCATTTAGTTGTTCCTGTAGGTTTTTATCTTGCTCCTTCTTCTACAACATATTCCTCTGACTACTCATTTTGTCTAACTTTCTGTGTTTGTGGTTTTCTTTTTGTAGGCTGCACGGTTGTATTACTTCTTGCTTCTGGTGTCTACCCCCTGGTGGGTGAGGTAGGTCCAGGGGCTTATGAGGCTTCCTACTGGGATAGACTAGTGCCTGCACTATGGTGGGTGGATCTGGGTCTTGTCCCTCTGGTTGGCATGGCCATGCCAAGGGGAGTGTTTTGGAGTGTCTGTGAGCTTAGTAGATAGGCAACCTATCTGCTGATGGGTGGGGTTGCGTTCCTGTCTTGTTGGTTGCTTGGCCTGAGGCATTCCACCATCTTGACCCCTCTTGCCCCCAGCTAATCTTGGTTTTCCCAGTAATTTGCCAGCTGGTGACAGGGAAAGATACGGGTGCTGATCAATGTTTCCAAATGCTCCCACATATTATATAGTGGTGAACTACTTTGATTGTCTCAAAGCATGAATTTGAGGAAAGGAATTGAACCACACTTCCTCATGTATGCCTTTAATATGGGGGCAAAAATTACAAATAATTAAATTAATCCCTTCTTAGACAATAAGCAAGACCATTTCTGATGTTATCCATTTCAAATTGTAATAATTGATTTTAATAATTAGCTTAGTAATCGATTCTAAATTTCTTTCAAAATGAAGAACAGCTGATTTTATGAAAGTATGATTTATTCTGTCCTTAGTTTGCAGATCTGGGTATATTATCACTATCAAATGAGTGGCTGCTCTATTTTATAAAAATTCAGGAAAATAATATTTTAATTTATATAATCCCCCAGATCCATGTGCCTTGTCCAGAGCTTATCAAACCAGACAGGATTTTTTTTTTTCATCAGTACCTTACTCAGTACCCTAGTTGATAATAAATTAACAAGATCTATCAGTTAAATTATTTTAGTTTCCTCTCTACACCAGTGTATACATGAATGTCTATCACTGCAACTATAATTTTTCTCATATGGGTAGTAAGTTTGCTGTTACAGTGTGTTCTGAGGCAAAAACTGATAGAGAACTGGTGCAACTACAAGGAGAAATAGATGAATTCACTAATATATTAGGATATATGTAAAAGAAAAAGATCAGGTAGTCAGTAATTCAGTAAGGACATCCTGGAATTCAACAGTGACTGCATCAACTGAATATAATTGACATCTATAGACAATATCAGAATACACATTTTTCTCAAGCTCACATGGAACATTCACCAAGACAGACCATATTCTTAGCCATAAAACACACCTTAGAAAATGCAAAATCATAGAAATCATACAATGTCTGTTCTCAGACCACAATGAAAGTGGTTTAGAAATCAATAACAGAGGATAACTGGAAAATCTCAAAATATTTGAAGATTAAACAATAACTTGTAAATAACATATGGGTGAAAGAAGAAATATCAAGAGAAATTTGAAATTATTTAAACTAAATGAAAATAAAAACAACTTAGAATTTGTGGGATGAAGCAAAAGAAGGACTTAGAGGGAAATTTATAGTATTGAATATATATATAAAAAAAGAAAAAAAGATCTAAAATCAGTAATCTGAGTTTCCACCTTAGGATAGTAGAAAACAGAGAGCAAATTAAATTCAAGTAAGCAGAAGAAAAAAATAGAGAAGAAATCAATGAAATTGAAAACAGGAAACAATAAGGAAAAGCAAAAAAACAAAAAAAAAAAAACAAAAAAACAACATGATTCTTTGAAAAGGTCAATAAAATAGTTAAGTCTCTTGATAGATTAACTAAGAAAAAAGAGGGAGAAGGAAAATTACTAATATCAGAAATATTAAAAGAAGGGTCATCCCTACATCTCCCATGAGCATTTAAAGAAGAGCAGAGGAATATTATGAACAATTCTATGACCATGAATTTGATAACCTTGATGAAATGGTCAATTCCTTAAAAAACACAGTCTGCCAAAACTCACACAAAAATAAGTAGACAATCTTAATAAGCATATATCTATTAAAGAAATTGCATTAATGAGTAATAACCACACAGCACCAGGCACAGCTGGACTCACTGATTTATTCTACCAGAGTATTCCAATTCTCTATAATCTCTTTCTGAGGATAGAAGCAGTAGGAATATTTCCTTAGCTAATGCTATGGAACTGGAATTGCCATAATACCAAAACCAAACAAAGACATTTTGAGAAAACTACTGACCAATATCTCTCATGAACTTATGTGTAAAAATCTTCAACAAAGTTCTAGCAAAAATCATGTTTAAAAAAAAAACTATACTCACCCTCCTCATGACCAAGTGAGATTTATCCAAGATATAAAAGACTGGTTCAACATTTGAAAATCAATTAATGTAATTCCTCATATTAACAGACTTAAGAAAGGTTAAGTTTGTATCAATAGATATAGAAAAAGCATTTGACAAAAACCAACACATATTAATGATAAAAAAAAAAAAAAACTCCTGGAAAACTAGGAATACAGAGAAACTTCCTTAATTTAATTTTAAAAATCTACAAAAAATCTACAGCTAACATCATATATAATGGTGAGAAACTCAAAGTATTCTTGTTAAGGTCAGAAACAAGGCCCTTTCACCACAGATTTTCAACATTGTACTGGAAGTCTTGGATAATTTAATAAGACAAAAAATAAATAACAGGTATGCAGATTGAGAGGGAAGAAATAAAATTTTGTTGGCAGGACATGACAATCTATGCAGAAAATCTGAGAGAATGGACAAAAAAAATTCTAGCACTTAAAGCCATTATAGCAAATTTGCAAGATATAAGGTTAATGTAAAACTTCAATTACTTTCCAATATACCAGCAATGAACTAGTGGAATTAAAAATTAAGACACAATATAATTTACATTAGTATCCTCAAAATGAAATACTTAGACATAAATCTAACAAAATATGCATAAGATCTATATGACAAAAACTATGAAACTCTGATGAAAGATATCAAGGCAGAACTAAATAAATGGAAAGATACTTCATGTTCATAGATAGGAAGACTCAATAGTGTCAAGATATCAGTTCTTCCCAACTTGATCTATGAATTCAAAATAATCCCAATAAAAATTCCAGCAAATTATTTTGTGGATATTAACAAACAGATTCTAAAGTTTATATGGAGAGACAAAAGACCCAGAACAGCCAACACAATACTGAAGGACAAGAACAAAGTCAGCAGACTGACACTAACAGACTTTAAAATTTACTATAAAGCTACAGTAACCAAAAGAATGTGGTATTGGTGAAAGAAAAGGCCAATTGGTCAATGGAACAAAATAGACAGCCCCAAAATAGACCCCCATACATACAATCAATTGATCTTTGAAAAAGTAGCAAAGTAAATACAATGGAGCAAAGAAAATCTTTAACAAATGGTGCTGGAACAACTGGACATACACAAGAAAAAATATGAATCTAGACACACACTTATACCTTTCAGAAAAATTAACTCAAAAGGGATAATAGACCTAAACATAAAATGCAAAACTATAAAACTCTTAGAAGATAACATAAGAGAAAATCTAGATGACCTTAGATAGGGAGATGACTTTTTACTTATTTTTTAACACTTTTTCTTCCAGTTTTATTGAGATATAATTGACATACAGCATTGTATAAGTTTAAGGTGTACAGAATAATTATTTGACTTATATCATGAAGTGATTATCACAATAAGTTTAATGAATATCTATCATCTCTTATAGATACAAAATTAAAGAAATAGAAAAATAATATTTTCCCTGTGATGAGAACTATTAGGAGTTCTCTATCTTAACAGCTTTCATATACAACATACAGCAGTGTGAATTATATTTATCATGTTGTGCATTACATTCCTAGTACTTATTTATCTTGTAACTGGAAGTTTGTACCTTTTGACTGCTTTCCTCCAATTCCCCTTCACCCACCTCCTTCCTCTTTTGATCTCTTTTGCTATGAGTTTGTTAGTTAGCTTGTGAAATATAACAACACTATATTAGTTCCTGTTATACAGCATAGTGATTAGATATTGCTATAAATTTCAAAATGATCACCATGGTAAGTCTAGTTATGATGTGTCACCATATTAAGATATTACATTGTTATTGACTATGCTTCGCACACTGTACACTTCATTCCCATGACTCATTTGTTTTGCAACTGGAAGTTTGTACCTCTTAATTTCCCTCACCTATATTTCACTCCCCCACCCTGCTCTCCTCTGGCAACCACCTGTTTATTCTCTGTATTTTTAACTTTGTTTCTGTTTCGTTATATTGTTTTATTTATTTTGTCTTTTAGATTCCACATACAAGTGAAATCATACAGTATTTGTCTTTCTCTGCCTGACTTATTTCACTTAGCATAAAACCCTGTGGGTCCATCTATGTTGTTGCAAATGGCAAGATTTTATTCTTTTTTAAGTCTAATATTCCATTGCATATATACATCTTCTCTATCCATCCATCTATTGATGAACACTTAGGTTGCTTCCATATCTTGGCTATTATAAATAATGTTGGGTGCATATATATTTTTTTGAAATAGTGTATTTGTTTTCTTTGGATAAATACCCAGGAGTGGAATTGCTGGATTATATGGTAGTTCTATTTTTAATTCTTTGAGGAATATTCCATACTGTTTTCCATAGTGACTGCTCCAATTTACATTCCCACCAACAGTGCAGGAGAGTTCCCTTTTCTCCACATCCTCACCAACACTTGTTATTTGTGGTCTTTTTGATAACGACCATTCTGACAGGCATGAGGTGATATCTCATTGTGGTTTTGATTTGTATTTCTCTGATGATTATTGATTGTGAGCATTTTCTAATGTGACCATTGGCCATCTCTATGTCTTCTTTGGAAAATGTCTATTTAGATCTTCTCCCATTTTTTTAATTGAGTTGTTTGTTTTTTTTTTGATGGTGAGTTCTGGTGAGGACTTTTTATATAAAACACCAAAGTCATAATCTATCATGATCAAATTAATTGATAAGCTACACTTTATTAAAATTAAAAATGTCTACTCTTTGAAAGACAATGTCAAAAGAATGAGAAGACAAGTCACAGACTAGGAGAAAATATTTGCAAAAGACACATCTGATAAACGAGTCCCACAAAATATACAGAAAAATCTTAAAACCCAATAATAAGGAAACGAATAACCCAATTAAAAAATGGGTCAGTGACCTTAATAGCCACCTCACCAAGGAGGAATACAGAGGGCATATAAGCAAATAAACAGATGCTCAACATCATATGTCATCAGAAAAATACAAATTAAAACAACAAGGAAATACCACTATAAACCTATTACAATGTGCAAAATCCAGAACACTGATGACCTCAACTGCTGGAGAAGATGTGAAACAACAGGAACACTCATTCATTGCTGGTGGGAATGCAAAGTGGCACAAGCCACTTAGAAAACAGTTTGGCAGGTTTTTATAAAACTTAATACCATCCAATAAGTACATCCAATACAGCTTTTGGTATGTATTCAAAGGAGTTTAAAACCAATGTCCACACAAAAACATTTATAGCAGCTTTATTCATAATTGCCAAATTTTGGAAGCAACCAAAATATCCTTTAGTATGTGACTGGAAAAATAAATGTGATACATCCAGACAGTGAACTATTATTCAATATTAAAAAGAAATGAGCTATCAAGCCATAAAAAGACTTAAACTCATACTACAATGTAAAAGAAGACAATCTGAAAAGGCTACATATTGTATGACTCCAACTATATGACATTATGGAAAAGGCAAAAGTAGACAGTAAAAAGATCAGTGGTTTTTAAAGATGGTGTGGGGGTGAAGGCCTGAAACACAGGATTCTTAGGGCAGTGAAACTATTCTGTATGTTACTACAATGGTAGATACCTGTCATTATACATTTGTCAAAACCCATAGAATGTATAGCACCAAGTGAACCCTAATATAAACTATGGACTTTGGGTAATAAGGTTATGTTAAGGTAGGTTCATCAGTTGTAATGAATGTACCACTCTGTTGTGAAATGTTGATAGTGGGAGTGGAGAAGGTTGTATGTGTGTGGGAATAGGGAGTTTAGGGGAACTCTTTGTACTTTCCACTCAATATAAAACTGAAACTGTTCTAAAATATAAAGTATTAATTTAAAATATATTAAAAATTAAAATGCATTTTAATATAAGGGGCAGCACTTCTATCAATTGTATTTGTTACATAAGAAGTTAATACATGCT
The DNA here is from genome assembly GCF_028023285.1 of Balaenoptera ricei. Taxonomy (NCBI): domain Eukaryota; kingdom Metazoa; phylum Chordata; class Mammalia; order Artiodactyla; family Balaenopteridae; genus Balaenoptera; species Balaenoptera ricei. Next base: position 58,932,050 of record NC_082652.1, read on the forward strand.
ATTTCACAAATAAGTGATATACTCCCTTTAAAAAACACTCAAGGCAACCAGCTTCCCTCAGGTATACTGATACATGAAGAGATTCTACTGACGTAACATTAACTCAATGTATTCACCAATGTACAGTTATAGTAAGTTAATTTAAATAATCTCTTTAGAACTAGGATTCTTTGTCTGTACCACAAGCTAAAATTTCCAACTTCACTCCACCCTAGATGGATTATATTATTTATAACATTATAATTATAGTAAAACGTGGTTTATTTAAATTACTTTCTTGCAAGGAAATAAAGTAGACTTACCATTGACTATACAATGCCATGGATATTTAATTTCTTAATATCCCTGCTATAATGGAAGACCTTTAATCTTGAATATATTAATTCAAAGGGGTTGTTACCACAAGAAAGGTGATGGTTTTAGAATATCCCAACTGGAAATTCTGTGATCTATTTCTTTTTTAATGGGTTACTGAATGACAAATGTGCCTTAAAGCTAAGGAGAAAAGCCATTTTGTTACGGACACATTATTGACAAGCTTCCTTTTAAAACTGTATACTGCTATCAAATATTTATACATATAATTACAAAAGATAAACACACTATCTTCTGTAACATAAGCAGGCACGTGTGTTGACAACAAAGGGACAGAGGAATGCAGAAAGAACATTAGCTTGTATTGTTATTTATACTCTATTACTTTGAATAACACGTAGGGATAAGAATCATTTAATCAGATGTACACTTGTACTATAAATTTGTTTTGTTTTGTTTTCTACAAAGGACATACACCTAAAATGATGAAACCTCCACCATCTCCTCCAAATTATGACTCTTTATTTATTTATTTATTTATTTTCACACACACACACACACACACACACTGTATTTTATTTTTACAAGAGATAAATAACCTGACACCAAGCATTACAAATGGATGACCACAACAAAAGCAACAATGATTGCAATTACCAAACACGAAACACACTCATACTATGTCATAATATTGACATTCAGTCCAGTAATCCTCCACTGTAACAGCTCCTTTACTTTGCAGTGAAAATTGATTTGTATATTTTTTGCCTCTGAGTCCTTGTGGGATTTTATGAGACTCTTTTGAGTGATTTATTTTAATTATCATTAAATATATTGATAGGTTTAGGCATTATGCTATTATGCATTATGCTACAATGCAAGAAGCTGGTTGATTTGGGCATCATTTCTGGCTACCATTAAGATGAACTCAGGAAAATCATTTGACTTGAGTGGCTTTGACTTAAAAATGAAAGCTTTCGGATAGTTTTATTCTAAACTTGCCTTTCAACTCTAAGTTTCTATGTTCTTCATGGAGAAATAAACACGGCTACTCTTTATTTGGACTATTCCATTACATAATTCTATTATAAACAACATCCAAACAGAAACTTTCATCAAAGTTACCAGTAAGCAAAAAAGAACAAAAAAATGTGACCAACAATAAGGATTTTAATTTCATTTTTATCTTGCTGTAGATAAGTTCTGTTTAATACTCTTTCCTGGACAGCTTGAATCCTATTTGGCATGAAACTTAGCTTTTGCAATTCTTTAAATGTGAAGGAAGAAAGGGAGGGAGGGAAGGAACACTTCTTAAGAGCCAACAGAAAAGTCCAGAATATTTGCCTTTTGGAACATTTTCTATGTAATGGCCAAGGTCATTAATATAGTTTGGTATTTTAGACTCACTCAATACGGCCTCCTATTCTCTTGGCTATGTTACCAAATCTGAAAAAAATATAAACATCAAATTAAAAATTATAAAGATGAATCACCTTTCCTCTTCCTTATTAACCTTACATAAACACAGAGCTGTATTAAGGAATAAGACAGCTGCCTGAGGTATAATTGTAGGATGGATATTAAAATATCACTGGAAAGAGACAAAATGAAGATATTTGTTTACCAGAAGTTATGTTCAGTTTGTAGTTGGAAAAAAGGTTTTGATAAGCCTTTTGGATGAAGGGGAAGCTTTGAGCCCTCCAACAGACATACTCAACTCAAAACAGATCATCATTCGATAACTTCAAAAGAGAAAGATCTGAATAACTGCAGAGTTTGTATTTGGTGAAGTTCAAAGTATGCAGGCAGAGCAGAAGACAAGCAGGGACTGAGAACTGGTACAAGCAGTCCTTTTCCCTTGCCTTTCCTTAATGCTGCATTCAGCTTCAGTCCTAAATCGAACACTTTACTAATATTTTAATAATAGTCATATGAATATCCATCAAACTTCCCAAGATATTCACATGCCTTTATGGAGTTGTCATATAGTCCTCTATCTCTATATTAAAAACATATAAAGAAGGATTATTATGATCTCTAAATAAATTATTCAATTAATTCAAATATTTTCTCCATATCTTATTTACATGGGCCATATAAACCTTATCCAATGTCCTCACAAAACACTGTGTGTGGGTGTTTATAGCAGTTTTATTCATAGTTGCCAAACCTTGGAAGGAACCAAGCAACATCCAGATAAAGGAATATTATTCAACATTAAAAAGAAATGAACTATCAAACCATGAAATGACATGAAAGAATCTTAACTTTTTATAACTAAGTGAAAGAAGCCAATATGAAAAAAACTGCATACTGTATGACTCCAACTATACACCATTCTGAAAAAGGCAAAACTATGGAGACAGTAATATGATCAGTTTTTGCCAGTGGTTAGATGGAAGAGAGGAATGAGCAGCGCACAGACAATTCTTAGGCCAGTGAAACTCTTCTGTATGATACTGCAATAGAAAATACATGTCATTTTACATTTTTCAGAACCCATAGTTTGTAAAACACCAGAGTAAACCTAATGTAAACTATGGACTTTGGGTGATAACAATGTTTCAATGTAGGTTCATTGATTGTGACATATGTATCACTCTAGTGGAAGATGTTGATATTGGAGGAGATTATGATATTGGTGGGGCCAAGAGGTATATGGAAATTCTCTGTGTGCAATTTTGCTGTGAAGCTAAAACTTCTCTAAAAAATGAAATCTATGAAAAACAACAACAATAACAACAGTAAAAACAAACTTATCCATGATTGAGGGCCAAGATCAGTGTTACCTCTTGCCTAAGTTTATGCTCACATTCTTCAATCTACACCCTGAGTTTCCACTTCTGAGCTCTGTAGCACATCTCATCTGGAGCACTAATTTAGACCTCAGTATATATCTTGAAGTAGAGTACTTTGCATTGTTAAAAACTCTTTCATATGTATAGGCATTGTTTTTTCAGCTCAAGTTAACATTTTTTCTGTAAAATCTAGCCCAGGGCTGGACTTACTATGATTAAGAAATTATCATGAATTAATGTACTTTAATACTAACTTACTTGGAGCCCATTGAATTATACCGATTCTTAAGCTATTAAAAAAAAAAAAAAACCAAAACTCTGTTCTCATAATATCTTAGCGCTCCAGAGGAAATAATCCTGTTTAAGAAGCTAATATCTGCATTCCTAAAGGGTTTTGCCCATATTAAATTTATCTGCCATTGTGTGGCATGAAACTTAAATATTCAGAATCTGGAGTTGTTTTGAATTCAAACAAAGCACAACATATGAAAATGCACCGAAGCCATTTGGGAAATAAAGTCACTTGAATTATGTCTATAAAATATGCGTTAGTGACAAAATGCTTATGAGAAAACTAAGAATATTTACTTTTCATTGAGATAAAAATGGCTAAATAAAATTACCTGCAATCCTGTTGTCTCATAAAAAGACCATCTAATATTCTATTTTGCCTGGGAATAGGTCTTCATACTAATTTCACAATGTTGAGCTAGCAGAACTCTAGATTGTCCACTCTCAGAGAGGTCTAAATTAGGTTTGTCAAAGTGTGGGAACTAAGATTTACTATATCTGCTTACTACCTTAACCTCCATCAGGCTTTGAGGTAAAAAAATCATTACTACAGTATGGTGGACTTTATTGAAATTTTATTTCATATACATGACCAATGGACTTTAAAAATCCAAAGCTCAGGGCACTTGGAGACATCAGGTTTATACCAGGCTCTTTAAAAGCTAACTCTCTAATTGTAGGATCTTAAAAACATGAAGTTGTTTACATTAAGAAATGAAACATCATCTTTGAAATAGGTTTTTATGTGTTCCTGTTAGTAGGAAATTTCTATCTATAACAAAGATGGAAGAGAAGGAAGAAAGGAGTCAAAGATGGAGAAATCCAGTGACTTCTTTCTACCATGGGCTTGTGTACATCTCTTTCATTTTTATTTCTCTTTAGTCCTTTTTGTTCTCAGTCAAAACTCATATTAATAAAAGTGTTTTTACCTCATCAGATTAAAACAATTGACCCTGAAATATGAATGAACCATAGGATTAATCTCTTCACAAAATCTTTACATCTAAAAGATAAACTTTTAGAAACAGTAATTTATCAATTGAGAGATGGTGAGCTATGTTCAGGACAACAAGCTTGATAAAGCTCTCTGTCTATGTCAAAACGCTCAAGGCATCCAGTGGAAACAGAACAGCTTAGTTGAAGCCTTGCAGCTGTATATCATTCCTGTCACATCCCTATGTATACTACATTGTCAGTGACTCACAAAAACGGGAACAAGAAGGGATGTTAACATAGTAAAATATTGTCTATCAAATGGCATAGATGTTACAGACTATGTTTTTCTTGGAGAAATCTTGCTGCTTCCTGAAGGAGTAAGTTAAGAACAATAAGGTTATTAGCAGAACCCCATTTAAAGTGAACTCATTTTAAAATACTGATAAAATAATACTTTGATCATTATACAGTCTGGGTTATGATAATAATGAAATACATCTTGAATATTTCTGATACTGGTAAATAATAGACTATAAAATCAACTCCAAAGAGGAAATAAAATAAGCAGCATAGTAGAGTCAAAATTAAGACAATTTACAATTATAATCAACTTACATAAAATTATAGTGTGCTATGTGGAAAAAATGATACTGTGGTATGATAAAGCAATCACACTTTTTGGAATGTGATACAGTTTTATGTACATAGATATAATTTTTAATAGTAGAAACCAGTTTGTATGAAAAAAGTTCAGGCACTAACCATAACTGCTCTAGGAATAGGGAAGTAATCTTAGCTAGGGATTACATGATTTCGGGTTTTGCCACTCCACCTATTATGAGAGGGGAAACATCAAGCATAAGTACTTGAGAGAGAGAATTTTCTCTTATCCTCAATGAGGAAATCTACAGATAACTTTATGATGAGGAATTAAACTTTGACATTTTAATCTCATGTAATCAGGTGTAGGATACAAATGGGAAACTTCTCTCAAACATTTTTCACACCACCTCAATAGTTATGGTTTTCATTTTAGTGATTCTTTTTTCCAGCCAACACTACATTGCCTTATATAGGAATACTCAGGCCTTCAAATATGTCCGTTACATTGCTTGCAATGATTACTATGTTTTACCAGTTAAAGACCACACATAAAATAGAATTTTCCCCTATTTTCTGACACTGAGAAAAATAAACATGTATTTTAGATTTTTGCTATTGAATACTGTTTAAATACATATTTTTCTTTATAATCTATGTCTGTCAATTTCCAAATTTGAGTTATTTAGTGACAGAAGTATATCTGAAAATAAAATTCAACATTAAAGTAACAGAACTTATAATACCAAAGTGAAAAGCCACCATGAAATAATGTGATTGGGTCTTCTGATTGAAGACATCTGAGAGGTGAAGGACTTTAATTGAAATTTAAACCTGAATTCTTGTCCAGGATTATTGCTAAATAGTTGTGTGATCTTAAGAGTGCCTTTTGTATTTGACAAGCCTCATTTTCCCCTTCTATCAAGTGCAAAGTTTTAGATGTCTATTAACTGACATAAATAGATATCTCAGTCACAATATATAGAGGTAGAAGCAATTTGCAGAATAATATATACCTAGCAAATTATGAAACGGTATATATATAAGGTTTAGAAAGAAACACACTAAACTGTTAACAGTGATTTTCTCTAGGATGAGAACCAAGATAGAGCTGGGGCAGGTACACTGGGAGGCAGTCAAAGCTAGTCTTTAGATTTATTGGTACCACTTTAAGTTTTAAAAAGAAAGTTTGTTTTCATGTATAACTTCTAAGAAGGAATATATGGTCAGTTAATTTTCAACAAAGGAGACAAGAATATAAAATAGGGAAAAGATAATCTCTTCAATAAATGGCACTGGGAATACTGGTTAGCCAAATGCAAAAGAACAAAACTAGTTCTCTCTCTTACACCATACAGAAAAGTCAGTTCAAAAAGAATTAAAGAGTTAAATATAACACCTGAAATCATAAAACTCCTAGAAGAAAGCATAGAGGTAAACTCCTTGACATTGGTCCTGGCAATGTTCTTTTTTGGACTTGACACCAAAACAAAGGCAACAAAAGCAAAAATAAACAAGCAAGACTACATCAAACTAAAAAGCTTCTTTCCGGCTATGGAAACCATCAACAAAATGAAAAGGTAACAAATGAAATGGGAGAAAATATTTGCAAACCACATATCAAATATGGGGCTAATATCTAAAATATACAAAGAACTCATACAAATCTATATAGCAAAAAACCAAGTAACCTAATTAAACAATGGGCAAAGAACCTGAGTAGACATTTTTCCAAAAAAGTATGCAAATGGCCCACAGGTACATGAAAAGATACTCAACATCACTAATCTTCAAGGAAACACAAATCAAAACCAAAATGAGATATCACCTCACACCTGTCAGGATGTCTATTGTCAAAAAGACAAGAAGAGAGACCTTCAAGATGGCGGAAAAGAAAGACATGGTGATCACCTTCCTCCCCACAAATACATCAGAAATACATCTATATGTGGAAAAACTCCTACAGAACACCTACTAAACACTGGCAGAAGACCTCAGACTTCCCAAAAGGCAAGAAACTCCCCATGTACCTGGGTAGGGCAAAAGAAAAAACACAGACAAAAGAAGGGGGACAGGACCTGCACCACTGGGATGGAGCTGTGAAGGAGGAAACGTTTCCACACACTAGGAAGCCCCTTCACTGGCAGATACAGGGGCTAGCAGTGTGGGGGGGGAAGCTTTGGAGCCATGGAGGAGAGCACAGCAACAGGGGTGCAGGGGGCAAAGTGGAGAGATTCTCACACAGAGGATAGGTGTTGACCAGAACTCACCAGTCTGAGAGGTTTGTCTGCTTACCCACCAGGGTGGGTGGGGGCTGGGAGCTGAGGTTCAGCTTTCAGAAGTCAGATCCCAGGGAGAGGACTGGGGTTGGCTGTGTGAAGACAGCCTGAAGGGGCTTAGTGTGTCACAGCTAGCCAGGAGGGAGTCTGGGGAAAAGTCTGGACCTGCCTAAGAGGTAAGAGACCATTGTTTTGGGGTGCATGAGGAGAGGGAATTCAGAGCACCACCTAAATGAGCTCCAGAGATGGGCATGAGCCATGGCTATCAGTGTGGACAACAGAGACAGGCATGAAACATTAAGGCTCTTCCTGCGGCCACCAAGAAGCCTGTGTGAAAGCACAAGTCAATATCCACACCTCCCCTCTCAGGAGCCTGTGCAGCCTGCCACTGCCAGGGTCCTGTGATGGACAACTTCCCCGGGAGAACGCAGTGCACCTCAGGCTGTTGCAATGTCATGCTGGCCTCTGCCGCCAGAGGCTTGCCCTGCATTACGTACTCATCCCTCTCCCTGGCCTGAGTGAGCCAGATCCCCCTAATCAGCTGCTACTTTAACCCCGTCCTGTCTGAGCAAAGAAAAGAAGCCCTCAGACAACCTACATCCAGAGGCGGGGCCAAATCCAAAGCTGAACCCCAGGAGCTGTGCAAACAAAGAAGAGAAAGGGAAATCTCTCACAGCAACATCAGGAGCAGCGGATCAAATCTCCACAATGAACTTGATTTACCCTGCACCTGTGGAATACCTGAATTATTTTTTTTTCCCTTTTCTCTTTTTGTGAGTGTGTATATGTATGCTTCTTTGTGTGATGCTGTCTGTATAGCTTTGCTTTTACCATTTGTCCCAGGGTTCTCTCTGTCCATTTTTTTGGGGGGGGGGATAGTTTTTAGCACTGGTTACAATTGATGGATTTGTTTTTTGGTTTGCTCGCTCTCTTCTTTCTTTCTATTTTTAATTACTTTTTAATTCTTTTATTTCTAATAATTTTTTAATTTTTTATTTTAATAACTTTATTTTATTTTATTTTTTCTTTCTTTCTTTATTTTTCTCCCTTTTCTTCTGAGCCATGTGGCTGACAGGGTATTGGTGCTCCAGCCAGGCATCAGGGTTCTGCCTCTGAGATGGGAGAGCCAAGATCAGGACATTGTTTCACCAGACACCTACTGGCTCCACATAATATCAAATGGTGAATGTCCCCCCAGAGAATTCCATATCCAAGCTAAGACCCAGCTCTACACAATTACCAGCAAGCTATAGTGCTGGACACGCTATGCCAAACAACTAACAAGACAGGAACCCACCCATTAGCAGAGAGGCAGTCTAAAATCATAATAAGGTAACAGACATGCCAAAACACACCGCCGGACACAGTGCTGCCCACGAGAAACACAAGATCCAGCTTCATCCACCAAAACACAGGTACTAGTCCCCTCCACCAGGAAACCTACACAACACACTGAACAAACCTTAGCCACTGGAGGCAGACACTAAAAACAACGGGTATTACCAACCTGCAGCCTGTGAAAAGGAGACCCCAAACACAGTAAGTAAAGCAAAATGAGATGACAGAGAAACACACAGCAGATGAAGGATCAAGGTAAAAACCCATGAGGCCAAACAAATGAGGAGGAAATAGGCAAACTACCTAAAAAAGAAATCAGAGTAATGATAGTAAAAATGATCCAAAATCTTGGAAATAGAATGGAGAAAATACAAAAGACGTTTAACAAGGACCTAGAAGAACTAAAGAGCAAACAAACAGTGATGAACAACACAATAAATGAAATTAAAAATTCTCTAGAAAGGATCAATAGCAGAATAACTGAGGCAGAAGAACTGATGGATGACCGGGAAGATAAAACAGTGGAAATAACTACCACAGAGCAGAATAAAGAAAAAAAAAATGAAAAGAATGGAGGACAGTCTCAGAGACCTCTGGGACAACATTAAATGCACCAACATTCTAACTATAGGGGCCCCAGAAGAAGAAGAGAAACAGAAAGACTGAGAAAATGTTTGAAGAGATTATAGTTGAAAACTTCCTTAATATGGGAAAGGAAATAGTTAATCAAGTCCAGGAAGCACAGAGAGTCCCAAACAGAATAAATCCAAGGGGAAACACGTCAGGACACATATTAATCAAACTATCAAAAATTAAATACAAAGAAAAAATATTAAAAGCAGCAAGGGAAAAACAAAAACAAAAACAAACATACAATGGAATCCCCATAAGGTTAACAGCTGATCTTTCAGCAGAAACTCTGCAAGCCAGAAGGAAGTGGCAGGACATATTTAAAGTGATGAAAGAGAAAAAACTACAACCAAGATTACTCTACCCAGCAAGGATCTCATTCAGATTTGACAGAGAAATTAAAACCTTTACAGAAGGCAAAAGTTAAGATAATTCAGTACCACCAAACCAACTTTACAACAAATGCTAAAGAAACTTCTGTAGGCAGGAAACACAAGAGAAGGAAAAGACTTACAAAAACAAACTCAAAACAATTAAGAAAATGGTAATAGGAACATACATATTGATAATTACCATAAATGTAAATGGATTAAATGCTCCAACCAAAAGACATAGACCGGCTGAATGGATACAAAAACAAGACCTGTATAAATGTTGTCTACAAGAGACCCACTTCAGACCTAGGGACACATACAGACTGAAAGTGAGAGGACGGAAAAAGATATTCCATGCAAATGGAAATCAAAAGAAAGCTGGAGTAATAATTCTCATATCAGACAAAATAGACTTTAAAATAAAGACTATTACAAGAGACAAAGAAGGACACTACATAATGATCAAGGATCAATCCAAGAATAAGATATGACAATTGGAAATATTTACGCACCCAACATAGGAGCACGTCAATACATAAGGCAAATGTGAACAGCCATAAAAGGGGAAATCAACAGTAACACAGTCATAGTAGGGGACTTTAACACTTCACTTTCACCAAAGGACAGATCATCCAAAATGAAAATAAAAAAGGAAACACAAGCTTTAAATGATACATTAAACAAGTCGGACTTAACTGATATTTATAGGACATTCTATATAAAAAAACAGAATACATTTTCTTCTCAAGAGCTCATGGAACATTCTCCAGGATAGATCATATCTTGGGTCACAAATCAAGCCTTGGTAAATTTAAGAAAATTGAAATCATTTTCAAGAATCATTTCTGATCACAATGCTATGAGACTAGATATCAATTACAGGAAAAATTCTGTATGAAATAAAAACACAAGGAGGCTAAACAATACGCTATTAAATAACCAAGACATCACTGGAGAAATCAAAGAGGAAATAAAAAAAAAATACTTAGAAACAAATGACAATGAAAACACAAAGGCCCAAAACCTATTGGATGCAGCAATAGCAGTTCTAAGAGTGAAGTTTATAGCAATACAATCTTACATAAAGAAAGAAGAAATATCTCAAATAAACAACGTAATCTTACAACTAAAGGAATTAGAGAAAGAACAGAAAAAAACTCCCAAAGTTAGCAGAAGGAAAGAAATAATAAAGATCAGATCAGATATCAATGAAAAAGAATTGAAGGGAATTATAGCAAAGCTCAATAAAACTAACACCTGGTTCTTTGAGAAAATAAACAAATTTGATGAACCATTAGCCAGATTCATCAAGAAAAAAAGGGAGAAGACTCAAATCAACAGAATTAGAAATGAAAAAGAAGAAATAACAACTGACACTGCAGCAATACAAAGGATCATGAGAGATTACTACAAACAACAATATGCCAATAAAATGGACAACGTGGAATAAATGGACAAATTCTTAGAAAAGCACAACATTCCAAGACTGAAACAGGAAGAAATAGAAAATATAAACAGACCAATCACAAGCACTGAATTGAAACTGTGATTAAAAATCTTCCAATACACAAAAGCCCAGGACCAGATGGCTTCACAGGCGAATTCTATCAAAACATTTAGAGAAGAGCTAACACCTATCATTCTGAAACTCTTCCAAAATATAGCAGAGGGAGGAACACTCCCAAACTCAATCAATGAGGCCATCATTACCCTGATACCAAAACCAGAAAATGATGTCACAAAGAAAGAATACTACAGGCCAATATCATTGATGAACATAGAAGCAAAAATTCTCAACAATATACTAGCAAACAGAATACAAAATCACATTAAAAGATCATACACCATGGTCAACTGGGGTTTAATCTAGGAATGCAAGGATTCTTCAATATACACATATTAATCAATGTGATAAACCATATTAACAAATTGAAGGAGAAAAACCATATGATCATCTCAACAGATGCAGTAAAAGCATTCGACAAAATTCAACACATTTATGATAAAAACCCTCCAAAAAGTAGGCATACAGGGAACTAACCTCAACATAATGAAGGCCATAAATGACAAATGCACAGCCAACATCATTCTCAATGGTGAAAAACTGAAACCATTTCCACTAAGATCAGGAACAAGAAAAGGTTTCCCACTCTCACCATTATTATTCAAAATAGTTGTGGAAGTTTTAGCCACAACAGTCAGAGAATAAAAAGAAATCAAAGGACTTCAAATTAGAAAAGAAGAAGTAAAACTGTCACTGTTTGCAGATGACATGGTGTTCTAAATAGAGAATCCTAAAGATGCTACAAGAAAACTACTAGAGTTAATCAATGAATTTGGTAAAGTAGCAGGATACAAAATTAATGCCCAGAAATCTCTTGAATTCCTATACACTAATAACGAAAAATCTGAAAGAGAAATTAAGGAAACACTCCCATTTACCATTGCAAGAAAAAGAATTAAATAGCTAGGAATAAACCTACCTAAGGAGCCAAAGACCTGTATGCAGAAAACTATAAGACACTGATGAAAGAAATTAAAGATGATACAAACAGATGGAGAAATATACCATGTTCTATGATTGGAAGAATCAACATTGTGAAAATGACTATACTACACAAAGCAATCTACAGATTCAATGCAATCCCTATTAAATTACCAATGGTGTTTTTCACAGAACTAGAACAAAAAGTTTCACAATTTGTATGCAAACACAGAGACCCCAAATAGCAAAGGAACATTGAGAAAGAAAAATGGAGCTGGAGGAATCAGGCTGCCTGACTTCAGACTATACTACAAAGCTACAGTAAATAATACAGTATGGTACTGACACAGAAACAGAAATATAGATCAATGGAACAGGATAGAAAGCCCAGAGATAAACCCACACATATATGGTCACCTTATTTTTGATAAAGGAGGCAAGAATATACAATGGAGAAAAGACAGCCTCTTCAATAAGTGGTGCTGGGAAAACTGGACAGTTACATTTAAACGAATGAAAGGAAAACACTCCCTAACACCATACACAAAAATAAACTCAAAATGGATTCAAGACTTAAATGTAAGGCCAGACACTATAAAATTCTTAGAGGAAAACATAGGCAGAACACTCTCTGACATAAATCACAGCAAGATCCTTTGTGACCCACCTCCTAGAGAAATGGAAAGAAAACCAAAAATAAATATATGGGACCTATAGAAATTTAACAGTTTTTGCACAGCAAAGGAAACCATAAACAAGACTTAAAGACAACCCTCAAAATGGGAGAAAATATTTGCTAATGAAGCAAATGACAAAGGATTAACCTTCAAAATTTACAAGCAGCTCATGCAGCTCAATATCAAAAAAACAAAAAACCCAATCCAAAAATGGGCAGAAGACCTAAACAGACATTTCTCCAAAGAAGATATACAGATTGCCAACAAACACATGGAAGGATGCTCAACATCACTAATCATTAGAGAAATGCAAATCAAAACTACAATGAGGTATCACCTCACACCAGTCAGAATAGCCATCATAAAAAATCTAAAAATAATGAATGCTGACAAGGGTGTGGAGAAAAGGGAACCCTCTTGCAGTGTTTGCTGGAATGTAAACTGATACAGCCACTATAGAGAACAGTATGGAGGTTCCTTACAAAACTAAAAATAGAACTACCAGATGACCCAGCAATCCCACTACTGGGCATATACCCTGAGAAAACCATAATTGAAAAAGGGACATGCACCACCATATTCATTGCAGCTCTATTTACAATAGCCAGTACATGGAAACAACCTAAGTGTCTACTGAAAGATGAATGGATAAAGAAGATGTGGCACATATATACAATGCAATATTACTCAGCCATGAAAAGAAATGAAGTTGAGTTATTTGTAGTGAGGTGGATGGATCTAGAGTTTGTCATACACAGTGAAGTAATTCAAAAAGAGAAAAACAAATACTGTATGCTACTACGTATACATGGAAACTAAAAAAAAAAAAAAAATTCGGAAGAACCTAGGGACAGGACAAGAATAAAGACACAGGCATAGAGAATGGACTTGAGGACACGGTGGTGGGGGTGGGGGGAAGGTAAGCTGGGATGAAGTGAAAGTGTGGCATTGACATATATAAACTACCAAATGTAAAAAAGTAGCTAGAGCTTCAAGAAGGCGGAAGAATAAGACACGGAGATCATCTTCCTCCCCACAGATACATCAGAAATACATCTACATGTGGAACAACTCTGACAGAACACCTACTGAATGCTGGAGGAAGACCTCAGACCTCCCAAAAGGAAAGAAATGCCCCAAGAACATGGGTAGGGCAAAAGAAAAAAGAAAAAACAGAGACAAAATAATAGGGACAGTACCTGCTCCGGTGGGAGGGAGCTGTGAAGGAGGAAAGGGTTCCACACACTAGGAAGCACCTTTGTGGACGGAGACTGCAGGTGGTGGAAGGGAGAGGCTTCAGAGCCACAGAGGAGGGAATAGCAACAGGGGTGCAGAGGGCAAAGTAGAAAGACTCCCTCACAGAGGATCGGTGCCGAGGAGGACTCACCAGCCTGAGAGGCTTCTCTGCTCACCTGCCAGGATGGGCGGGGGCTGGGAGCTGAGCCTCCAGCTTCAGAGGTAGGATCCCAGGGAGACGACTGGGGTTGGCTGCGTGAACACAGCCTGAAGGGGGCTAGTGTGCCACAGCTAGCTGGGAGGGAGTCCGGGAAAAAGTCTGCAGCTGACGAAGAGGCAATAGACTTTTTCTTGCCTCTTTGTTTCCTGGTGTGCAAGGAGAGGAGATTAACAGAGCCACTTAAAGGAGCTCCAGAGACGGGCGTGAGCCGCGGCTCTCAGCACGAACCCCAGAGATGGGCATGGGATGCTAAGGCTGCTGCTGCAACCACCAAGAAACCTGTACGCAAGCACAGGTCACTATCCACACTTCCCCTCCCTGGAGACTGTACAGCCCGCCACTGCCAGGGTCCCGTGATCCAAGGACAACTTCCTCGAGAGAACACATGGTGTGCTTCAGGTTGTAACAACGTCACGCTGGCCTCTGCAGCCACAGGCTCACCCCGCATCCATACCCCTCCCTCCCCCTGACCTGAGTGAGCCCCCAAAGCAGCTGCTCTTTAACCACATCCTGTCTGAGCAAAGAACAGATGCCCTCAGGCTACCTACACTCAGAGGCAGGTCCAAATCCAAAACTGAACCCCGAGAGCTGTGTGAATAAAGAAGAGAAAGGGAAATTTCTCCCAGCAGCCTCAGAAGCAGTGGATTAAATCTCCACAATCAACTGGATGTACCCTGCATCTGTGGAATACCTGAATATACAACAAATCATCCCAAATTGAAGAGGTGGACTTTGGGAGCAATGATGTATATATTTTTTTCCCTTTTAATCTTTTTGTGAGTATGTATGTGTATGGTTCTGTGAGTAATTTTGTCTGTATAGCTTTGCTTTTCAGTTGTCCTAGGGTTCTGTCTGTCCATATTATTTATTAATTTAAAAAATTTTTTCGTAACAATTATTTTTATTTTAATAACTTTATTTCATTTTATTTTACTTTATTTTATTTTATCTTTTCCTTTCTTTCTTTCTTCTTTTTATCCCTTTTATTTTGAGCTGTGTGAATGACAGGCTCTTGGTGCTCCAGCCAGGCATCAGGGCTGTGGTTCTGAAGTGGGAGAGCCAAGTTCAGGACACTGGTCCACAAGAGACATCCCAGCTCCATGTAATATCAAATGGCAAAAATCTCCCAGAGATCTCCATCTCAACACCAAAACCCAGCTCCACTCAATGACCAGCAAGCTACAGTGCAGGACACCCTATGACAAACAACTAGCAAGAAAGGAACACAACCTCATCCATTAACACAGAGGCTGCCTAAAATCATAATAAGGCCACAGACACCCCAAAACACACGACTAGACGTGGACCTGCCCACCAGAGAGACAAGATCCAGCCTCATCCACCAGAACACAGGCACTAGTACCCTCCACAGGGAAGCCTACACAACCCAATGAACAAACCTTAAACACTGGGGACAGAGACCAAAAACAATGGAAATTATGAACCTGCAGCCTGCAAAATGGAGACCCCAAACACAGTAAGTTAAGCAAAATGAGAAGACAGAGAAACATGCAGCAGATGAAGGACCAAGGCAAAAACTCACCAGACCTAACTAATGAACAGGAAATAGGCAGTCGACCTGAAAAAGAATTCAGAATAATGATAGTAAAGATGGTCCAAAATCTTGGAAATAGAATGGAGAAACTACAAGAAACATTTAACAAGGACCTAGAAGAACTAAAGAGCAAACAAACAGTGATGAACAACACAATAAATGAAATTAAAAATTCTCTAGAAGGGATAATAGCAGAATAACTGAGGCAGAAAAACGGATAAGTGACCTGGAAGATAAAATAGTGGAAATAACTACTGCAGAGCAGCATAAAGTAAAACGAATGAAAAGAATTGAGGACAGTCTCAGAGACATCTGGGACAACATTAAATGCACCAACATTCGAATTATAGGGGTCCCAGAAGAAGAAGAGAAATAGAAAGGGACTGAGAAAATATTTGAAGAGATTATAGTTGAAAACTTCCCTAATATGGGAAAATAGTTAATCAAGACCTGGAAGCACAGAGAGTCCCATAAAGGATAAATCCAAGGAGAAACACGCCAAGACACATATTAATCAAACTATCAAAAATTAAATACAAAGAACAAATATTAAAAGCAGCAAGGGAAAAACAACAAATAACACACAAGGGAATCCCCATAAGGTTAACAGCTGATCTTTCAGCAGAAACTCTGCAAGCCAGAAAGGAGTGGCAGGACTTATTTAAAGTGATGAAGGAGAAAAACCTACAACCAAGATTACTCTACCCAGCAAGGATCTCATTCAGATTTGAGGGAGAAATTAAAACCTTTACAGACAAGCAAAAGCTGAGAGAGTGCAGCACCACCAAACCAGCTTTACAACAAATGCTAAAAGAACTTCTCTAGGCAGGAAACACAAGAGAAGGAAAAGACCTACAAAAACAAACCCCACACAATTAAGAAAATGATCATAGGAACATACATATTGATATTTACCTTCAATGTAAATGGATTAAATACTCCAACCAAAAGACACAGACTGGCTGAATGGATACAAAAACAAAACCCGTATATATGCTGTCTACAAGAGACCCACTTCAGACCTAGGGACACATACAGACTTAAAGTGAGGGGTTGGAAAAATATATTACATAAAAATGGAAATCAAAAGAAAGCTGGAGTAGCAATTCTCATATCAGACAAAACAGACTTTAAAACAAAGACTATTACAAGTCAAAAAGAAGGAGACTACATAATGATCAAGAGATCAATCAAAGTAAAGGATATAACAATTATAAATATTTATACACCCAAAATAGGGGCACCTCAATACATAAGGCAAATACTAACGGCCATAGGAGGGGAAATCGACAGGAACACAATCATAGTTTGGGACTTTAACACCCCACTTTCATCAATGGACAGATCATCCAAAATGAAAATAAATAAGGCAACACAAACTTTAAATGATACATTAAACAAGATGGACTTATGTGATATTTATAGAACATTACTTCCAAAAACAACAGAACACATATTCTTCTCAATTGCTCATGGAACATTCTCAAGGATAGATCATATCTTGTGTCACAAATCAAGCCTTGGTAAATTTAGGAAAATTGAAATCCTATCAAATATCATTTCTGACCACAACACTATGAGACTAGATATCAATTACAGGAAAAAGTTGGTAAAAAATACAAACAAATGGAGGCTAAACAACACACTACTTCATAACCAAGAGATCACTGAAGAAATCAAAGAGGAAATCAAAAAAACCTGGAAACAAATGACAATGAAAATATGACAACCCAAAGCCTATGGGATGCAGCAATAGCAGTTCTAAGAGTGAAGTTTATAGCAATACAATCTTACATAAAGAAACAAGAAATATCTCAAATAAACAACTTAAACTCACACCTAAAGCAATTACAGAAGGAAGAACAAAAAAACCACAAAAGTTAGCAGAAGGAAAGAAATCATAAAGATCGGATCAGAAATAAATGAAAAAGAAATGAAGGAAATGACAGCAAAGATCAATAAAACTAAAAGTTGGTTCTTTGAGAAGATAAAATTGATAAACCATTAGCTAGACTCATCAAGAAAAAAAGGGAGAAGACTCAAATTAATAGAATTAGAAATGAAAAACGAGAAGTAACAACTGACACTGCAGAAATACAAAGGATCATGAGAGATTACCACAAGCAACTCTATGCCAATAAAATAGACAACCTGGAAGCAATGGACAAATTCTTAGACATGCACAACATTCCAAGACTGAACCAGGAAGAAATAGAAAATATGAACAGACCAAAAACAAGCACTGAAATTGAAGCTTTGATTAAATATCTTCCAAGAAACAAAAGCCCAGGACCAGATGGTTTCACAGGTGATTTCTCTCAAACATTTAGAGAAGAGCTAACACCTATCCTTCTCAATCTCTTCCAAGATATAACAGAGGGAGGAACACTCCCAAACTTATTTTACGAGGCCACCATCACCCTGATACAAAAACCAGACAAAGATGTCACAAGGAAAGAAAACTACAGGCCAATATCACTGGTGAACACAGATGCAAAAATCCTCAAAAAAATACTAGCAAACGGAATCCAACAGCACATTAAAAGGATCATACAACATGATCAAGTGGGATTTATCCCAGGAATGCAAAGATTTTTCAATATACGCAAATCAATCAACGTGATACACAATATTAACAAATTGAAGGAGAAAAATCATATGATCGTCTCAATAGGTACAGAAAAACTTTTGACATAATTCAACACCCATTTATGATAAAAACCCTCCAAAAAGAAGGCATAGAGGGAACTTTCCTCAACATAATAAAGGCCATATATGACAAACTCACAGCCATCATCATCCTCAATGTTGAAAAACTGAAACCATTTCCACTAAGATCAGGAACAAGAAAAAGTTGCCCACTCTCACCACTATTATTCACCATAGTTTTGGAAGTTTTAGCTACAGCAATCAGAGAAGAAAAAGAAATAAAAGGAATCCAAATTGGAAAAGAAGAAGTAAAGCTGTCCTTGTTTGCAGATGACCTGATAGTATACATACAGAATGCTAAAGATGCTACTAGAAAACTACTAGAACTAATCAATGAATTTGATAAAGTTGCAGGATACAAAATTAATGCACAGAAATCTCTTGCATTCCTATACACTAATGATGAAACATTTGAAAGTGAAATTTAGAAAACACTCCCACTTACGATTGCAGCAAAAAGAATAAAATATCTAGGAATAAACCTAACTAAGGAGACAAAAGACCTGTATTCAGAAAATTATAAGGCACTGATGAAAGAAATTAAATATGTACAAATAGATGGAGAGATATACCATGTTCTTGGATTGAAAAATTCAACATTCTGAAAATGAATACACTACACAAAGCAATCTACAGATTCAATGCAATCCCTATCAAACTACCACTGGCATTTTTCACAGGACTAGAACAAAAAATTTCACAATTTGTATGGAGACACAAAAGACCCCGAATAGCCAAAGCAATCTTGAGAAAGAAAAACAGAGGTGGAGGAATCAGGCTCTCTGACTTCAGTCTATACTACAAAGCTACAATAATCAAGACAGTATGGCACTGGCACCAAAACAGAAATATAGATCAATGGAACAGAATAGAAAGCCCAGAGATATACTCATGCACATATGGTCACCTTTTCTTTGATAAAGGAGGCAAGAATATACAGTGGAGAAAAGACAGCCACTTCAATAAGTGGTGCTGGGAAAACTGGACAGCTACATGTAAAAGAATGAAATTAGAACACTCCCTAACACCATACACAGAAATAAATTCAAGGGCTTCCCTGGTGGCGCAGTGGTTGAGAATCTGCCTGCCAATGCAGGGGACATGGGTTTGAGCCCTGGTCTGGGAAGATCCCACATGCCGCAGAACAACTGCGCCCGTGAGCCACAACTACTGAGCCTGTGCGTCTGGAGCCTGTGTTCCCAACAAGAGAGGCTGCGATGGTGAGAGGCCCGCACACCACGATGAAGAGTGGCCCCCACTTGCCACAACTAGAGAAAGCCCTCGCACAGAAATGAAGACCCAACACAGCCATAAATAAATAAAAAATAAAAATAAAAGACCTGGCACAGCCTAGTTAATTAATTAATTATTAAAAAAAAAAGAAATAAACTCAAAATGGATTAAAGACCAGACACTATAAAACTCTTAGAGGAAAACATAGGCAGAACACTCTATGCCATAAATCACAGCAAGATCCTTTTTGACCCACCTCCTAGAGAAATGGACATAAAAACAAAAATAAACAAATGCAACTTAAAAGCTTTTACACAGCAAAGGAAACCATAAACAAGACCAAAAGACAACCCTCAGAATAGGAGAAAGTATTTGCAATTGAAGCAACTGACAAAAGATTAATCTCTACTATTTACAAGCAGCTCAATATCAAAATAACAAACAACCCAATCCAAAATTGGGCAGAAGACCTAAATAGACATTTCTCCAAAGAAGATATACAGATTGCCAACAAACACATGAAAGAATGCTCAACATCATTAATCATTAGAGAAATGCAAATCAAAACTACAATGAGATATCATCTCACACCGGTCAGAATGGCCATCATCAAAAAGTCTACAAACAATAAATGCTGGATAGGGTGTGGAGAAAAGGGAACCCTCTTGCACTGTTGGTGGGAATGTAAATTGATACAGCCACTATGGAGAACAATATGGAGGTTCCTTACAAAACTAAAAATAACACTACCACATGACCCAGCAATCCCACTACTGGGCATATACACTGAGAAAACCATAATTCAGAAAGAGTCATGTACCACAATGTTCATTGCAGCTCTATTTACAATAACCAGGACATGGAAGCAACCTAAGTGTCCATCAACCGATGAAAAGCTAAAAAAGATGTGGCACATATATACAATGGAATATTACTCAGCCATAAAAAGAAACGAAATTGTTTTTTGTAGTGAGGTGGATGGACCTAGACTGTGTCATACCGAGTGAAGTAAGTCAGAAAGAGAAAAAAACAAATACAGTATGCTAACACATATATATAGAATCTAAAAAAAAAAAAAAAAAAACTGGTCACGATGAACCAAGGGGCAAGATGAGAATATAGACGCAGACCTAGTAGAGAATGTACTTGAGGATACAGGGAGGGGAAGGGTAAGCTGGGACAAAATGAGAGAGTGGCATGGACATATATACACTGCCTAATGTAAAATAGATAGCTAGTGGGAAGCAGCCGCATAGCACAGGGAGATCAGTTCGGTACTTTGTGACCACCTAGAGGTGTGGGATATGGAGGGTGGAGGGATGGAGACACAAGAGGGAAGAGATATGGTGACATATGTATATGTATAACTGATTCACTTTGTTATAAAGCAGAAACTAACACACCATTGTAAAGCAATTATACTCCAATGAAGATGTTAAAAAAATAAATAAATAAAATAAAATAAAATAGATAGCTAATGGGAAGCAGCTTCATAGCACAAGGAGATCAGTTCAGTGCTTTTTCATTCACCTCTAGGTGACCACCTAGAGGGGTGGGATAGGGCTGGTGAGAGGGAGACGAAAGAGGGAGGGGATATGGGGATATATGTATACATATAGCTGATTCACTTAGTTATAAGGAAGAAACTAACACAACAATGTAAAGCAAGTACACTTCAATACAGATGTTTAAAAAAATTAAATAAAGAGCTATCAAAAAAAAACCCCATAAAAAACAGAAAAAAAACAAATAATGGAATTGAATTAATGAAGTTATTAAAAAATGAACAACCAGAAATTAACTTAATTATTAACTAAATACCTGAATTGTTTTATAATCAGTTAGTACTTACAGGGTATGCATTATATGTCTTAATTAATCTAAATTAAGTGTGCAATTAAGAAACTTAGGATAATTCAGTTTTAATGAGGTGCTTTTAATTCTAGAAAATTTAATGCTGCATAATTTGGGTGAAATGTCTGCTTCTCTTAGGAAGAAGATATCATTACAATACCTCATATGTGACAACATTATATAGTCACTTAATGATGGCTCTGGGGTTTTTTGCAAAACCTACCTTTAGAGTCAAAACTAAATGGGAAGTCAGGTTAGTAATCCATGACATGAGAGAAGCACATACAAGCAACTATTGAAATTCAACTAATTCCCGGGTATAAATTATTAGGTTTAGAATGTGCCAGGTTAATGTGGCATAGCCATAGCTCTCTGTAGAAAAGAAGCTAAAAAGGACACCTGTGAACAACTTTTAGTGAAAGAGTTTCTTTTGATGGTATTGGCTATATCTAAATACCATATCACCATCTGTCTGGCTCAAACTTCTACTGTTGGCTTCCTTAAAAGGATAAATATGTAGCATTAAATAATTCTCTCTTTTTTAAGATCAATGTTGATAGTATTTCAATAACAAGACATATGGGGATAATAGAGATTCAACTTTGTAGGCTGATGCATAAGGCCTAGAGAGGAAAGTAAAAATTTATAGATGTTGGCAAAATGGAAAATTTTATGAAACTGTATCACAGAGAATTTAGCAAAGAACGAAATCAGAAAGTAGGTAAAGAGGGCTTATGTTTAACAGTAATTCTCAAAGTTTGATACCTACAACACTGAGCTTTCCAAGATTTTTTCAGCGGATCCCTGAGGTCAAAACTGTTTTCATACTATTAATAAGATTTTATTTGGCTTTTTCACAGTGCTGGCATTTATACCAAAGTTGCAAAAAAAATACTGGGTAAAACAACTGATGCTTTAGCATGAATCAAGGCAGTGGCACTTGTATTATTGTATTCTTGCTGCCACATGCTCACTGTACAAATAATGGCAGTTTAATTGAAGAATAAACTTGATGAAGCAGTAAACATTATTAATTTAATTAAATATTGACTCTTGAGTTCACATCTTTTTAGTATTCTGTGTAAAGAAATTGAAAGTTTTCGTAAAGCAGTTTTGCTGCCCGTGTACAATGATCAAATTAAAGTACTTACACAATTGTTTGAGTTATGAGCTGAGCTAGCCACTTTTTGTGGAATACTATTTTTGCTTGAAAGAATGATTAACAGACAAACCATAGTTTCTCAGACTTGAATACCTGGCATACATTATCTTGAGAATTAAGGAAGTGAAACGTCCATTTCAAGGAGAACTACTGACAATATTTGTGACCAATAATAAAATTTGAGCTTGCAAGCAAAAACTAGACTTTTGGAAATCTTGTATCCTGTATCATGAACTTAACAAATTCCCAATCCTAAAATACTTTGTAAGTGAAATTAATAGTAAAACTAATGAATCTAATGTTTTGTATAACTAAATGTGTTACTATTTGGAAAAACTGCGTAACTCAGTAAACTAATATTTTCCAAAAGATGTTACAAAGCTATGCATGTTTTGGTAAATTGTCCATACAAAATAAAGGTAAACCAATGAATTTTGAGGTAGGAGAGTTTTAAATTTCATTGACATGGCTTTAGATTCCACATGGCAACTATTTTTAAGAAAATATTCCTGTATTTTCCTGTATTGTCGAAGAAGAATGCCCATAACTATATGGAAGAGTTATGAAAATACTTTTTCTGAACATGGATTTTTTGCATATAATTTAACCAAAATTTGTTCATCACAGATTGAATAAAGGAGCAGATAAGGGAATCCAGCTGTCTTCTTTTTGGCCAGACATTAAAGATATTTGAAAACATTATAAAATAATGTCACTCTATCACTAATTTGGGGAAGAAATATAGGCTGTTTATAAAAATCTCTTATTGACATTAATGTGTAATCAGTTCACTATTGTTAATTTAAATGACATAAATAACAATAAAAATTTAATGGTTCTTTTTAGATTTTTAATATGGTGAATATCAACATATCTGACTGAGATAAACAGAAGCTTTTTGAAGGTCTTCTATAATTTTAAGAATGTAAAGGGACTCTTGAGAACTACTAGGATTTATGTTTTATTAATTACCTATAAAATGTGTATGAGTGTACCATAATAATGACCAGTACAAAGACATGTTGCAAAAGTCTAAAGAAAGCAAATTATTATGAA
The DNA here is from genome assembly GCF_028023285.1 of Balaenoptera ricei. NCBI lineage: Eukaryota > Metazoa > Chordata > Mammalia > Artiodactyla > Balaenopteridae > Balaenoptera > Balaenoptera ricei. The sequence continues at coordinate 58,955,798 of NC_082652.1, forward strand.
TATAAATTCAGAAGAGGACAACAAGGAAATGCAATCACAGAAAGACCCTGGGGCACTACAGTGTTGCTGAGAATGTTCTGATTCTTAAGTTGGACGTAGAGTTTATGGATAGCATTATTATTATGTACTTCATAATGTACACATATTCTGTTATATCAACTATTTGAAATTTTTAAATATAGAAGTAGAATTCTAAATAGCAATTGATTGAAAGATAGAATGGTAAAACTTAGAGGGCAGTTGGAGTATGAAAATGCCTTATTTGTCAAGAGAATAAAAACATCTAATAATTTTGGCTTTTCTTAGGGAAAAAAGAAAGATGAATATGTGAAAAATTGGAAGGTAAAATAATACTAATCTAAGCTTTAAATTCTGAACAATGAGTAATAAAAAAGGAACAATGAATTTTTAATTAAAGACAATGAATTTTTAATTAAAGACAGGAATATTTTAAAAGGGAAACAAAGAAAAACACCATAAACAGAAAACTGTAAATAAATCTCAGTGAATCAGTAATTATAAAATATGCAATTGAATTAATATTGTTTTTAAAATAGTCCCTAAAATTACATTTAAAATTAAAACAAAATACTTTTATATGCTACTTAAAGGACAATTTAAAATGACAGAGAGGATAAAGGATTGGAGAAGATAACTAAAATAAAAAAGGTATAGTAATAGAATTTGACTTATAAAGCAGTAAAAAAGAGCAGCATAAAATATTAGAAAAAGGCAGCAATCTACACAGATGAACAAAGTTATAAGAAAAGTGGACAAATTTTCAATGTTAGCATTATAATTCTCAGATATACTTCTTTTAGAATTTGACATAATAAAGAAAACAATATGAAATTTGCATAATAGAGAGATTGACCACAACACTAGTGTATCTTTCTAAGAAAGAAAATTTTAGTTAAATCACAAAATACAACACAGAAAGGAAACTTGAGATAACAGATAAAGTGAAAAAATAAGTGACTGATTGGTTTATGCATATATAACTTATAAGAAACAAAAACAGAATTTTTAAGGAACTCATTAATTCACATGCAAAGGGTAGATAGCAATAAAAATGTGGGCAAAGTATATAAAAAGATAATTCACAGAAACGGACAACAAAGATACATGAAAAAGTGTTACACTTAATTAGTAATCAGAAGAATGAAAATCAAAACAAAAGAATGAGATAAAATTTTACACGAGACTAGCAAACATTTAAAATCCAATAATTAGGGTGTAGAAAGATGATTCTTTATATATTTTAGAGGATGTGTAAATCAGTACAATTATTTTGGAAAGTAATTTTTCAGTACCAAATAAAACTGAAAATTTGCATGCCTTCACCCAGTTCAATTTCAATTCATCCTGCTAAGGAAGTTCTTGCCCATGTGTTTGAAGAGACGTGCATAGAAATGTTCCTAGCAGCATTTCTAGCAATGTGAAAAAACTGGAGGAAACATTTTATAACAGGTTGATATAAATTTCAGTGTATTAATTGACTGGAATATTATTATACAGCCATTGAAATTAATGAACTAGTTATATATGTATATCAACATAGATACCAAAATCATAGCATTGTATGAAACAAAAGCAAGATGTATACATGCATAGATGATAGAAAGATAGATAGTCCTGTATGTATGAATATATGTGTGTATGTGTATCCCATATAATGTATTTAAATTTATTTACATTTTAAAATAAATAAAATAATATTACCTGCTATTTCTAAGTACATATATTTTGTAACTGAACAAAAACACGTTTACGATATTATTTCTGTTTCTAAAAAGCTAGAATCTAGGGCTGATGATAAAATTGATTAGAGGAAACAGAGAACAGGTTAGAGGCTTGTTTTAATGCACAGAACTAGGGATAAAGTCTAAGGAGAAAAAAAGAGGAATTTATATTTATAAGCAATACTTTTTCTTTTTATTAAATAAAAGTAACTGAGGCAACTTTAAATATATACAGCTGCTTATACATCTCTTTCTCCAGGAGAACTTTTATTTTAAGACTTGTCTCTCTCTTGGAATAAAAGTTTGTGTTCCCTAATATTGAATTGTATGGATTTCTTCATAAGAAATATCTCCTTTGATTATATGAAAAGTGTCTTTACTCCTAGATCTTTTCTAATTAGAATACATTTTAGAAGAAGAAAAAGGCAAACCTTAATTTAAATAGTAGCATGGTGTACTTAAGACACTCCAAAGATGCTTCTGAAATTATTGGTTTCTGAGAGAAAAAAACTTCCTATCCAGCCTCTCCCCAGCTGCTCTTAATGGTAATTTTAATTACAAGTTCATTTTTGTAACATTACTGGTAGATTAGAAACAGATGATAGACATTACTAATTGCTGTGCATAAAACACTGTATTTCAAAACCTAACTTGCCTGCCACAGATTTTGACTGATTTATGAAAATGGTTTTGTTTCTTCTATTAAGTGAATCACTAATGAAAACAATGCAGCTTTTCCAATCATTCCCAATTTCCTTATGTTATACTCAAGACTTAGCCTAGCCAAGCTTCCTGCCTAGGCTCTCTCTCTTTCTCACATCATTTTCCATCATCTTTCTGAGAGTTGGTATTTTAAATTCAAGGTATAGAAAGTGGTGAAATAACTTGGTATGAGAGACGTGGACAAATGTTACATTTAGATGGGACTGGACATTAAAATTTACTCTGTAGATTATCTGGAGGGTTGCATACAAGGGATGAAACATTCTGAAATATGCATTTGGTAACAAATAAACCCAAGGCTCAAAGTAGAATCCTACCAATGGTGCTTCCCACAGGCTGGGAAAAATTTACCATACCACTATCTCAAACTGTATGTGACTGATTCAGCATTCCTCCACCCACTCATCCACTGCCCACTAAGATGGCTACTGCCTCCCCAAGTCCTAATATAGGACCAGATGGGTGTATATTCCTGGGTCTTACCAAAAATAGCAGACTTTAGGGGTCAGGCCCTGGCCCAAGTAACTCACACATCTTTTCGAAAATGGACTTAAAATTCAATCACACTTATTGGCATTTAAATTAATTTATGATCAATTTGAAATAGCTAGATGTATGTACAAGGCCTACAAGCTTAAACTACTTTAGCAAAGAGTCTGTTGGCCAGAGAAAGAACATGTCATGAAAACTTGAGAATAAGTCCCCTTCTGGTGATAGCCCACCAGGTAATTTTGAATAACTCTCCTACTGAAACAAAGTAGTAGAACTAGAGAAACAAAGACAGATATAATTCCTAGCTGGATTAAGTTGATGTGGGATTTTAGACTAAAAGTCTCCTGTCAGAAGTAAATTTGATAAGTCACTGTGACTAAAAAATCAATAGTAATAAAAAAAAGAGAGAGAGAGAGACTTTCAATGGATTCAGAAAAGTGGTATCCATCACAGGTTTTAAATAATCATGTTTAGGATTTTCAAGGATAGATTAAAAAATTGAACAAATAATATGAAATTTAAAAAGCAGAACTACTAGAATTTAAAAATACAATTGAAATTTAGAACTCAGTAGATGAGTTTAAATCAAATTAAGTATGAAAGAAAAATGAAATAGTAAACAAACAAACAAAAAGAGTTCAGAAGAAGATACCTAGAATGAAGCACAGGGAGATAAAATGATAGAAAATGCAGAAAAGATCATAAATGAAATTCAGTATAAGGTGAAAAATATTAACATAGGATTAACTGAAATCCCAAAAGGAAGGGAGAGAATAAGACAAAAGTAATATTTAAAGAGATAATGACTAAGAATTTTGCAAATCTGATTTTTAAAAAATAATGCCTAACTCAAAAAGCACTACAGATAAAAGTAACACATACCCAGAGAAAGAGCAAGAGTGTGTGTGTGTGAGAGAGAGAAAGCCATAACATATATCAGATTGAAGTTGTTGAAAATTACAGAGGAGAAATATCTTAAGCATCAAGGGTAGGGAGATGTGGTGTAGGAGATGTGGTATAGAGTATCTTCAAAATAACATAGATGGATATTGATTTTCTTACACAAACAATGGACGCCAGGAGAAATGGAATGATATCTTCAAATTGTTGAAATAAAATAACTGCAAATCTGGACCTACACAAAAAGCTACCCAAAAGTACATATTCTTATCAAATACACATGTCACATTTAGCAAAACTGATCATTTGTCATGTTAAAAAATCAACACTCTACAAATTTTAAAGGACTAAAATTATACAAAGTGTATTCATTAAAATAGTAGAAAATAAGTAGAAATTAAATAATGAAAGAATAACATGCAATTCACCATATGCTCAGAAATTAAGAACTATACTTCTGAAAAACCCATGAGTCAAAGCACAAGTTATAATTGAAATTGGAAAAATACTTTGAACTTAATAAAATATAAAATAGAAATTTAAGATATAGCTCTATAGCTAATGTCTTCCTTGGAGAGACAATTATAACTTTAAATGCATAAATTTAAAAAAAGAAGAATGAATGAGAATCAATGAGCTAAGCATCCATCTCAAGCATTCAAAAACAGAAGAGCAAATAAAACACCAACAAATTAGATTGAATAAACATGTAATAAAAAAAAAAGGAGGAAATAATAAAATAGAAGTTTTTCAGGACAATCTCACTAATACAAATGGTGAGATATAATGAATAATACATCAAGACCTTTGTTTATTCCAGAACTTTATGGTACATTTTAAAATTAAAAATTAATCAATGGAATTCACTATTAGTAAAACTACAAAGCCAATAGCTTGTGCTTTGAAAAACTAGTAAAATTGATAAATATGTTCAATAAAAAGAGGAGCACAAATGAACTTTATGAGGGGTTTAAAAGGGGAAATTACTTCAGTTTCTACAGCCTTTAAAAAGATTAGAAGAGGCTATTATAATAATTTTATGCCAATAAATTTGAAATTTTTACAAATTGAAAAATACCAAAGACATATCCAATGAATACAAGGATAAGTAGAAAAACTGTATATTCTTATAACTCTTAAAAATGTTGAATTCATAATTTAAAACTTTGTCCCAACAAATACTAGGCCCAGTTAATTTACTCCAAAACTTTTAAGCGGAAATAATATTGATCTTACACAAGTTATTTCAAAAGTAGAATTACCAACTGTGGCTATCATAACCTTGAAACCAAAAGTTGACCAGGATATAACTAAATCAATTAAATCTCACTTATTACCTTATATACAAAAAATCCTAAGCAAAATATCAGCAAACAGAATCCCATAATATGTAAGTGATAATACTTCAAAACTTGGGGTTATTCCAGCAGTATATTGTAGACTTCACAAGTTAAAAAATCACTGCAGTCCTTAATTTGAAAATAAAGGAGAAGACTCACATGATGCTCTCAGTAGAAAAAGCAAAACACTGATGAAATTCAACATTTTCTCATAATAAAAACTCTGAGAAAACAATGACTAGGAAAAAAAAAAAAACTTTCATAATTTTATAAATGGGTACCTGTAAAAAATTACAGAATTCATACTTAATGAAGAAATGTTGAGAGTTTACTGCCTGAAATCAAGAATGAGACAAGGATATCCAATTTAATTTATCTTTCAAATTGAAATCTACAATTGTAGATTGTAGTACTTTGTACTACGATTCAACAATTGTACTGAATATCATGGCAATAAATTTTTAAAAAAGATATTATAAATGTTGAAGAGATGATAATAAAACTGTCATTATTTATAGATGGCATAATGATGTATATAGAAAATGCTGAGGATAAATTATGAAAATCCGTGAGTGAATTTAGCGAAGTTGTGGCAGGCTATATTTTCCAAGATGCATGCAACAAGGTCTCCCATCCATCATTCTCTTGAACATGTGATTTTGACAATCTACCCATTGAGAGATGAAGTTTATGGTCCTCTCCTTGAATCTGGACAAACCTCTAACTATGGAGGAAGTGTTACCATTTGAGTTATGAGGCTAGTTTATAAAAGGTGATGCAACTTCTGTTTAATCCTCTTGGGACAGTTGCGCTTGGGACTCAAGTTTCATGCTGTGAGTGAGCCCATCTCGTGTAAATAGGACACATATAGGTGCTCTGGCAAACAGTCAATACTTGAGATTCTAGTCAACAGCCAGCATCAACTGCTGGATATGTTAGTGAGGAAGTCATAGAGATGACTGTATTCCCAGATAGTATCTGACCACTACCACATGAGAGATTCTGGGCAAAAACTGCCTTGATGAGCCCAGTCAACACCCAGAACCCTGACGAATACTAACAAAGTGACTATTGTTTTAAAACAACGTTTTAAAAGTGATTATTCTTCAACAAGGAATTACTAGGTCAGTATATTAAAAAAGCAATTTAGAAAATAAAATATTAAAAATGGTATGAAAATATAAAAGATAATGAAAGATGTACAACAACACTTTCTTAGAAAAAAACAAAATGTTATGGGAAATATTAAGGAATTTACAATGTCCATTGACTAAAATATTCAATAATATAAAGTTGTCAATTTTCCTCAAGATTTTCTATATATAAATTGCAATCCAATTAAAATACAAGTGTGTGTGTGTGTGTGTGTGTGTGTGTGTGTGTTTGCATATGGAAATGGACAAGCTAATTTTAAAATTTTATGGAAATGTGAGCAAGAATAGACAGGACAATCCTAAATAAGAAAAATAAATTTAAGGCCTTTGACTGCTAAATATCAAGCCTTATTACAAAGCTACTGTAACTGAGACATTGCATTATCAGTACAAGGATATATACATAGAAAATGGAAGAAATGAGAGTAAATAAATGGACTAAAAAATCCATGTACACTTCCTTTCTCACAAGGTGACACTGAAGAACAATGAAGAAAGCAAGATCTCTTTTATGAATGGAACCAGGTCAAATTGACATTTACATGGAGGAAAAAATGTTTGATCCCTACTATGGGAAATCCAGTAGGATGGCAGATATAAATATAAAAGGTAAAATCAATCATCTAGAAGAAAACAAAGGAGAGAATTTTAACAAAATTTCTTTCAAAAATGTATAAAAAGCATTAACCATAAAAGAAAAGATCAATAAATAATGCCATATTAAAATTAAGAAATTCTGTTCATATTAAAGGAATGAGAAGAGAAGCCATTGAGTGAGGAAAATATGTACAACACATGTTTCTGACAAATGGCCTACATCCAGAATGTTAAAGACCTTCTACACAGTAAAAAGAACAAGTCAACCTAATAGGAGACTGGGTGAGTGACTTGAATAAGCCTTTTTAGAGAAGAAATGGAAATTTTCACTCTACATTTAGAAAGAGACTCACTCTCATTAATATCCAAGAACATGCAAGCAAAACCACATGGAAATATCATTACATGCAGAACAGAATGTTTAAAAATAAAAAGATTGACAAGTTGGTGAAGATTTGGAGCAATTAGAATGCTCATACCCTGCTGGTAGTAGTATCAATTTAAACAAATGCTTTAAAAAACAGTTTGGTGGGAGGATTAACCAAGATGGCGGAGTAGAAGGACGTGCTTTCACTCCCTCTTGCAAGAGCACCAGAATCACAACTGGCTGCTGGACAATCATTGACAGGAAGACACTGGACTTCACCAAGGAGGATACCCCACATCCAAGGACAGAGGAGAAGCCACAGTGAGACGGTAGGAGGGGCGCAATCAGAGTAAAATCTAATCCCATAACTGCTGAGTGGGTGACTCACAGACTGGCGAACACTTATACCACAGAAGTCCACCGACTGGAGTGAAGGTTCTGAGCCCCACGTCAGGCTTCCAAACCTGGGTGTCCGGCAACGGGAGGAGGAATTCCTAGAGAATCAGACTTTGAAGCCTAGTGGGAATTGATTGCAGGACTTTGACAGGACTGGGGGAAACAGAGACCCCACTCTTGGAGGGCACACACAAAGTAGTGTGTGCATCGGGACCCAGGGGAAGGAGCAATGACCCTGGGGGAGACTGAACCAGACCTACCTGCTGTTGTTGGGGGGTCTCCTGCAGAGGCGGGGGGTGGCTCTGTTTCACTGTGGGGAAAAGGACTCTGGCAGCGGAGGTTCTGGGAAGTGCTCCTTGGTGTGAGCCCTCCCAGAGTCTGTCATTAACCCCACCAAAGAGCTCAGGTAGGCTCCAGTGTTGGGTTCCCTCAGGCAAAACAACCAACAGGGAGGGAACCCAGCCCCACCCATCAACAGTCAAGTGGATTAAAGTTTTACTGAGCTCTGACTGCCACAGCAACAGTCAGCTCTACCCACCACCAGAGCCTCCCATCAAGCCTCTTAGATAGCCTCAACCACCAGAGAGCAGACAGCAGAAGCAAGAAGAACTACAATCCTGCAGCCTGTGGACCAAAAACCACAGTTACAGAAAGATAGACAAGATGAAAAGGCAGAGGGCTATGTACCAGATGAAGGAACAAGAAAAAACCCCAGAAAAACAACTAAATGAAGTGGAGATAGGCAACCTTCCAGAAAAAGAATTCAGAATAATGATAGTGAAGATGATCCAGGACCACGAAATAAGAATGCAGGCAAAGATTGAGAAGATGCAAGAAATGATTAACAAAGACCTAGAAGAATTAAAGAACAAACAAACAAAGATGACCAATACAATAACTGAAATGAAAACTACACTAGAAGGAATCAATAGCAGAATAACTGAGGCAGAAGAAAGGATAAGTGACCTGGAAGACAGAATGGTGGAATTAACTGCTGCGGAACAGACTAAAGAAAAAAGAATGAAAAGAAATGAAGACAGCCTAAGAGACCTCTGGGACAACATTAAATGCAACAACATTCACATTATAGGGGTCCCAGAAGGTGAAGAGAGAGAGAAAGGACCAGAGAAAATATTTGAAGAGATTATAGTCGAAAACTTCCCTAACATGAGAAGGGAAATAGCCACCCAAGTCCAGGAAGCGCAGAGAGTCCCATACAGGATAAACCCAAGGAGAAACACGCCGAGACACATAGTAATCAAAGTGGCAAAAATTAAAGACAAAGAAAAATTATTGAAAGCAGCAAGGGAAAAACGACAAATAACATACAAGGGAACTCCCATAAGGTTAACAGCTGATTTCTCAGCAGAAACTCTGCAAGCCAGAAGGGAGTGGCATGATATATTTAAAGTGATAAAAGGGAAGAACCTACAACCAAGATTACTCTACCCAGCAAGGATCTCATTCAGATTTGATGGAGAAATCAAAAGCTTTACAGACAAGCAAAAGCTACGAGAATTCAGCACCACCAAACCAGCGCTACAACAAATGCTAAAGGAACTTCTCTAAGTGGGAAACACAAGAGAAGAAAAGGACCTACAAAAACAAACCTAAAACAATTAAGAAAATGGTCATAGGAACATACATATCGATAATTACCTTAAACGTGAATGGATTAAATACCCCAACCAAAAGACATAGACTGGCTGAATGGATACAAAAACAAGACCCATATATATGCTGTCTACAAGAGACCCACTTTAGACCTAGGGACACATACAGACTGAAAGTGAGGGGAGGGAAAAAGATATTCCATGCAAATGGAAATCAAAAGAAAGCTGGAGTAGCTATACTCATATCAGATAAAATAGACTTTAAAATAAAGAATGTTACAAGAGACAAAGAAGGACACTACATAATGATCAAGGGATTAATCCAAGAAGAAGATATAACAATTATAAATATATATGCACTCAACATAGGAGCACCTCAATACATAAGGCAACTGCTAACAGCTATAAAAGAGGAAATTGACAGTAACACAATCATAGTGGGGGACTTTAACACCTCACTTACACCAATGGACAGATCCTCCAAAATGAAAATAAATAAGGAAACAGAAGCTTCAAATGACACAATAGACCAGATAGATTTAATTGATATATTTAGGACATTCCATCCAAAAACAGCAGATTACACGTTCTTCTCAAGTGCGCACGGAACATTCTCCAGGATATATCACATCTTGGGTCACAAATCAAGCCTCTGTAAATTTAAGAAAATTGAAATCATATCAAGCATCTCTTCAACCACAACACTATGAGATTAGAAATGAATTACAGGGAAAAAAATGTAAAAAAGACAAACACATGGAGGCTAAACAATACGTTACTAAATAACCAAGAGATCACTGAAGAAATCAAAGAGGAAATAAAAAAATACCTAGAGACAAATGACAATGAAAACACAACGACCCAAAATCTATGGGATGCAGCGAAAGCAGTTCTAAGAGGGAAGTTTATAGCTATACAAGCCTACCTAAAGAAACAAGAAAAATCTCAAGTAAACAATGTAACGTTACACCTAAAGAAACTAGAGAAAGAAGAACAAACAAAACCCGAAGTTAGCAGAAGGAAAGAAATCATAAAGATCAGAGCAGAAATAAATGAAATAGAAACAAAGAAAATAATAGCAAAGATCAATAAAAGTAAAAGCTGGTTCTTTGAGAAGATAAACAAAATTGATAAGCCATTAGCCAGACTCATCAAGAAAAAGAGGGAGAGGATTCAAATCAATAAAATCAGAAATGAAAAAGGAGAAGTTACGACACTGCAGAAATACAAAGCATCCTAAGAGACTACTACAAGCAACTTTATGCCAATAAAATGGACAACCTGGAAGAAATGGACACATTTTTAGAAAGGTATAACCTTCCAAGACTGAACCAGGAAGAAACAGAAAATATGAACAGACCAATCACAAGTAATGAAATTGAAACTGTGATTAAAAATCTTCCAACAAACAAAAGTCCAGGACCAGATGGCTTCACAGGTGAATTCTATCAAACATTTAGAGAAGAGCTAACACCTATCCTTCTCAAACTCTTCCAAAAAATTGCAGAGGAAAGAACACTCCCAAACTCATTCTATGAGGCCACCATCACCCTGATACCAAAACCAGACAAAGACACTACAAAAAAAGAAAATTACAGACCAATATCACTGATGAATATAGATGCAAAAATCCTCAACAAAATACGAGCAAACAGAATCCAACAACACATTAAAAGGATCATACACCACGATCAAGTGGGATTTATCCCAGGGATGCAAGGATTCTTCAATATACGCAAATCAATCAATGTGATACACCATATTAACAAATTGAAGAATAAAAACCATATGATCATCTCAATAGATGCAGAAAAAGCTTTTGACAAAATTCAACACCCATTTATCATAAAAACTCTCCAGAAAGTGGGCGTACAGGGAACCTACCTCAACATAATAAAGGCCATATATGACAAACCCACAGCCAACATCATTCTCAATGGTGAAAAACTGAAAGCATTTCCTTTAAGATCAGGAACGAGACAAGGATGTCCACTCTCACCACTATTATTCAACGTAGTTCTGGAAGTCCTAGCCTCAGCAATCAGAGAAGAAAAAGAAATAAAACGAATACAAATTGGAAAAGAAGAAGTAAAACTGTCACTGTTTGCGGATGACATGATATTATACATAGAGAATCCTAAAACTGCCACCAGAAAACTGCTAGAGCTAATTAATGAATATGGTAAAGTTGTAGGATACAAAATTAATGCACAGAAATCTCTTGCATTCTTATACACTAATGATGAAAAATCTGAAAGAGAAATTATGGAAACACTCCCATTTACCATTGCAACAAAAAGAATAAAATATCTAGGAATAAACCTACCTAGGGAGACAAAAGACCTGTATGCAGAAAACTATAAGACACTGATGAAAGAAATTAAAGATGATACCAACAGATGGAGAGATATACCATGTTCTTGGATTGGAAGAATCAACATTGTGAAAATGAGTATACTACCCAAAGCAATCTACATATTCAATGCAATCTCTATCAAATTACCAATGGCATTTTTTATGGAGCTAGAACAAATCATCTTAAAAGTTGTATGGAGACAGAAAAGACCCTGAATAGCCAAAGCAGTCTTGAGGCAAAAAAATGGAGCTGGAAAAATCAGACTCCCTGACTTCAGACTATACTACAAAGCTACAGTAATCAAGACAATATGGTACTGGCACAAAAACAGAAACATAGATCAATGGAACAAGATAGAAAGCCCAGAGATTAACCCACGCACCTATGGTCAACTAATCTATGACAAAGGAGGCAAAGATATACAATGGAGAAAAAGTCTCTTCAATAAGTGGTGCTGGGAAAACTGGACAGCTACATGTAAAAGAATGAAATTAGAATACTCCCTAACACCATACACAAAAATAAACTCAAAATGGGTTAGAGACCTAAATATAAGACTGGACACTATAAAACTCTTAGAGGAAAACATAGGAAGAACACACTTTGACATAAATCACAGCAAGATCTTTTTTGATCCACCTCCTAGAGTAATGGAAATAAAAACAAAAATAAACAAATGGGACCTAATGAAACTTCAAAGCTTTTGCACAGCAAAGGAAACCATAAACAAGATGAAAAGACAACCCTGAGAATGGGAGAAAATATTTGCAAATGAATCAACAGACAAAGGATTAATCTCCAAAATATATACACAGCTCATTCAGCTCAATATTAAAGAAACAAACACCCCAATCCAAAAATGGGCAGAAGACCTAAATAGACATTTCTCCAAAGAAGACATACAGACGGCCACAAAGCACATGAAAAGATGCTCAACATCACTAATTATTAGAGAAATGCAAATCAAAACTACAATGAGGTATCACCTCACTCCTGTTAGAATGGGCATCATTAGAAAATCTACAAAAAACAAATGCTGGAGAGGGTGTGGAGAAAAGGGAACTCTTTTGCACTGTTGGTGGGAATGTAAATTGATACAGCCACTATGGAGAACAATATGGAGGTTCCTTAAAAAACTAAAAATAGAATTACCATATGACCCAGCAATCCCACTACTGGGCATATACCCAGATAAAACCGTAATTCAAAAAGACACATGCACCCGAATGTTCATTGCAGCACTATTTACAATAGCCAGGTCATGGAAGCAACCTAAATGCCCATCAACAGACGAATGGATAAAGAAGATGTGGTACATATATACAATGGAATATTACTCAGCCCTAAAAAGGAACGAAATTGAGTCATTTGTTGAGAAGTGGATGGATCTAGAGACTGTCATACAGAGTGAAGTAAGTCAGAAAGAGAAAAACAAATATCGTATATTAATGCATGTATGTGGAACCTAGAAAAATGGTACAGATGAGCTGGTTTGCAGGGCAGAAGTTGAGACACAGATGTAGAGAATGGACATATGGACACCAAGGGGGGAAGACTGCGGTGGGGTGGGGATGGTGGTGTGCTGAATTGGGCGATTGGGATTGACATGTATACACTGATGTGTATAAAATTGATGCCTAATAATAACCTGCAGTATAAAAAAACAAACAAACAAAACAACTAATACTAAACTTTCATTGGGTTATTTGTATGGAAATATGTTAATATAAATGTTTCAGACATTATATGAAATTTCTAAAAATCTTATATTTGTATTTGTATGGAAATATGTATGGAAATATGTTAATATAAATGTTTCAGACATTAAAAAAAAAAAAAACAGTTTGGTGGAGGGGCTTCAAGATGGAGAAAGAGTAAGACGTGGAGATCACCTTCCTCTCCACAAACACATCAGAAATACTTCAACATGTGGAACAGCTCCTACAGAACACCTACTGAACATGGGCAGAAGACCTCAGACCTCCCAAAATGCAAGAAACTCCCCACGTACCTGGGTAAGGCAAAAGAAAAAAAGAAAAAACAGAGACAAAAGAATAGGGATGGGACCTGCACCTGGGAGGGAGCTGTGAAGGAGGAAATGTTTCCACACACTAGGAAGGCCCTTCGTGGGTGGAGACTGCGGGTGGCAGAGTGGGGGAGCTTTGAAGTCACAGAGGAGAGTGCAGCAACAGGGGTGCGGAGGGCAAAGCAGAGAGATTCCCGCACAGAGGATCGGTGCTGATCAGCACTCACCAGCCCAAGAGGCTTGTCTGCTCACACGCCGGGACAGGCAGGGGCTGGGAGCTCAGGCTCGGGCTTCGGAGGTCAGATCCCAGGGAGGAGACTGGAGTTGGCTGCGTGAACACAGCCTGAAGGGGGCTAGTGCACCACAGCTAGCTGAGTGGGAGTCTGGGAAAATATCTGGAGCTGCTGAAGAGGCAAGAGGGTTTTTCTTGCCTCTTTGTTTCCTGGTGCGTGAGGAGAGGAGATTAACAATGCCGCTTAAAAGAGCTCAAGAGACGGGCGTAAGCCATGGCTATCAGCGTGGACCACAGAGATGGGCATGGGATGCTAAGGCTGCTGCTGCAGCCAACAAGAAGCCTGTGTGTAAGCACAGGTCACTCTCCACACTGCTCTTCCCGGGAGGCTGTGCAGCCTGCCACTGCCAGGGTACCGTGATCCATGGACAACTTCCCCAGGAGAACACACAGCACGCTTCAGGCTGTTGCAACGTCATGCCAGATTCTGCCACCACAGACTTGCCCCACATCCGTACCTGAGTGAGCCAGAGTCCCCTAATCAGCTGCTCCTTTAACCCCGTCCTGTCTGAGCAAAGAACAGATGCCTTCAGGTGACCTACACGCAGAGGTGGGTCCAAATCCAAAGCCGAACCCCGAGAGCTGTGCGAAAAAAGAAGAGAAAGGGAAGTTTCTCCCAGCAGCCTTAGGAGCAGAGGTTTAAATCTTCACAATCAACTTGATATAGCCTGCATCTGTGGAATACCTGAATAGACAATGAATCATCCCAAAATGAGGAGATGGACTTTGGGGCAAAGATATACATACTTTTTTTCCATTTTTCTCTTTTTTTGTCTGTACAGCTTTGCTTTTACCATTTGTCCTAGGGTTCTGTCTGTCCGTTTTTTGTTTTTGTTTTTTGTTTTTTTTTTCTTTTAAAAACCTTTTTCTTAAAATTATTTTTTATTTTAAAATCTATTTTATTTCATTTTACTTTATTTTACTTTATTTTATCTTCTTTCTTTCTTTCTTTCTTTCTAATTTTTCTCCCTTTTATTCTGAGCCATGTGGATGAAAGGCTCTTGGTGCTCCAGCCAGGTGTCAGGGCTGTGCCTCTGAGGTGGGAGAGCCAAGTTCAGGACACTGGTCCACAAGAGACTTCCCAGCTCCATGTAATATCAAATTATGAAAATCTCCCAGAGATCTCCATCTCAACGCCAAGACCAAGCTTCATTCAACGACCTGCAAGCTACAGTGCTGGACACCCTATGAAAACAACTAGCAAGAAATGAACACAACCCCATCCATTAACAGAGAGGCTGCCTAAAATTATAATAAGGCAAAAGACACCCCAAAACATGCCACCAGACATGGACCTGCCCACCAGAAAGACAAGATCCAGGCTCATCCACCAGAACACAGGCACTAATCCCCTTCACAAGGAAGCCTACACAACCCACTGAACCAACCTTAGTCAATAGGGACAGACACCAAAAACAATGGGAACTACAAACCTGCAGCCTGTGAAAAGGAGACGACAAACACAGTAAGTTAAGCAAGATGAGAAGACGGAAAAACACACAGCAGATGAAGGAGCAAGGTAAAAACCCACCAGACATAACAAACGATGAGGAACGAGACAGTCTACCTGAAAAAGAATTCAGAACAATGATAGTAAAGATGATCCAAAGTCTTGGAAATAGAATAGAGAAAATACAAGAAACGTTTAACAAGGACCTAGAAGAACTAAACAGCAAAGAAACAGTGATGAACAACACAATAAATGAAATTAAAAATTCTCTGGAAAGGATCAACAGCAGAATAACTGAGGCAGAAGAATGGATAAGTGACCTGGAAGATAAAATAGTAGAAATAACTACTGCAGAACAGAATAAAGAAAAAAGAATGAAAAGAATTGAGGACAGTCTCAGAGATCTCTGGGACAACATTAAACGCACCAACATTTGAATTATAGGGGTCCCTGAAAAAGAAGAGGAAAAGGAAGAGACTGAGAAAATATTTGAAGAGATTATAGTTGAAAACTTCCCTAATATGGGAAAGGAAATAGTTAATCAAGTCCAGGAAGCACAGAGAGTCACAACAGGATGAATCCAAGGAGAAACACACCAAGACACATATTAATCAGACTATCAAAAATTAAATACAAATATTAAAAGCAACAAGGTAAAACAACAAATAACACACGAGAGAATCCCCATAAGGTTAACAGCTGATCTTTCAGCAAAAACTCTGCAAGCCAGAAGGGAGAGGCAGGACATATTTAAAGTGATGAAGGAGAAAAACCTACAACCAAGATTACTCTACCCAGCAAGGATCTCATTCAGATTTGATGGAGAAATTAAACCCTTTACAGACAAGCAAAAGCTAAGAGAATTCAGCGCCACCAAACCAGCTTTACAACAAATGCTAAAGGAACTTCTCTAGGCAGGAAACACAAGAGAAGGAAAAGACCTACAGTAATAAACCCAAAACAATTAAGAAAATGGTAATAGGAACATACATATCGATAATTACCTTAAATATAAATGGATTAAATGCTCCAACCAAAAGACATAGACTGGCTGAATGGATACAAAATCAAAACCCGTATATATGCTGTCTACAAGAGACCCACTTCAGACCTAGGGACACACATAGACTGAAAGTGGGGGATGGAAAAAGATATTCCATGAAAACGGAAATCAAAAGAAAGCTAGAGTAGCAATGCTCATATCAGACAAAATAGACTTTAAAATAAAAACAATTACAAGAGACAAAGAAGGATACTACATAATGATCAAGGGATCGATCCAAGAAGAAGATATAAAAATGGTAAATACTTATGCACCCAACATAGGAACACCTATATACATAAGGCAAATAGTAACAGCCATAAAAGGGGAAATCGACAGGAACACAATCATAGTGGGGGACTTTAACACCCAACTTTCACCAATGGACAGATCATCCAAAATGAAAATAAATAAGGAAACACAAGCTTTAAATGATACATTAAACAAGATGGACTTAATTGATATTTATAGGACATTACTTCCAAAACCAACAGAATACACATTCTTCTCAAGTGCTCATGGAATATTCTCCAGGATAGATCATATCTTGGGATACAAATCAAGCCTTGGTAAATTTAAGAAATTTGAAATCATATCAAGTGTCTTTTCCGACCACAACGCTATAAGACTAGATATCAATTACAGAAAAAATCTGTAAAAATACAAACACATGGAGGCTAAACAATACATTGCTTAATAACCAAGAGATCACTGGAGAAATCAAAGAGGAAATAAAAAAAAAACCTAGAAACAAATGACAATAAAAACACAATGACCCAAAACCTATGGGATGCAGCAAAAGCCGTTCTAAGAGGGAAGACTATAACAATACAATCCTACCTTAACAAACAAGGATCATATCAAATAAACAACCTAACATTACACATAAAGCAATTGGAGACAGAAGAATAAAAAAACCCCGAAGTTAGCAGAAGGAAAGAAATCATAAAGATGAGATCAGAAATAAATGGAAATGAAATGAAGGAAATGACAGCAAAGAACAATAAAACTAAAAGCTGGTTCTTTGAGAAGATAAACAAAATTGATAAACCATTAGCCAGACTCATCAAGAAAAAACGGGAGAAGAATCAAATCAATAGAATTAGAAATGAAAAGGTAGAAGTAACAACTGACACTGCAGAAATACAAAGTATCATGAGAGATTAATACAAGCAACTCTTTGCCAATAAAATGGGCAATGAGGAAGAAATGGACAAATATGTAGAAATGCACAACCTTCTGAAAATGAACCAGGAAGAAATGGAAAATAAGAACAGACCAATCACAAGCACTGAAACTGAAACTGTGTTTAAAAATCTTCCAACAAACAAAAGCCCAGGACCAGATGGCTTCACAGGGGAATTCTATTAAACATTTAGAGAAGAGTTAACACCGACCATTCTCAAACTCTTCCAAAATATAACAGAGGGAGGAACACTCCCAAACTCATTCTATGAGGCCACCATCACTCTGATACCATAACCAGACAGAGATGTCACAGTGAAAGAAAACTACAGGCCAATATCACTGATGAACATAGATGCAAAAATACTCAACAGAATACTAGCAAACAGAATCCAACAGCACATTAAAAGGATCATACACCATGATCAAGTGGGGTTTATCCCAGAAAGGCAAGGATTTTTCAATATATGCAAATCAATCAATGTGATACACCATATTAATAAATTGAAGGAGTAAAAACATATGATCATCTCAATAGATGCAGAAAAAGCTTTCCACAAAATTCAACACCCATTTATGATAAAAACCCTCCAGAAAGTAGGCATAGAGGGAACTTTCCTCAACAAAACAAAGGCCATATATGACAAACCCACAACCAACATCGTTCTCAATGGTGAAAAACTGAAACCATTTCCACTAAGATCAGGAACAAGACAGGGTTGCCCAAACTCACCACAATTACTCAACATAGTTTTAGAAGTTCTAGCCACAGCAATCAGAGAAGAGAGAGAAATAAAAGGAATCCAAATTGGAAAAGAAGAAGTAAAACTGTCACTGTTTGCAGATGACATGATACTATACATAGAGAATCCTAAAGATGCTACCTGAAAACTGCTAGAGCTAATCAGTGAATTTGGTAAAGTAGCAGGATACAAAATTCATGCACAGAAATCTCTGGCATTCTTACATACTAATGATGAAAAATCTGGAAGTGAAATTAAGAAAACACTCCCATTTACCATTGCAAAAAAAAAGAATAAAATAGCTAGGAATAAACCTACCTAAGGAGACAAAAGACCTGTATGCAGAAAATTATAAGACACTGATGAAAGAAATTAAACATGATACAAATAGATGGAGAGATATACCATGTTCTTGTGTTGGAATAATCAACAATGTGAAAATGACTCTACTACCCAAAGCAATCTACAGATTCAATGCAATCCCTATTAAACTACCACTGACATTTTCCACAGAACTAGAACAAAAAATTTCACAATTTGCATGGAAACATAAAAGACCCCGAATAGCCAAAGCAATCTTGAGAAAGAAAAACAGAGCTGGAGGAATCAGGCTCCCTGGCTTCAGACTATCCTACAAAGCTACAGTAATCAAGACAGTATGGTACTAGCACAAAAACAGAAATATAGATCAATGGAATAGGATAGAAAGACCAGAGGTAAACCCATGCACATATGGTCACTTTATCTTTGATAAAGGAGGCAAGAATATACAGTGGAGAAAAGACAGCCTCTTCAATAAGTGGTGCTGGGAAAACTGGACAGCTACATGTAAAAGTATGAAATTAGAACACTCCCTAACACCATATACAAAAATAAACTCAAAATCGATTAAAGACCTAAATGTAAAGCCAGACAGTGTAAATCTCTTAGAGGAAAACATAAGCAGAACACTCTATGACATACATCACTGCAAGATCCTTTGTGACCCACCTCCTAGAGAAATGGAAATAAAAACAAAAATAAGCAAATGGTACCTAATGAAACTTAAAAGCTTTTACACAGCAAAGGCAATCATAAACAAGATGAAAAGACAACCCTCAGAATGGGAGAAAAGATTTTCAAATGAAGCAACTGACAAAGGATTAATCTCCATTGATTACAAGCAGCTCATGCAGCTCAATATTAAAAAAGCAAAAAACCCAATCCAAAATTAGGCCAAAGACCTAAATAGACATTTCTCCAAAGAAGGTATACAGATTGCCAACAAACACATGAAAGAATGCTCAACACCATTAATCATTAGAGAAATGCAAATCAGAACTATAATGAGATGTCATCTCACACCGGTCCCAATGGCCATTATCAAAAAATCTACAAACAATAAATGCTGGAGAGGGTGTGGAGAAAAGGGAACCCTGTTGCACTGTTGGTGGGAATGTAAATTGATACAGCCACTATGGAGAACAGTTTGGAGGTTCCTTAAAATACTAAAAATAGAACTACCATATGACCCAGCAATCCCACTACTGGGCATATACCCTGAGAAAACCATAATTCACAGAGACATGTACCAAAATGTTCATTGCAGCTGTATTTTCAATAGCCAAGACATGGAAGCAACCTAAGTGTCCATCAACAGATGAATGCATAAGGAAGATGTGGCACGTATATACGATGGAATATTACTCAGCCATAAAAAGAAACGAAATTGAGTTATTTGTAGTGAGGTGGATGGACCTTGAGTGTGTCATACAGAGTGAAGTAAGTCAGAAAGAGAAAAACAAATACAGTATGCTAACACATATATATGGAATCTAAAAAAAAAGGTCGTGAAAACCTAGGGGCAAGACGGGAATAACGACACAGATCTAGTAGAGAATGGACTTGCAGATATGGGGAAGGGGAAGGGTAAGCTGGGACAAAGTGAGAGAGTGGCATGGATATATATACGCTACCAAACATAAAATAGATAGCTAGTGGGAAGCAGACGCATAGCACTGGTATATCAGCTAGGTGCTTTGTGACCACCTAGAAGCGTGGGATAAGGAGGGTGGGAGGGAGGGAGACGCAAGAGGGAAGAGATCCGGGAACATATGTATATGTATAACTGATTCACTTTGTTATAAAGCAGAAACTAACACATCATTGTAAAGCAATTATACTCCAATAAAGATGTTAAAAAAAATATTTTGACAAAATCTACTGAAGTTGAACATATGCAAGTCTTATGACCTAGCAATTACACACTAAATATAAACCCAATAAAAATACTGCATGAGTTCTTCAAATAATAAAAGAAACAACATTAACAGCATTATTCATAAGACCCCCACACTGGACACAATCTAAATGTCCATTAACAACAGAATGGATAAATAAATTGTGGTATATTCATACAAAAGAATATATTATTATAATTATAATAAATAGGCATATAAACCCATAGATGAATCTCACAAATACAATGTTGAACAATGTTACAATATTCTGAAAGAAGTCAGAAACATGTGAATAGTGTTTTAATTTCATTTATTTAAAGTATAAAAAACAAAACAAACTAAAGGGGTTAAGAATCAAGATGGTGGTTTTCTTGGAAGTGGAAGGAAGAAGTAAAGCTCTTCAGAAAACCCAAGGGCATTTCCAAGGTGCTGTTTTCTATTTCTTGATCTGTGTGGTTACACAAATATGCTTAGTTTTAATAATTAATTAAGCCATACACTTATTATTGTCATAATTTTCTGCATGCGTGAAAGTCTTTACTAAAATAATAATAATAATAATAATAATATTATTCCAAACTAGGGCAGCCTAAAAGGGGATTTTCCAAGAGTTCTAATAAAGATTCTCCTTCAGAATTTCTTGTGGGTGTGGTAGGGTACAACCCTCTTCAGTAGGACAATATCAGTTTTGGCTTCTTAATTATGCAGCTATTATTTTCCTCTCCCCTCCCTCCCTGCTCAGAAGAAAGTTTAATTTATAAAATCATATAAAAGTAATACTTTGTAGAGAAAAGGCAAGTTTAATGGAGGACACATTGATGTGAGCATGAGAAGACCTGCTGTAGTTTGCTCTCTGTTTTGCTCTTGACCATCTGTTTGTCTTTGTGTCCTTTGACTCAAACTGTACTCTTTAAAATGAGTGTGTTGGACTAAGTTATAGCTAAAATCCCTTCCAAATCCAGCTCTCAGAGTTACTTTGTTCATGCTGACAATGAGATTAAAAGAGGTCAGCAACACTTGAACCTCAGTTTGAAATCAACAAATCAGTGTTTATACAACACCTTATATGTAACCAAGACACTGTTAAAGTTGATGAGGGATAGAAGAGAATTAAAATCAAAAGATACTTACCTTGAGGGGCTTAAAGCATAATTCAGAAAATAAATAAACATAGCCCCCAAAAAAAGAGTAATTGTAACATCAGGGTGAACTGAAGGAATTCATAAAAAGGAAATTTCTATCTGGAATTATTTTGGCTAAGGCATGGTAGAGAAATTATGCTTTGAGCTGGGCCTTGGGGGATAGAGAAAATTGGTGAGACAGAAAAAGCAAATAGAAAAAGCCTTAGATGTTCAGCATGAGCACAGGCAGGAAATAAAATGGGAATATGCATGGGAAAGATTTATCTGGAGCTCAACAATGCTACCTTCTACTGATATGTTAAGGATAAAGAATGTTTAGTGGATGGAAACTCTGATAGGAACCATCATTTTGCTTTGGACCCACTACTGGATTTTGTCATTTGGAAACAGGGTAACCTTAAAAAGAGCTATATGGACCTTAAAAAGAGCTATATGGAAGTCCAATCTGTCATGAACAGCAGCAGAGGAAACACAACTATTCCAGGACCCACTTTACAACTAGAGCACTAGCAGGCAGAGCAATCCTCTCACAGAACCAGCATCACACCTGCCTTCTATCCTCCTTCCCTTCAACAAGGAAACACATGCCCAAGATCTTCTGCTCTTACTTCACATAGAATTTAGTTCAGAGAAATCAGTGGTCTGGAAAATTTCTTCCAACCCTTCAGACAACACCATTAGGGATTGGAGCAGGAGCTCCAACAGCACTAAAGGAATAAAACAGACCAGAATATCATTGCAAGGAGTATACAAACAAAACTGTCATTGGGTCTAAAGCCCACAAATGTAAGGCAGAAATCACATATTAGCCTAAATATGGTAACCACCTGCTAAAATAGAAGAATTAAATAGGATGAAGAATCTCCTATCATAATGACTAAAACGTGAAAGATACAATAAAAATCATTCATCAGTATAAAAACTGGAAAAATCATGATCTGAATTAAAAATACAATCATTCAGATTCTAGTACTAATATGAATCAGATATTAGAATTATCTAATAAGGATTTTAGGGCAGCTATCATTAAATGCTTCAATAATCATTACAAGTTCTTATGAAACAAAATTTAAAAAAAAACTCAAGAAAGAAATAGGAGGTATAAAAAAGTATCACACAGAAATCATACAAGTGAAAAATGTACCAACCAAAAATAAGAAAAACAAAAAAACAAATCTCGCTGGATGGCCTCAATAGTAGAGTGGAGAAGGCAAAAGATAGAATTAGTTAACTCAAAGACAGATCAATAGAATTTACTCAGTCTGAACAACAGAGAGAAAGTAGATTGAAAGAAAAAAATAAAACTTCTTAGGGATCTGTAGAATAATGACAAATACATAACATTCTAGTCATCAGAGTCCTGAATGAGAGGAGAAATGGTGTGGAATTTAAAAAGTGTTTAACAGAATAATGGTTGAGAACTCCCCAAATTTGGAAACTCACATAAACCTACAGATTCAAGAAGCTGTGTAAAATCCAAGGAGGATAAACGTAGGTAAATCTACACCAAGACACATCATAATTAAATTTCTGAAAAATAAAGATAAACAACAAATCTTCAAAATATCCGTAGAGGAATGATACATCACCTATAAAGGAAAAGTAAGTTAAATGACAGAGAATTTCTCATCTGAATCCATTGAGGTCAGGAGGAAGTAGTGCAAGCTTTTTCAAGTGCTGAAAGAAAAGAACTGTCAAATCCAAATCCTATATCTGGTGAAATTATCCTTCAGTAATGAAGAAAAAATAAAGACACTCTCATATGAAAGGAAACTAAGAATTCATCCCTAGCAAATCTACTTTTAAATAATGGTAAACAAAACAAAACAAAACTTTTGCAAACAGAAATAAAATGATAACAGAAGAATGGGACCTTCAGAAAGCAAAGAAGATTAGAATGAATAAAAATAGCAGTAAACATAATAAATATATAAGTGAAAACACACAACACCAAAAAATAAACAGAAAAAGAAAGAGGAGCAAAATAAATACAAAACAAGTTGAAGGAAGGAAATAATAAAGAGCAAAAATTACAAATTATAGAGGAAAACAGGAGAGAAAACTAATAAAACTAAAAGTTGATTCTTATAATAAAAGATAAAATCTGTAAACTTCTGGAAAGACTGACAAGAGATAAAAAGAGAGAAGACTGAAAAACTAGTATCAGGAATGAAACAGAAAATATCACAGCGGATCCTACAATCATTAAAAGGATAATAAGGGAATACTATGAACAACTTTACACTCATCAACTGAACATGTTGGAGGAAATCAAGAACTTCCTTGAAAACTACAAACTGACAAAACTCTGTCAAAATCAAACAGATAAAATGAATAGTCCAAAACTATTAAGAAATTGAATTTTAATTTTCAAAGCTACTAAGCAAGAAACATCCAGGCCCAGATAGTTTTAATGAAAAGTATTACCAAACACTCAAAAGAGAATTAACACAAATTTTACATAATCTCTTCAAAAAAATAGAAGAACAGGAAATATTTCCCATCTCATATTATGAGGCCAGTATTACTCTGATACCCAAACCAGATGAAAACTTCACAGAAAATGAAAATTAGAAACCCGTAACTCTCACGAATCTGATGCTAAATATTCAACAGCATTTTAGCAAAATGTTGTACAACCATGTATAAAAAAAATAATACCCCATGATAAAATGGGATTTATTCCAGATACACAAGCATTATTCAATATTGAAAATCTTGCATTGTAATCTACCATATCAACAGAATAAAGGAGGAAAACTCTATGATCATATCAATGACTGCATTCTCTCTAAGACTGGGTTCAATTCAAGGATGTCTCTTTTCCTTACACTTATGTAATATAGTACTAGAAGTTTTTGCTACTGCAATAAGGCAAAAAAGGGAAGTTATGGGCATACACAGTTGAAAGGAAGAAATAAAACTGTCTCTATTTGTAAATGGCAAGATTGCCTACATAGAAAACCCCAAGAGAAAATCCATTTTGAGAATTAATAAGTTCAGTGAAGTTATAGAATACAATAACAAGACACAAAACTGAATTGCATTTCAATATACCGACAAGGAACAATTGGAAACAGAAAAAAAAAAAAAAAAAAAGTGCAATACCATTTGCAATTGCTCCAAATAAAATTACTTAAGTATGAGTCTAACATCTATGGTATCTGCATGATGAAAATTATAAAATGCAGATTAATAAATCGTTGAATATCTAAATGCTTGGAGAGGCAGATCATATTAATGGATTGGAAGATTTAGCATAGTAAAGATGTAAATTCACCATAAATTAATCTGTAGACATTTTTTTCTTTTTTTTTAGTTGTATAGTTGATGTACAATATTGTGTTAGTTTCAGGTGTACATCATAGTGATTTTATTTTTTACAGATTATGTTTCATTACAGGTTATTATAAAATACTGTGTTTAATTCCCTGTGATATACAGTAAATCCTTGTTGCTTCTCTGTTTTATGTATAGTAGTTTGTAGCTCTTAATCCCATGCTCTTAATTTATCCATCCTCCTACCCTATCCCCTTTGGTAACCATAAGTTTGTTTTCTATGTCTGTGAATATATTTCAATTTTGTATATAGATTCATTTGCATTATTTTTTAGATTCCACATATAAGCAATATCATATAGTATTTGCCTTTCTCTGTCTGACTTATTTCACTAGGCATAATATTCTCTAGGTCAATCCATGTTGCAGCAAATGACAATATTTCATTCTTTTTTTATGGCTGAGTAATATTATATATATCTTCTTTATCCATTCATCTATTAGTGGACAATCAAGTTGCTTCCATGTCTTGGTGATTGTAAATAAAGTTGCTATGAACATTGGGGTGCATGTACCTTTTCAAATTAGAGTTTTCATTTTTTCTGGTAATATATCCCAGAGTGGAATTCATGGTTCATATGGTTGTCCTATTTTTAGTTTTTTAAGAACTTCCATGCTGTTTTCCATAGTGATTGCACCAATTTACAGTTTAACCAACAGTATACAGTGTTGCTTTTCTCCATATCCTCTTCAATATTTATTATTTGCAGACTTTTTTTCCTTCATTTTCCTTGGACAACTTTATTTTTTATTCTTTTTCAAATTCTTTTCCCATTTAGGTTATTACAGAGTACTGAGCAGAGTTCCCTGTGCTATACAGCAGGTCCTTGTTGATTATCTATTTTAAATATAGCAGTGTGTACATGTCAGTCCCAAACTCCCAGTCTATACCTCCTCACCATATTTCCCCTCTGGTAACCATAAGTTCATCCTCTAAGTCTGTAAGTTTGTTCTGTTTTGTAGATAACTTCATTTGTATCATTATTTTTTTTTAGATTCCACATATAAGTAATATCATATGGTATTTGTCTTTCTCTGTCTGACTGACTTCACTTAGTATGGTGATCTCCAGGTCCATCCAAGTTGCTGCAAATAGCATTATTTCATTCTTTTTTATGACTGAGTAACATTCCATTGTATATACGTACCACAACGTCTTTATCCATTCATCTGTCGATGGACATTTAGGTTGCTTCCATGTCTTGGCTATTGTAAACAATGCTACAATGAACTTTGGGGCGCCTGTATCCTTTTGAAATTAGAACACTTTAATAGCACACACAAAAATAAACTCAAAATGGATTAAAGACCTAAATATAAGACCGGATACTATAAAACTCTTAGAGGAAAACATAGGCAGCATACTCTTTGACATAAATCGCAGCAATATCTTTTTTGATCCATCTCCTAGAGTAAATGAAATAAAAACAAAAATAAACAAATGGGACCTAACTAAACTCAAAAGCTTTTGCACCAAAAGAGAAACCATAAACAAATGAAAAGACATAAAATGAAAAGACAACCCACAACATGGGAGAAAATATTTGCAAATGATGCCACTGACAAAGGATTAGTGTCCAAAATTTACAAACAGCTCATGTGGTTCAATACCTTAAAAGCAAACAACCCAATCAAAAAAATGGGCAGAAGACCTAAATAGATATCTCTCCAAAGAAGACATATAGATGGCCAACACGCACATGAAAATATGTTCAACATCACTAATTAATAGAGAAATGCAAATCAAAACTACAATGAGATATCACTTCACTGCAGTCTGAATAGCCATCGTCAAAAAATTTACAAACAATAAATGCTGGAGAGGGTGTGGAGAAAGGGAACTCTCTTACACTGTTGGTGGGAATGTAAACTGGTACAGCCACTGTGGAGAACAGTATGGAGGTTACTTAAAAAACTAAAGATAGAGCTACCATATGATCTAGCAATCCCACTCTTGGGCATATGTCTGGATAAAAATTGGTTCAAAATATGTCTTTCACATCACTTGCAAATATTTTCTCCCATTCCATATATTGTCTTTTCACTTTCTGGATGGTTTTCTTTGTTTTGCAAAAGCTTTAAACTTTGATTAGGTCTCATTTGTTTATTTTTGCTTTTATTGCTTTTGCTTTGGGAGACTAATCTAAGAAAATACTGCTACTATTTATGTCAGATAATATTTTGCCTTTGTTCTCTTTTAGGAGTTTTATGGTGTCATGTCTTACATTTAGGTCTTTAAACCATTTTGAATTTATTTTTGTATATGGTGTGAAGAAATATTCTAAGTTCATTGTTTTACACATAGCTTTCCAGCTTTTCCAACACCACTTGTTGAAGAGACTGTATTTTCTCCATTGTATATTCTTGCCTCCTCTTTGAAAACATGGAGAAACTTATTATAAAATTCATATGGAAAGGGAAGACACGAAAATATCCAAAACAATTTTTAAAAGGAGGAAATATTGGAATTCTTGATATTAAAGCTTACTATATAGATGTAGTAATCAAATCAGTTTGGCATTGGCAATGGATAGATACATAGATCAATGGAACATAATCAAGAACCCAGACCTAAATCCACACAAATATACCCAGTTAATTTTTGACAAAGGTGCAAAATAATTTTCAATAGAGAAGGGATAACTTCTTCTATAAATGGTGCTGGAGCAATTAAACATCCATCATCAAAATATGAACACTTTATACAAAAATTAATTCAAAATGGACTGTGCACTTAAATGTAACACATAAAACTTACTCTCTTCTAGAAGACAGCATAGGAGAAATCTTTGGTTAAGGGTGTTCTTCAATTCAATACCAAATTAATGATCCATAAGAGGAAAAATCCATAAATAGACCTCATCAAATTAAAAAAAAATTTTCCTAACAAAATATCATACTAAAGAGATGAAAAGGCAAATCATGGGCTGGGAGAAAGTATTTGCATTTCACATATATGACAAAGTGCTTGAATCTAGAATATACAAAGAACTCTCAAAACAATATTAAAAAATAATAATCCAACTATAAAATGGACAAAGGATGTACACAGATATTTCACTTAAGAGGCTATAGCGGTGGCCAATAAACACATGAAAAAATGTCCAATATCATTAGTTATTGGAGAAATGAAAATTAAAACCATAGTGAGATATCACTATATAGCTAGCAGAATATCTAAAATGAAAAATAGTGATAACTTCTAAAGTTGACAGGGGTGAGAATGTAAAAGTGTACAGCCACCTTGGAGAATACTTGGTTGCTTCCTTTCAAAACTAAAAATGGACTTATAAGACCAAGCAACTTCACTCTTGGGCATCTATCCTAATGAATTATAGACTTGAGTTCATGTAGGAACTTTTTTTTTTTTTAAACTTTGGGTTTATTTATTTATTTATTTATTTATTTATTTATTTATGGCTGTGTTGGGTCTTCGTTTCTGTGCGAGGGCTTTCTCTAGTTGCGGTAAGTGGGGGCCACTCTTCATCGCGGTGCATGGGTCTCTCATCATCGTGGCCTCTCTTGTTGTGGAACACAGGCTCCAGACACACAGGCTCAGTAATTGTGGCTCACGGGCCTAGTTGCTCCGTGGCATGTGGGATCCTCCCAGACCAGGGCTCGAACCCGTGTCCCCTGCATTGGCAGGCAGATTCTCAACCACTGCACCACCAGGGAAGCCCCATGTAGGAACTTTTATATGAATGTTCATAGAAGCTTTAATCATGATAACTGAAAACCAGAAATTGCCCATGTCATCATAAATGGTGAATGGATAAACAAACTATGGTACCATACAAATTGAATACTACTCAGTAATAAAAAGAAACACATTATTGATAAACATAAAAAGTTGATGTACCTCAGGATATAATGTTGACTGAAAAAAGCCAGTCTCCAAAGGATACATACTAGATGATTTCAGGTACATAATAAATCAAAAAGTAAACAATCAAAAATTAAAATAATTGTAAAGGTGGAGAATGGACTATGGACCAGTGGTTTCTAGGAGGTAGGGATTGGGATAGATAGGGGATGGATGTAGCTGTAAGGAGCAACATGAGGGAATCTTATGGTAATGGTACAGTTGAATATCTTGATTGTGGTGGTGTATGCAAGCTATATATGTAATAGAACTGCATGTAATTATACACACATGCATGAATAAGTATGTGTGTAACTGGTGAAGTTTAATAAGCTCTATGAATTGAACCAATGTCATTTTTTTTCATTTTTGATATCATTTTACAGTTTTATAATTTGTTAATATTGGGGATGCTAAGGGAAGGGTGCATGGGACATTTTACACATTTGTTCACAACCTCCTTTGCCTCTATAATTATTTCATATTTTGAAATATGAAAGTTTTAAAACAGGATGGATTATGTAGTTTCTTAAACATGTGGTGAGATAAAGTTTAAAAGTTTCCAAAGTACAAATAACAAATTTTCCTCTTTCAGAGTATTTATAATTCGACCTAGATCATTCTTTTGGATTTATAGGATTATCTTGGTCTCTAAGATACCTGTACCTATATACATAACTGTGTGTGTGTGTGCACATGTATGTGCGCACACACACACACACACACACACACACACTGATTTATTGGGAATAACCAGAAGGCTGACTGAGAATTGAAGAAAATTCTCACAAATGTCAGAGTTTGAGTTGCCAGGATACCTAGGAAAGCACATGGAAAGCTGAAATCTTGGATAGAATAATACAAAATTTAAAACTTTACTTCAGTACTTATTTCCTTTTGTGCAGCTGTTTTAAATGATTGGCTTGAAAAATCATAAGAGATCTATTCTGAGAAATTTTGTAACCTTGGATTTCATTTCAAGGAACTAGCAATATTCTCCATACAGCTTTTTCCCCCCCTTTTCCTTAAAAAGAAGCAAGGTCATTTCTATAAGCTTTCACTGACATCAATTTGATAAATGTAGTCAATGATCCATGAAAACCAAACAATACAGTATAATATTTAAATAAGGAAGGGAAGCAAGCAGTTATGTTAATTCAAACTGAGCAGATACAATCTCTACTCCAATGAAACATAAAACTGCCAAATAAAAATCCATTTAGTGGTAGGTGCACACTATATACAGAGCAATTTAGATTTTTATAACGCATTGATTTAATCTATAATATTTTTCACTGCTGTTTTTATATAAGCATTGATTAATTTTATTTAAAAAAATATTTTTATATTTTAAATATGTGTGTGCACATATGGGGGTGTGTGTTTATTTACTTTTTTTCTTCTATATCTCAAATATTTTGTTCAAGACCTTTGAAATATTTGTAGAGTCTAGGCTTTCTTACAGGACCTAAAGGATAAAATTACCATTTATGTCCATTCATCTATATTCCAGCCCAGTGATTCCCTTACTTTGGCATGGTTCAGAACCACCCAGAGAATTTGTTGAAATAGATTATTGTGTCTATCCCCAGGTTTTCTGGTTTAGTAGGACTATGCTGGGGCTTGAGAATTTGTTTTTAACAAAGTTTCCAGGTGATACTGATTCTTCTGGTTTGTGCACCACTCTTTGAGAACTACAGGTCTCATCCATAGTGAGTTTGTTGGTACATGGAAAAATTAGCTTAACTCTTCTGGAATGGTCAATGTTTTTTGGTCTTTCTCGTATATATCCAGATTACTCAGGTTTACTTAATTAATGAACTAATGGAAGAAAACAATGATTTATACAGAGTTCTATTTTTCAGAATTCAGTTACTTCAAAATTGTTACTGTATGTTTCACAGCTAAAAATTAGAAAAAATAATTTCAAAATTGATTTTGCAAATGCATTGACATCTATACACTGTGGTCATCACAAAGCTCCCTGAGTCTTCACTCAGGATTAATTAACTCTTTCTTTTCAACAAAGTCTTATACTTTTGTTTTGCTAATTTATAACTTGCAAAATAGCAGATCAGAACATGATAATAACCAAAGACTATTGCAACAATCCAGGTGAGGGATGAGGATGGTAGTACCTAATATTTATTGAGTTCCTACTTTGTGCTGAGCACTATTTATGCTAGATAATCTACTGACATAATCTCATCTATCCCACCTGATAATCTATGAAATAGGTATTAATATCTCCATTTTATAGAAGCAGACACTGAGACACATTTTAGAGTACATGATATTCATTAGGGATCAACACTCATGAAAAGAAGGAGAAGGAAACTGGATTAGGAAGAGGGAAAGGTTGAACCTCAAGGCAAGACTGACAAAGTTCTTGCCAAACCAGTGAAGGGATCTGGAGCAAGATTTGCTTTTTCCAGTGACCCACATTGGGCTGCAATGACTGGACATTTATGCCCACACCACACTGGAAATGAGTTTCCCCCAAGAAGGCTATGACCTCAGGCAAGGAGGCTTTGTGTAGCTGAGGCTGATCCTGAAGTATTTGATGGCTGGGAGCTGTCTACTGATTATACCTCCTACATTTGTGCTATGCAGGAAGTACTTCTTTGAAGGGGAATCCTGGTGTCCATCTTGTGTCTACCACTGATTTTTCCAAGGACACAGCAACTGTCTCACTAAAGACTGAAACTCAAGGACCATTTATACAATATATTTTGTTACTTTCTAAAATATATTTGCCAAATATATTTCTTAACCTTGTCTTAGGAGTCCATGATGGACACACACTGTATAATGTGATAATGCAATGATGACCTCAGGTGCCACTGAAGGATGTAGTATAGCTCATCCATACATGGAAGGTCTCCAAACCTGTACTGTAGTTTGTCACCTGTCATCCTGTCTGTGTGCTCCATGAGTATGGAATCTATGAATAGTTAGTGCTACTCTTTTCACTAAAGTTACCGTCATTCCTCATCCTGATGGCTAAATCTCTTAACTGGTCTTCCTGTTTCCATTCTTGCCCCACCCCAGTACCTAGCTTGACAATGAAAATTGTATTCATGCTACAGCTCTGCTCAAATGTTTTAAACAATTTCCCTTCACATGTATGTAGGACATTTAAGTTGCTTTCTTGCCCTGGCTATTGTAAATAGTGCTGCCATGAACACTGGTGTGCATGTGTTTTTTTGAATTACGGTTTTCTCTGGGTATATGCCCAATAGTGGAAGTGTTGGGTCATATGGTAGTTCTATTTTTTGTTTTTTAAGGAACCTCCATACTGTTTTCCATAGTGTCTGTATCAATTTACATTCCCACCAACAGTGTATGAGGGTTCGCTTTTCTCCACACCCTCTCTAGCATTTATTGTTTGTAGATTTTTTGATGATGACCATTCTGACCAGTGTGAGGTGATACCTCATTGTAGTTTTGATTTGCATTTCTCTAATAATTAGTGATGTTGAGCATATTTTCATGTGTTTTTTAGCCATCTGTATGTCTTCTTTGGAGAAATGTCTATTTAGGACTTCTGCCCATTTTTTGATTGTGTTTTTTTTTTTTTTTTATATTGAGCTGTATGAGTTGCTTGTATATTTTGGAGATTAATCCTTTGTCAGTTGCTTCATTTGCAAATATTTTCTCCCATTCTGAGGGTTGTCTTTTCATCTTGTTTATGGTTTCCTTTGTTGTGCAACAGCTTTTAAGTTTAACTCATTTCTTTACTATACTCTGAACCTGCCACCACTCTGGAAAGATAAGTAGATGCTTGATATAACTCTAAATAGAAGGTATTTTTCTTAGTACAAAAATTCCTGAGTCCCACAGCCTTCATATGCCCCTCTCAGTAAAGTAATGGAACTGCTTTCATTAGATAGCTCACTGATGAATAAACAAAGAGTATTTCAGGATCCCAAGTCAGCATTCAGGCTGTGGAAAGCAGAGTTTCAAGACCTAAAACTGAGTATTAACTGCAATTAGACTGGCAGCCCTGAGGGATTTGTCTTGGTCTATCTTCAGGATAAAACAGTTTGTAGTCTGTTACTGATGTAAAACTTTTCTAATCCAGCTCCCAAATCTCTGAAATTCATTCCATTCATAGCACCATTTTTACTTTGCACAGTTGGTTAGGATTTTCCAAAAACAAAAAACAAAACAAAACAAAAAACAAAACAGGAGTTATCTCCTTTTACTCTCCAGTATGACAGTTGAAGATATTGTAAATAGGGACAAAGCCAGTGGAAGCTGAGAGACTTAATGACTGGGAATTTTAAAAAGGCTTTAGAGTAGTCTAGATGGAATCTGGACAAAATTATTCAACTGATTAGAAAATAGTATCTTTGAGTAGTTTTGAAACTCATTTTCTTTCTCTTATTTTCCCTCACACTCTTCCCCCCAACTTCTGGCTATTACTGGTTTGTCCAGGTACTGGAGCTCCTCACTCCACATCCAAAGAGTTATCATTATGATCCTTCGTGATCCATCTTGCCAATGAAATACCATGGTTTATGTTCCATTCTCTGAGAAGTATGTTAAGATCCAGAAGCTGATATAAAAAAATCATGAAAATAATAATGGCTTACAGGCCAATAGTCTAACATAGTGAGATTTCAAATGAGAACACAGTGGGTATTGTCTCTCAACTCTAACTAGCTGTGTGACCTTGAGCAAGTTACTGAAAGTATTAAAGCTCAGTGGACTCATAGGTAAATAGTATCATAAAAGAGCCTACTCATGAGCTTCTGGTAAGGAATAAATACAATAATGTGTGTTAAGTGCCTGGCACAGAGCCTTGCAAATAGTAAATGCATCATCAGCATCATCAGTGTCAAAATGGATATTGCTCACAGATAAAATACTAGACTTTAAACAGAACCCTGCAATATTTTAGCTCAAAGAGGTGAATGATATTTTTTAAAAATCTGGCACTAAAACTTGTTTATTTTTCTTGGAAGAAAGGGACTTGTGGTTCACCGAAATGCATTAAGAATGCAGGCACCTATACTAAACAAACGTGATAAGAAACAGCTTCCCTCAGCAGCACTCTTTCCTTTCAATACCTTTCAGTGTAGGCAGGAGGAAGAAGAGCTGCCAAGTGAGAATCCTACTTCTCTGCCTCTCAGCACTGAACAAAAGCACCAGCGTGATTTCCTTCCATACCTTTGAGAGTTTAACATTATTACTCTTGAAATCTTCACAAAACTCCTTTGAGTTATAGATGACTCAGGTGTCAGCATTTTTGTTTTTGATTTTGTTTTAGATGAAAAAAAAAACAAAAAAACAAAAAAAACCAGTGACCTAACTTTAAATACTGATGTAATAAAAGGAGTACATGTGATCTGGGTTTTAGTCTTAATTTTGTCACTAACAACAATAATTTACCTCAATTTCTATCAATATATTCACTTCTCAAATATCCTCATCCATCAAATGCTTGCCTTACAACTACACAGGGCAGTTTTATGATTAAAATAAAGTGTGAATTGAAAGCATTTTGAAAAGAAAAAAAAAAAAAAAACACGGTACAGTTACAGGAATAATTATTTCCATCACAAACACCACAACCAGAAGCCAACTTTGCATATCAACACTTCATTATTGGAGAGGTTGGTACATGAGCAGCTTTTAAAAGATCGTAATTTGAGTTTTCATGTTTTTGGCACTCTCTGTGACTATCTTGTTTACTTGCTTTTATCTAAAAGGAAAAGTTTGTCAAATCCACTAAATTACTCAGCTTAATGTCTTTTTTGTTATTTCTTTCAGTGGCATTTGTAACGCTTGTGATTCACGTCACTGCTAATGTGAAATTACCCAGGCAAAGATAAGGGTCCTGTTGAATATTCCTTTGTGAGATGCAGAGGACCACCTTTGAGCAGAAAGCAGAAGCAGGGACAGGAAGGTGAGAGGAAAGCACATGTCCGCCAGCATTGGAATCATGGAGAGCAATCATTCTAGAGAGAATCTGATTAACTTCTACCTGAAGAAGTTTCCCTAATATTCTCAAATTCACTAGCTTTCTCAGAGTTACTTATAGTTCTCTTGACTGGCATCCAAATAAATGTTTATGTTTTCTAGGAATTCTGAGAAGTGAAACAAGGGTGGTCATGTGATCACTGACGGTCACACACATCTCAAGATGCTCTCTTATGCCACTTTCCAGAAGTCCTAAAAAAAACTAAAGTGTCCCCACTTTCCAGAGGAGTATCTGAAGGTTTTACCACTAGATCTATACCTCTCTTCCTCCTCTCTGTCAAGTATCTGAGAATAGATTCATATTTAGCTGCTGAGATAAACTTGGATTTCTAACCCATAATAATGTAACCATATCTAATTAAACATGGTAGAAAGGAAAAAACAAAGCAAGGCAGCAGAACAGGTGCAGAGGAAAATAAATGGTATAACTCCTGAAAACTAGTTAGCTGCCACTTTAAGATGCTTTAATTTTAAGTGAAATATACAAAAATGCATTGCACTAAATCATAGGAATATGTTTCTGTGTTAAGCATAAATTTATAAACATTGGCTCTTATATGAGATCTTTTCACTTTAAGAAAACTTAAAATGCATTAGATACAAAAATTAGAATGTATAAAACACTTAACATAGAAGAAAACTATTTGTTTTAGTGAAGATTCTTACCTTAGCAAAAGGTTTTATTAACGGGGTAGTTTGAACAGTCTAAAAATAAACCATTAGCTGGAATAACATAAATTATTAAAATCCAGTTCAAATTTAAGGTCAGTGCAAATAAAGATGTAGCATCTCTAATTATAAACTACTTGATTTAGAGAACTTTATTTAGAAAAATTTGATTTGTATGCAACATCTCAGTAACGCAACTTTGTACAAGTGAGTAACAGCAATGGAATTTTGAGATGATTTGCCTTATCCCTGAATTAGGTTTTTTGTCTTTTAGTCTCATAAGGAGTACTAAGGACAACCTAATTATTGTTACATTGCAGAGATCTCAGAGACAAGGCAATCATAGTTTGTCCATCTGACAGTCTCTGATCAGATGAGAATAAACTATAATGAACTACATGAAATCTAATAATGGATCACAGTTTAAACCAAGCATGGTTTCTGGATTATCAATTTTGTTTGTTTGGAGAAATTGTGAGACTGAGGATCACAGTAAAACAGCAGAGGAGCTTGAAGCAGATTGATGGTATACAGGAGTCATTTCTTAATCAACTTGAGAAATAGTTGTTCTGATTCTGGAAAGTGGGAAGCGTTCTATTTGATTATCCATTGCTGCATGAAAAATCACTCCTAACCATGGTGTTTTAAATAATTCCATTTTATTTGTCCATGATTCTGTGTGTCAGAAATCCAGACAAGGCTCAGCTGGGAGATTTTAATGACCCTTATGGATTTACTAGGATATCTTATGAGATTACAGTCAGATGGCAGCTGGTACTAGAATATGCAGAATGGCTTTGCCCACATGTGTGGTGCCTTGACAGGGACAGATGTGAGGCTGGATGTTGCTTTGTCCACATGGCTCTCTCCAATGTTTAGATTCGTCCTCATTACATAGTGTCTGGACCTCAAGAACAAGAATTTCAAGTGGCAAAGACAGAACCTGAATAACTCTGTTTTATTTTTTTTTATTCAATTTTTACAGCTTACACTCGATTTACAGTTATTACAAAATATTGGCTATATTCCCCATGTTGTTCAATGCATCCTTGTAGCCTACCTTATACAGAATAGCTTGTAGCTCCTGCTCCCCCAATAGTGCCCCTCCCTCCTCACCCCACTGGTAACCGGAACTTTGTTTTCTATATCTGTGAGTCTGCTTTTTTGTGGTATTCATGAGTTTGTTGTATTTTTAGATTCCACATATAAGTGATATAATATAGTATTTCTCTTTCTCTGTCATCACTTTTCATAATGTCCTCCAGGTTCATCAATGTTGCTGCAAATGGCACAATTTTGTTCTTTTCTATGACTGAGTAGTATTCCACTGTATATATATACCACATCTTCTATATCCATTCATCTGTTGATGAACACTTAGGTTGCTTCCATATCTTGGCAATTGTAAATAATGCTGCTATGAACATTGGGGTGCATGTATCTTTTCAAATTAGTATACTTTTTTTTTTTGGATAGATACACAGAAGTGGAATTGCTGGCTCATATGCTAGTTCTATTTTCAGGTTTCTGAGAAACCTCCATACTGTTTTCTACAGTGCCTGCACCAACTTACATTCCCCAAAACAGTGCACGAGTGTTCCCTTTTCTCCAAAATCTTGCCAACATTTGTTATTTGCAGTCTTTTTGATGATAGTCATTCTGGCAGGTGTGAGGTCATATGTCATTGTGGTTTTGATTTGTATTTCCCCAATGATTAGTGATGTCAAGCATCTTTTCATATGCCTGTTAACCATCAGCATTTTCTCTTTTGAAAAATGTCTATTCAGTTCTTCTGCCCATTCTTTAAACAAGTTGCTGGGTTTTTTGATATTGAGTTCTCTGAGCTGTTTATATATGTTGGATATTAATCCCTTATCATTCATAACATTTGCAAATTTTTTCTCTCATTCATAGGTTGTCTTTTCATTTTCTTGATAGTTTATTTTGCTGTGGGAAAGAGGTTAAGTTTAATTAGGTCCCATTTGTTTATCTTTGCTTTTATTTCCTTTAGGAGAAAGATACAAAAAATATTGCTATGATTTATGTCAAAGAGTGTTCTGCTTATGTTTTGTTCTAGTAGTTTTATACGTTCAGTCTTAATTTGGATTTTTAATCCATTTTGAGTTTATTTTTGTATGTGTTAGATAAAGTTCTAATTTAATTCTTTTACATGTAGCTGTCCAGTTTTCCCAGCACCACTTACTGAAGAAACTGTTCTTTTTCCACTGTATATTCCTGCCTCCTTTGTCATAGATTGACCATAAGTGCATGGGTTTATTTATGGGCTCTCTAACCTGTTCCATTGATCTATGTGCTTGTTTTTGTGTCAGTAGCATACTGTTTTAATTACTGTATCTTTGTAGCAGAGTCTGAGGTCAGGGAGTGTAATTCCTTCAGCTCTGTTCTTCTTTATCAAGATTGTTTTGGCTATTTGGGGCTTTTGGTTTCCATACAAATTATAAAATTATTATTTCTGGTTCCATGAAGAATACCTTTGGTATTTTGATAGGGATTGCCTTAAATCTGTAGATTGCCTGGGTAATACAGTTATTTTAACCATATTGATTTTTTGAGCCAAGAACACATTATATCTTTCCATCTGTTGTGTCATCTTCAATTTCTTTCAGTGATATCAGTGTCTTACAGTTTTTTTGAGTATAGGTGTTTTGCCTCCTTAGGTGGGTTTTTTCCTAGGTACCTTATTCTTTTTGATGTGATGGTAAATGGGATTGTTTCTTTAATTTCTCTTTCTGATAGTTTGTTGTTACAATACAGAAATGCAACCAGTTTCTGTATATTAATTTTGTATCCTGCGTATTTACTGAATTCATTGATGAGCTCTAGTATTTTTCTAGTGGCCTCTTTAGGATTTTCTATATATAGTATCATGTCATCTGCCAACAGTGCCAGTTTTACTTCTTTCTTTCCAATTTGGATTATTTTTTTTGTTTGTTTTTCTTCTCTGATTGCTGTGGGTAGAACTTCCAAAACTATGTTGAGTAAAAGTGGTGAGAGTGGGCATCCTTGTCTTGTTCCTGATCTTAGAGGTAAAGCTTTCAGCTTTTCCCCACTGAGTATGATGTTAGCTGTGAGTCTGTTATATATAACCTTTATTATGTTGAGGTAGATTCCCTCTATGCCCACTTTCTGGAGAGTTTTCATCATAAATGGATGTTGAATTTTATCAAAAGCTTCTTCTGCATCTATTGAAATGATTATATGGTTTTTATTCTTCAATTTTTTTAATGTGGTGTATCACACTGATTGATTTGTGA
Organism: Balaenoptera ricei; assembly: GCF_028023285.1. Classification (NCBI taxonomy): domain Eukaryota; kingdom Metazoa; phylum Chordata; class Mammalia; order Artiodactyla; family Balaenopteridae; genus Balaenoptera; species Balaenoptera ricei. Next base: position 58,994,710 of record NC_082652.1, read on the forward strand.
ATATTGGAAAATTCCTAGGATAAATTCCACTTGATCATGGTGTATGATCCTTTTAATGTATTGTTGGATTCAGTTTGTTAGTATTTTGTTGAGGATTTTTGCATCTAGTTTCATCAGTGATATTGGCCTGTAATTTTCTTTTCTGTGTGGTGTCTTTGTCCAGTTTTGGTATCAGAGTTATTCTGGCTTCATAGGATGAGTTTGGAAGTGTTCCTTCCTCTGCAGTTTTTTGGAAGAGTTTGAGTAGGTGTTAACTCTTTTCAAAATGTTTGGTAGAATTCACCTGTGAAGCCAAAACTAATCCATTTACATTTAAGGTCTGGAACTTTTGTTGGTTGGGAATTCTAAAATTACTGATTCAATTTCATTACTGGTAATTGGTCTGCTCATATTTTCCATTTCTTCCTGTTTCAGTCTTGGGAGATTGCACATTTCTAAGAATTTGTCCATTTCTTCTGGATTGTCATTACATTGGTATGTAGTAATTCAGAGTTGTCTCTTATGATCTTTTGTATTTCTGTGGTGTCAGTTGTAACTGTCCCTTTTTCATTTCTGATGTTATTGTTTTGGGCCTTCTTTTTTTCTTGATGAGTCTGGCTAAATTTTGTTTATCTTCTCAAAGAACTAGCTCTTAGTTTCATTGATCATTTCTGTTGCTTTTTCAATCTCTATTTTATTTATTTCTCCTCTGTTCTTTATGATTTCTTTCCTTCTACTAATATTAGGTTTTGTTTGTTCTTTTTTCTCTAGTTGCTTTAGGTGTAAAATTCGGTTGTTTACTTGATATTTTCTTGTTTTCTGAGGTAAGCTTGTATTGCTAACTACTTCCTTCTTGGTGTAGTGTTTTTGCTGCATTCAATAGGTTTTAGTTGTTGTGCTTACATTTTTATTTGTCTCTAAGTAATTTTTTTAAATTTCCTCTTTGATTTCTTCAATGATTCATTGGTTGTTTAGTAGCATATTGTTTAGCCTCTACGAGTTTGTGTTTTTTGCAGTTTTTTCCCTGTAGTTGATTTCTACTCTTATAACACTGTGGTTAAAAAAAAAAAAAAAAAAAGTTTCTTGATATGATTTATTTTCTTAAAATATCAAAGCTTTTTTTGTGGCCCAGCATGTGGTCTATCATGGAGACTGTTCCACATGTACGTGAGAAGAATGTGTATTCTGCTGCTTTCGGGTGGAATGCTCTATAAATGTCAATTAAGTCTATTTGGTCTAATGTGTCATTTAAAGCCTGTGTTTCATTATTGATTTTCTGTCTGGATGATCTGTCCATTGATAAAAGTGGAGTGTTAAAGTCTCCCACTATTACTGTGTTACTGTGAATTTCTCCTTTTATGTATCTTAACATTTACCTTGTACACTGAGGTGCCCCTATGTTGGGTGCATATATATTTACAGTTGTTATATCTTCTTCTTGGATTGATCCCTTGATCATGATGTAGTATTTCTCTTTGTCTTGTAACAGTCTTCATTTTAAGATCTATTTTTTTTTTTTTTCTGATATAAGTACTGCTACTCTGGCTTTTTAAAATTTCTATTTGCATGGAATATCTTTCTCCATGCCCTCATTTTCAATTTGTATGTGTCTCTAGATATGAAGTCAGTGTCTTGTAGACAACATATATACGGGTCTTGTTTTCATAATCATTCATCCAATCTGTGCCTTTTGGATGGAGCATCTAATCCATTTACATTTAAGGTAATTATCAATATGTATGTTCTTATTGCCATTTTTTAGTTATTTTGGATTTATTTTTGTAGGCCTTTTTCCCCCTTTCTTCATTTGTCCCCTTCTCTTGTGATTTGATGACTATTTTTAGTGTTGTGTTGGATTCTTTTTATTTTTTGTGTGTATATCTATTATAGATTTTTGGTTTGCAGTTACTATGAGATTTTTGTATAGCATTGTATATATATACATAATTAAGTTGCTGATGTCTTGCTTTTAAATGCATTTTAAAAACCCTCTCTTTGTACTCTCCTCCCCTCATGATTACTGTTCTTGATATTATATTTTATATCTAATTGTTTTGTTTATCCCTTAATCGTGGAAATAGATGATTTTAATACTTTTGTCTTTAAACCTCCATACTAGCTTTGTGTGTGGAAGAGTTCCTACTTTTATTGCTTGTTTGCCTTTACTGATGAGATTTTTCATTTCATAACATTCTTGTTTTTCACTGTGGCCTTTTCTTTTTGACCTAAAGAAATTTCTTTAACATTTGTTGTAAAGCTGTCTTGGTGGTGCTGAACACTTTTAGCTTTTGCTTGTTTGTAAAGCTTTTGATTACTCATCAAATCTGAATGGGATCTTTTCTGGGTAGGGTATTCTTGGTTGTAGGTTTTTCCCTTTCATCACTTTAAATATGTCATGACACGCCTTTCTGGCCTGCAGAGTTTCTGCTGAGAAAACAGCCAATAGTCTTATGGGAACTCCCTTGAATGCTATTTGTTGCTTTTCCTGTGCTGCTTTTGATATTCTCTCTTTATCTTTAATTTTTGTCATTTTGATTATAATGTGTCTTGATGTGTTCCTCTTTGGGTTAATACTGTATGGGACTCTCTGCATTTCCTGGACTTGGGTTTCTGTTTCCTTTCCCAGGTTAAGGAAGTTTTCAGCTTCTAAGTCTTCAAAGATTTTCTCAGGCCTTTTCTCTCTCTCTTCTCCATCTGGGATCCCTATAATGTGAATATTAGTGCACTTGATATTGTCCCAGAGGTCTCATAAACTGTTCTTACTTAACTCTTAAGGCTCGGCCTCAAAAGTTATAGAGCATCAGTTCTACTACACTCTGCTGCTCAAAACAAATCATAGGGCCAACCCAGATCCAAAAGGATGGGAGAAACAGACTGTGCCTCTTGATGTGGGAGTGATAAGGACACTGAAAAGTAGTATGTGGAATAAGGTATATTGTGGTGACTAACAAAACCTATCACAGTTCTTCAAAGACTTCTTAGGAAACCTGTGTGCAATATTTCTTTCTCATAATTCTCAATATAAATCTCAAAAAGCAGCCATACTTGATCCTATGTATTCTCAGAGGAAAAGACAGGCACTAACAGGCAAAATTGACACTCACCTGATGAAAGTCTGTCAGATCAATTTTGTTATCCACCAGGACCAGGGGGATCTCATAGGTGTGGCTGACCTGAAAAATGAGCTCTTTAAACTTGGCAGCTTCCTGGAATGACTGATGGTCAGTGACAGAGTACCAGATGGTGAATCCTTCACCACCTCACATGTACTACTCCCACATGGCTGTGAGTTCTGCCTGCAGGAAAAGAGTAAAATTATTATGTAATTTAAAACAATGAAGTGAACACGTAACATTAGCAACATAAAAGGTCAAAAGTAGACAAATTACGAGACTAAGTAGTTTGGGTAGAAATTTTCTAAATGTAAATTTATAGGCTTTGCATATAGAAGAGCCATGTGAGGTCTAAACAAACCATTATGAAATCCGAATGTTTTAAACTGCTCAAAGTGTTGATCTTTAATCACAGAAGATTTGATTTAAGAGATATTAGGGGAGATAAGTTGAAAAGCAAATTTACTCATGAACTCTTGGTGATTATTTATAGATTATATACTTCTAATGACCTAATTTTAGGAAAAGAAATCTAAATTTGTACACTCCAAACATTAAAACCTAGAGGAACTAACTATATTTCTCCTCAAAAATATGAAAACAAACTAGAGTTTTACTTTATCCTTGTGAATGGAGAAAGTTATTAACATAAATATTCCCTAACCCAGAGATATATTTGGGTATTCTTAGATCTGTCTCCCTAAGAGGGATAAACAGAGAGATCTTAATTGCTGAGTCACGGGTCCATTTCTACATTCTGTTGACTCCTCCATCCTCTCTTTGCAGAGGAGGACAGGAACTCCCTCCCCAATGTACCAATATCCCAACCTGGGAGACATAACTGTATCAGTTTTTATGTTGCATTCCACCTAAACTAAATTGCCTGGCAACTGAAAATTCAATATTTGGCTTGACTTGTGATATGAAATACTTATTTTACTCTGAAATATCTGTTTTCATTCACTATTATTCTGAACCTCGTGTTAAAAACACAAAGGTTAATTACACACTTGCAATGGGAAATATAAAACTTAGACTCTAGCTGTGGAACAAACCATGCTAAGCAATAAAAGAACAACACGAGACCATATTGTGAAACAAACAAACAAAAAACAAAACCTGATCAGAGTAAATGTCAAAATAAATGTCAATTTGATTTAACATGGCTTGACTTTTAAAGGATGGCAGCATTTACATAGATCGAGAAATTCTGGAAAACTGAGGCGCATACAAGTCCAGAGAAAGTAATAAAGTTAATAAGGTCCTGAGTTAGTTGGTGAATCTCTTAAAGTGTTTTCCGTCAGTATGGAACAAATGCAAACAGTATCACTGAATTCAGCCAATCATTTCAAAGCTGTAAGAATGAGCCCAGAGAGAAAAGGAAACTTATCCAAGGGTAGATAGCCGGCTAATGTAGAGCTGGTTTGAATAATTCATATTCTCTGACCCTCACTATTTCAATTTATTAAATACTAAATTTTACTTTAACTCAATCCTAAATTTTACCATGTGAGTGAAACAAACTAACATGGGGGAAATAAATCCTACTGGACCCAGTTTCTTCATCTCCAAAACAAGGTTAGATTATAAAATGTCTGAGGTCCCTCATACTTCTGACATTCTTTTATTTTGAAAACCCTATGCCTCAATCAGAATCCCACAGTTGATATGGATCGACTAGAGAAGCATGGATTGAAATAGCTAACTGATATTTCCCAAACTTTTAATTACATTTTTCATATAGAAATGATAGAATCATCATAGAAATATATGGAATCTTTCAGAAAATATAAATAGATTTGTTGCATCAGTTGTATATAGTTTAAGTCATAATAAAAGTGCAAACTAAACTGGAAAAGACCTATTTTACAATTTACTGTTCAGTCTAATTGTCAATTATTATTTTAAGCATTAAACTTATTTTTAATTGTCTAGTGCTTATTGAAAAATAATAAAAGCACATTGCAAAATGTTTAAATGGTATAAGTGTATAAAATTAATTTAGTTTTCTTTCCACCTCAAACTCCTAGTTTTTTTCCCAAATGCATGAGTTAATATTTTCTTTACCCTTACAGAAACAGTCTACGTATACACAGCCAGAGACATACATTTCACCTTTATACACCTCTTTATACTAAAATAGGAACATAATATACCTATTTTTACTTTAATCTTAATTAAGCCTTAAGAACCTTAATATACCTTGAATATAATATATTCAATATAACTTGGAATTGTTCCATTTAAGCATACACAATTATTGATTATTATTTTCCCTGGTTGCATCATAATTCGTTTTATGCATATAGTATATTTTATTTAAATAGTTGTCGATGAACAGGCATCTAGATATCCTTCTTTTATTCCTATTACAAACAATGCAACAATGTATATTTTTAGACATCCATGTTTCACAAATTTATGTATACCTGGGAAGTAGTACTGCTAGATCAAAGAGAACATACATTTTTACTTTTGAGAAATAGTGCCAATTTCACCACTAAAGACATTGTACCAATAACACCAACATTATACAAAAGTGCCTATTTCCCCTCATTCTTACCAATGCCACTTACCATCAAAGTTTTCTATCTTTTATAGATTTTAGGGTAAAAATAGTATCTTGTTTCTTTAATCTGTATTTATTTATGAGCTATATTGAATATCTTTTATGTTTATTGTCCATTTATAAATTCTCTTCTAGATATGGATTCAATTTTGTTGTAAGAAAAAAATATTTTTTGATTTTGAATTAGGATTTTTTTTTCAATTTGGACTGGAGAAGTTTCTTTATATGTGAAACAAAAGAAAAGAACAGTAAATCTGATTATTTCAACAATACCTACACCATAGACATAAGACTAAAAAATTATAAAGAGCCCAACAACCTGTTAGGAAGACAGGCAATGTACATAAAGGTGAAATTCACAAAGAATAACACTGGATGAATGGATGAGTGAATATTCAATAGTGCTGGTTAACCAAACTCAAAGTCACATATATGTCATTTTAAAAATAGATACAGTAGGCCTCACATCTGACCTGAATTGTAGTCTCCAGGTATGAGGTTCTAGCATCATAGAGTTTTACCAAACTCCTTGTTTGATTTTGTTTTGCACTTGTATGTAAGGGTACAAAACTTTGCATTTATGTTCAAAAGTCATCTATATAATCTGAAAGCACAGAATCTAGAAGACATAGTACACAGCTTCTAGGTCTGTTACTAACTTAGAGTGTGTCTTCTAACAAATTATCTAACCCCTCAGCACCTCGATCTCCTCTTTGTCAAAGAGAGATTAGGACACACACTTAACCTGTCTTACAAAGCTGTAGAAAGGATCAAATGAGCAAAGAGAAGTGAAAATGTTTTGATAAATTTTTAAAATACAAATTAAGCCTATTGTCTCTGGTACAAATCCTGCAGAACATAACATTTTCCTGAGGGCACAGTCATGAAATCCTCTTTGAGCTGCAGTAAATATGTGTGAGAGCATTTCTTAAATAAGCTCAATCAGAAAATTATTAAGCTTTTTTTCTCCAAATAGGAGAATCTTACCAGCAAAAAAACAGGTATAATTAAGTTATCCCAATGAATGCAGAGAATACATCCTCTTAGATGACCTTATCCATACCAATTCTTTCATAGCATATATATGTGTGTTTTACTGAAAGATGCACTGGAGGTTGATGGAGCCCAGAGAATTGAGCAGATCTGCAGCTATGTATCAACTTAATAACATAAAATATGGAAATCACTTTTCAAGGAAAAATGCTATGTTCAACATGCTGCTTCCATCTTCATTCATCCATGAATTCAAGATCCCTATGCTTTGTGTTCTGTGTATCTTGAATATGAACATCTTCATTTGCATCCTGCTATAAATAAAAGTTGTTGGTTAATTATTCAGGAACATTAAGAGATTCTATTTGTTATCTGTAAGTAACAAAATATATATGAAATGGACGAACTGTAAAATGCTGTAAACATAAACGTTTCCAATATCTTCCAAGCTATTCTGAGTACAATGCTGCAGCTTGATCAGTTCCCTTTGATATGCTTTCTTATAATGAAATTTATAATGAAATAGTGTAAAAATTCTCTTAATACTGAAAATAAAGAAATTTTGATTAGTCTCCTATCCCAGTTTCTTGATTATCAGAGTAAGAATTTTGAGCAGGTATTTGGAAACTTAGGGACAGAACCAGCTCTCCACTGCATTCAACTAGTGGTATTACATTGTATGAATGGGCTAGCACTATAATCAGACCAGCCTTTCAACTGCTTCCCTGTACAACACACATAACATTGTCTATATTGGTTACTATACCCACTACAACCACATCTCTGCACCAAATTTATCTTCTTAGTATGAAAGAAGTAAATCAACACATAAATAGTAGCCAGGAGCACATATTAGGGGAACTCAAAAGAGAGTGTATCTGGGCAGGTTTCCCAGGGGAAGGGAGAGTGACAATTCTGTTCAAATAGTAAGTCATTACTGAAGTTTCCTGAGCCCTGTGGGGGACACAAGACTGGACAGTGGTTGGATGTGCAAGGTGGCGTGAAGTGTGGGGTTAGAGAGAAAGTGCAGGACATGTGATGTGGGACTGTGATATATACTTAAGATGGGAAACGATGTTACAGAAAGACACATGTGTATAGCTCATGTAAAGGGGTGGCATGTTCCTATTGTTGAGTGATGTCAGGTTATTGACCCATGACAACAAGATTTTGGACTTGATGTGACAGTAAACCAAGAACTGAAGAGAAAAGAGGAAAGGAACATGCAGCCCAGTTCATTTCCAGGATTTGTCTGGCAATAGTAGGAGTAATGGAGAGAAGAGAGGTTGAAGGCAGGGAGAAATTCTTGAAGGCTTTTGCAGTAACCCTGATTTTTTCATAGGATTAGAAATAGAAGGTGAAATACTTAAATGAAAGGTAAAGATACAAAGAATTGGGGAGAAGAGAAATATGAAGAAAAACTTGATGCTCACTAGTTTGGGTGTAAGGGAGACAGGAAGTGGGAAAATGCTATTCATGGTTCAATCAATACTAGGCAATAGGTTGGGCTTTTGCACATGCCCTACCTCTGTGGTCTATGTTATCAACTCCTACTTTGGATATTTAAAAAATCAAAATATAGAGATACTAAATAGTATGGCCAAATTCCTAGAATTGCCTTATTTCAAGGTGCATTCCTGTAGGTTTTATCAATTAGATAAAACCTACAGGAATTGGTAAATAATTTATCAATTACCCAGCAATTAGAAAATCAGAGACACATCATGCCACACTGCCTAGCCAAGAAAGGAAAAATTAAACAAAATATGGCTCCAAATTTTGTAGCTCTGGAGCCTGGAAAACAACAACAGAAGTAATAACAGAAAAAAGTTAATTAAGAAAGTAAGTAACTTAAGGGCCATTTTGTCTCATATAGGTTTGTACTAAAAGGAACTATCCATATGTAACTGGAAATATGGTATATATGAAACAATAAATCTAAAAGGGGTAGGTATGAAAGCCACAATCAGAGGTGGGGCAAGTATTTTGGACTGACCAATAAGGACAGGAATTATGGTGTAAAGTTGACTAATCTGGATCAGTTTTGGGAAAGAGTATTGTTTTGCCACTTTTTTTTTTTTTTTTCTTGAGATGTGGAGCTTTGTACCACTGCAAGTATATTTATCTATTTCAAAGATTTTATGAAAATGGTTTTTAACAGCTCTCTTCTAGTTGTGTTCCCTCTTGCCAAACATGCTCAGTACTTAACAGCTCCCAGATTTTGGCACTTATAATTCTTTCTTTCTATTGTAATTCATGTGCTTTGCTCTCGTTCCTATCAGTAGGCTGTAAACTACCTGCCATAAGGACTGTTCAGCCTTGTATACTCCAAAGCACTAGGGATGGTGCCTGGATCAGAGCCCAGTAGATAATTATATTATCATTTGGTTAATTACTTAGTTTAAGCTAAATGTTTTTAAAGTAATGTTACCATTTCCTTGATGATATACACTTTATGGAGAGTGAAGTTTGAAGGCTGGAGGATTGAAACAAAAGGAAAAGGAGATCAAAACTCTAAACTAAATGGATAAAGCTTTTATATTGTTATTTACTCATTCCTGCACATGTAAGGCCAGACCTAGTTTAACTTTTATGTAGCCATATATATCACTAAAATTTGCATCAATTAGAGAGCAATCTAATGTTCTCTACCTTCAATTATTTGCCTTTTTCTAAGAAGAAATGAAGGCTGAATCTTATTGTCTTTGGATGAATCAAATTTATTTCCCAGAGAAGTCTGTTTGCCTTTTTCCCCATCTGCTTGACATGTACTTCCTCAAAGCCTTAAAGTTTCATGACTGTCTCTGGTAACAGAAATCCACTAAAAGATATTATTATCACAGCTGGCTTCCTGTTTATCCTGGAGGTCACTCATATTGGGAGCTACTTTCCTTCTGATAAAACCTACAAGAATGCATCGTGAAAGAAGGCAACTTAACTGTGTTGTTTAAAAACTTTTAACAAGGTTGATACAGAGGGAACATGCCTCAACATAATGTGTCATATGTGATAAGCCCACAGTTAACATTGTACTCAATGGTGTAAAGCTGAAAACATTTCCTCTAAGTTCAGGAACAAGACAAGGATACTGTCCCACCAGTTTTTGTAAACATAGTATTGGTTCTCCTAACTACAGGATTTAGACAAGAAAAAGAAAGAAAAGCAATGTAAATTGGAATGGAACAAGTATAACTGTCACTGTTTGGAGATGGCATGATACTCTACATAGAAAATCCTATAGATGCCACTAAAAATCTACTAGAACTCATCAATGAATTTAGGAAAATTGTAGAATACAAAATTAATATACAGAAATCTGTTGTGTTTCTGTACACTAACAACAAACTATAAGAAATAGAAATTAAGAAATCAATCCCATTTACAACTGCATCAAAAAGAATAAAATACCTAGGAATAAATCTAACTAAGGAGGTGAAAAACCTGTACTTGCAAAGCTCTTAGACACTGATGAAAGAAATTGACGATGGTACAAACAGATGGAAAGATATACTATGTTCATGGATTGGAAAAATTAATATTGTTAAAATGACCATACTACCTAAGGCAATCAACAGATTCAATGCAATCCCTATCAAAAATACCAAATGCATTTTTTACAGAACTAGAACAAAGAATTCTAAAATTCTTATGGAGAAACAAAAGATAGCCAAAGCAAACTTGAGAAAGAAGAACAAAACTGGAGGTATTATGCTCCCTGATTTCAAAACATACTACAGAACTACAGTAATCAAAACAGTATAGCACTGTCACGAAAACAGACACATAGATCAATGGAACAGAATAGAGAGCACAGAATTGAACCCACACTTGTGTGAGCAATTAATCTATGACAAAGGAGGCAATAATATATAATGGGGAAAATATAGCCTCTTCAGTAAATGATCTTGGGGAAACTGGACAGCTACATGTAGAAGAATCAAACTGGACTATTCTTTCACACTATGCACAAAAATCAAATCAACTTAGATTAAATACTTAAATAAAACGTATAGAAGGGAACATAGGGAGTGTGCTCTCTGACATCAGTCTCAGCAATATTTTTTGTGGATATGTCTCCTTGAGAAAGAGAGAAAAAGAGCAAAAGCAAACAAATGGGACTACATCAAACTAAAAAGCTTTTGCACAGTGAAGGAAACTATTAACAAACAAAAAGGCCTCCCAATGAGTGAAAGAAGAAATTTGCAAACAACAAATCCAATAATGGTTAAAATCCAAAATACAGCTCCCAGGACCTGCGCGCAACCCCACCTTGCCGAGCCGTACACAGCCATGCTCTCCGTCCGCGTCCCGCTCGCCACCATCGCTGACCCGCAGCAGCAGCACCCCCTCCAGCTCTCGCCTATGAAGGGGCTCAGCCTGGCGGACAAGGAGAACACTCCCCCGTCCCTCAGCGGGACCCGCGTACTGGCCAGCAAGACTGCGAGGAGGATCTTCCAGAAGCCCGCAGAGCCGCAGAACCCTAAGCTATCTGCCCCCAGTGTGGAGGAGGAACCACTTATGAAAGAAAACACCCGCCGCTTTGTAATCTTTCCTATCGAATACCATGATATTTGGCAGATGTATAAGAAAGCTGAGGCTTCCTTTTGGACAGCTGAAGAGGTGGACCTTTCCAAGGACATTCAGCACTGGGAAGCCCTGAAGCCTGAGGAGAGATATTTCATTTCGCATGTTCTGGCTTTCTTTGCAGCAAGTGATGGCATAGTAAATGAAAACTTGGTGGAGCGGTTTAGCCAAGAAGTTCAGATTACGGAAGCCCATTGTTTCTATGGCTTCCAAATTGCCATGGAAAACATCCATTCTGAAATGTATAGTCTCCTCATTGACACTTACATTAAAGATTCCAAAGAAAGGGAATTTCTCTTCAACGCTATTGAGACAATGCCTTGTGTAAAGAAGAAGGCAGATTGGGCCTTGTGCTGGATCGGGGACAAAGAGGCTACATATGGAGAACGTGTCGTAGCCTTTGCTGCAGTGGAAGGAATCTTCTTTTCTGGTTCTTTTGCATCGATATTCTGGCTCAAAAAACGAGGTCTGATGCCCGGCCTCACATTTTCCAATGAACTTATTAGCAGAGACGAGGGTTTACACTGTGACTTTGCCTGTCTGATGTTCAAACACCTGCTACACAAACCTTCGGAGCAGAGAGTCAAAGAAATAATCGTCAATGCAGTTAGGATAGAACAGGAGTTCCTCACGGAGGCCCTGCCAGTGAAGCTCATTGGGATGAATTGCACTTTGATGAAGCAGTACATCGAATTCGTGGCAGACAGACTTATGCTGGAGCTGGGTTTGAGCAAGGTTTTCAGAGTAGAAAATCCATTTGACTTTATGGAGAATATTTCACTGGAAGGGAAGACTAACTTCTCTGAGAAGAGAGTAGGCGAGTATCAGAGGATGAGAGTGATGTCCAGTCCGACAGAGAATTCCTTTACCTTGGATGCTGACTTCTAAGTGAACTGAAGATGTGCTCTTATTTTGCTGATTTTTCTTTTTTTCCTTCTCATCAAAAGAGAAAAAAATCAGCTACTTGAACTGTATTAACCAGCTACACCATAAATCACCCATAATGTTCATTAATGGCATGCTTAAAACTGTGTAGCTACCTCAAAATCAATCCTGTTAATGCTAGTGGGGTCACCTAGATTGAAAGCGTAGACAGAAGCTACTCGGATTCTTACGAAAGATCTTGTCCATGTTTGGCGTTTGCAAGCAGGCTGGCTGTGCACGACTTCACCCTGGCTCTTAACAGCACCTTCCTTGGCCTCAAAGTGTGGGGAGTCAAGAAAGTTTGATCCAGCAGGATTAAACAGTTACTACCACAAGGCAGTAGGAAGACATCAGACTCACTGCTTCAGATTTTAAAGCAGATTTTACAGTTTACTTATGATTTGTATATAAAACTGGCACTTTACACACAAATAAACATAGATTGTACTGTCAGGGTGAAGGCTTGATTTAACCTAAATTTGTTGGTTTCTACACCGAATACAAAAGTATTCTGTTTACCACTAACGGGAGCCAATTCAAGATTTACTAGGTGATCAAAGTAGGTTAAGCCTGTGTAAACTAAGGGTGTTATTTTTATTCTTTCTTTTCTTTGATGAATTGAAGAGCTTTTTAACTCAATCCTGTGCACACTTAGGTATCAGTATCAGCCAGGTGGTGCCACATAGAACACAGGTTGGTTTTGGGTTCTGTAGCCCATGTTGAGTATCACGGGATAAGAGATGTGAAGAAAGGAGATTCTTAACTTAGGTCATTAGGAACTGAAGTGTGATCCGGACTCACTGTGGGTAACCTGGGAGTGCGTGAGGGATGGTATCATTTAATTTCTCAAATTGTATGTCCCCCAACTTCAAGTTAGTATGAAAGATCCTTGAAGAGTCTTCCTAGCTGGGATCCAAGGTATTAACTTTGTAAATTGCTTTTCAAATCATCCTTGAATGAAAGGACCTATGTAAGATCTTTCTCCTATTAAGTGGTAAAACCAGGACTGAAATTGCTTCTCCTAAAAGTTGAGTGTTTATTCTGATTTTGTTTAATTTGTGTGTAAGTAGGTACTGTTGACTTAACAATTTGTACTTTACTTTTAAGTTAGAAAGTTGTTCTACTATACTTTTTAATATCATATCTGTAGTTCATACTTTGAAATAATTACCCAGTATTATTTTGCAGTTCATAATTGAGTGGATATTGTTTAGTGCAGTTGCTCCTAGGATTTGCCTAAATGTGAACATCATCTACTGGATTATTAAACTTCAGTAGAAAGCTAGTGTTATATGAATAACTAACACATGTTCCACTCAAATATTAATTTCAGAAGAAAGTATAAACTTAATAGATATATTTAATAAGGCTAGTTTGAATCAATCTGCCTTTATGTTCCCTCCCCCCTCCAAAAAACATGTTACGTGGAAGGTAGTGCATGACACACACCAATCCTTTGGCCATGTTTGTTAACACATTGTGTTGTGTGTTGGCTGACCACTGGCCTGTTCTACTGTCAGCCTTCTTCATTTATTGTATTAATATAAATGGTAAAATAGTCAATTTAAAAATTTCTGTAGTATGGAAACCTTTTCTACCTTTTAAATTATTGTTATAAAGTTAATCTAGATTTTATGGTCCTTACACTTGTGCAACACAAAAATAAACACTTTGCCTGGCGTTGTCAGGTACAGGTGGCACTTGGAAGCAGATTTTAGGACTCTACCTCCCATGAGCTGTGTGATACAAGCACTAGATTCTGCCAACTAAGATTCGGTTTTTTAATCTGTTTAAAGGGAAACAGATTTTGTCTAAAGCATTTCAAAGTCCTAATATTGAGTACTGCACAAGTGTCAATGATTTAAATAAAACCGTTCTCATGTCAAAAAAAAAAAAAAAATCCAAAATACACAAAGAATTCATACAACTCAACAGCAACAACAACAAACCAGTTAAAAACTGGGCAGAAGATCTGAAAGGGCATTTTTCCAAAGAAGACTTACAAATGGCTAACAGGTACATGAAAAGTTGCTTAACAACACTAATAAACAGGAAAATGCAAATCAAAACCACCGTGAGATATCACTTCACACCTTCAGAATCCCTATTATGAAAAAGACAACAAACAACAAATGTTGGCAAAGATGTGGACAAAAAGGAATCCTCATGCCCTGTTGGTGGGAATGTAAACTGGTGAAGCTACTATAGAGAACATTATTGGAGGTTCCTTTGAAAATTAAAAATAAATCCACCATGTGACTCAGCAATTCCACTTCTTGATATTTACTCAGAGAAAACAAAGACACTAATTTGAAAATATATATTCATGCCTATGTTCATTACAGCACTATTTACAATAACCAAAATATGGAGGGAACCTAAGTACCCATTGTTAGATGAATGGATAAAGAAGATGTGAGATATATATAGATATATAGATATAAAACAATATTACTCAGCCATAAAAAATAATTGGAATCTTTCCATTTGCCACAATATGGATGGACTTAGAGGGTATTATGCTAAGTAAAATAAGTCAGACAGGGAAAGGCATATACTGTATTATTTTACTATATGTGGAATCTAAAAGACAAAACAAATGAATAAACATAATTAAACAGAAACAGAGTTACAGATACAGAGAACAAACAAGTGGTTGCCAGAAGGGAGGAGGTGGAGGCTGGAAACAAAGAGGTGAGGTAGAGTAAGAGGTACACACTTCCAGTCGCAAAATAAGTGAGTCTGGGGTATGAAATATACAGTGTGGATAATATTGTCAATAACTATGTAATATCTTTGTATGGTGACATATCTTAACTAGACTTATCATGGTGATCCTTTTGAAATGTATGGAAATGTTGAATCATTATTTTGTGTAACATGAAATAACATAGTATCATAGGTCAATTACATCTCAAAAACAAACAAATAAACTCATAGAAAAAGAAATCAGATTTGTGTTTACCGGAAGTGAGGATTGGAGGAGAGGAAATTAAATGAGGGCAGTCAAAAGGTACAAACTTCCAGTTATAAGATAAATAAGTACTAGGAATGTAACATACAACATGATAAATATAATTCACACTGTTGTATGTTGTATTTGAAAGTTGTTAAATGAGTAAATTCTAAGAGTTCTCATTACAAGAAAGTTTTTTTCTATTTCTTAATTTTGTATCTATATGAGATGAAGGATATTTACTAAACTTGTGATAACCATTTCATGATGTATGTAGGTCAAATCATTATGCTGTACATCTTAAACTTATACAGTACTGTATGTCAACTATATCTCAGTAAAACTAGAAGAAAAATTAAAAGAAAAATGGCACTGACTCTGAAGAGCATGTGTAATTCAGGTCACTAAAGGAGAAGGGCGGCTTCCCACACAATGTAAAAGAGATTGGAAGACTGAATTTTCTGACCTGGCTGTGTTTCAATTCCTTACGAGAAAATGATGTCTTCACAATTTTTCTGGGACCTGATTTTCTTATCTGCAGAGTAAAAGGATCACAGCTGATAATCACTAAATTCTCTACTAGGTTGAAAAAGTTCAAGTGTGGGGCACAGTGGTGAGAGGAGACAATTTATATGATCAAGCCATAAGACATATGACCCCATTAGAATATAGAGTGAATATTCAGTATTCATTGGAGATAAATTGGGATATGTAACATAGTATCAGACTGCATAGGGTGTTAAAATCAGACAGATGAGTATAGATTTGATGTGAAAGCAAATGGGTAACCATTGGACCTTGGCGGCCAAAGAGAAGCATAAGGAATATAATGCTTAAAAAAGCTTAGTTAGGTAAATAAATGAATGATGGATATATTGGAAAAGAGATAACCTGGGATTAGGGTAACCACTCAGGAAGCTGTATCTAAGCTGGAGCATAATATATACCAGTAGTTTATAAGTCAGGAACACTCTAATTTCTGTCTGGTTGTTGGTAAAGAAAAATCAGAACTGGATAATAAAGTGGTAAAAACAGATTTTATTAAGGATTGTTGTAACAGGGGAGAAAGGATCTCAGTATAGAACCAGGCTCAATTTCAAATATAGCATGGACAATTGGGAATTTATAGCCAATGTGCAGGGTGGGGATTGGTGGCTGGAAAATAACTGAGTAAATAGCAAGAGTAAGGGGGGATTCTGGCTAACCCTACCTAGAAGCATTCTTACTGAAGGCAGACCAGGGTGATCAGACATCACCTGGGGGTAGTGGAGGTTGAGGAACCTGATTAGATATTAAGGGTGATGAGGTAGGAAGGTGGGGAATTCAAGCTAAACCAATGTAGCAGGATTCTTGATAAAACTGGACAGTGAAAAGACAGAAACAAAAGTCAGAAAGTTGAGAAGTATTTGAAAGGTTCAGGGAACCTGGATAGAATTTAATGAAGGAAAGAACATTTGTCACCATAATTCTGAAATTATGGAGGATGAACCATTATCTTCTATAGGTATCAGTTATTTGTGTGTGTGAGGGAGTGCTGGCTGCTCAATACAACTCAAAAAATTTTGGATTTTCTGGAGACAAATTATTCTAAGTATTACAAAGCAAGATGATTTGGTTTTTACTTGGGGGGGGGGGACCAAATAGTAATTTAGTTTTTTCCATTCAGCCAATAGAAATATGAATTACTCTGTGTGATAATGAGTTTTTTTAGTGTATTTCATATATAACATATATCATTTTTCTTTATTTATAGTAGTATCCTATCATGTGCTCTAAATAAATTAGCAAATACAATTTTCACTTATGTCAAAAGCTGTTTTTGCCTCTATTGAGATGATCATATTACAGTAAGTCCCCTACATATGAACCTACAAGTTGTGAACTTTCAAAGATGTGAACGTGAGTTCCATCAACATCAGGCGTGAGTGAAATTGCAGCTTGCCCTCCATCTCCTATTGCTGATGATCCTTCAACTCTACCATCTCCCACCTCTTCTCCTTCCTCCAGTCAATAACTCTCTTGCCTGTTCACCCAATGCCAGCTCCTGTATGCCAGCTATTGTACTGTACTACTGTACTTTTCAAGGTACTGTACTATAAGATTAAAAATGTTTTCTTTATTTTTTGTTTGTATTTTATGTATTATTTGTGTGAAAATATTATAAAGCTATTACAGTACAGTACTATATAGCCAATTGTGTTAGGTAGGTATCTAGGCTAACTTTGTTGGACTTACAAACAAACTGGACTTATGAATGTACTCTCAGAATGGAACTCATTCATATATAAGGCCCTTACTGTATACCCATTCTTAAGGAAACACCCTTGCATCCCTGGGATAAATCCCACTTGATCATGATGCATGCTATTTTTAAAGTATTGTTAAATTCATTTGTTAACATTTTGTTAAGGACTTTCGCATCTATGTTCATCAGGGATACTTGCCTATAAATTTTTGTGTGTGATGTTTGGTTTTGGTCTCAGGGAAACTCTGGCCGTGTAGAATGAGTTCAAAAACATTCCTTCCTCTGCATTTTTTTTGTTTGTTTGTTTTTTTGGTAATAGTGTAAGAAGGATAGGTGTTAATTCTTCTCTAAATATTTGGTAGAATTCACCTGTGAAGCCATCTGCTCCTGGGCTTTTGTTTTTGTTGGGGGGGGGGGGAGTTGACTTATTACTGATTCAATTTCATTATTGGTAATTGGCCTGCTCATATTTTTAAATCCTCCTTGGTTCAGTCTGAAGAGATTTTACATTTCTAGAAATGTATTCATTTCTTCTAGGTTGTTATATTTTATTGGCCTATAATGATTCCTAGTAATATCTTATGGTCCTTTTCATTTCTATGGTTCCTGTTGTCACTTCTTTTTCATCTCTCATTTTATTGATTTGGGCTCTCCTCCCTTTTTTTCTTGGTGAACCTGGTTAAAGATTTATCTTTTTTATATGTTTTCAAAAACCAATATCTGAGTTTCACTAATCTTTTGTACTGTTGTTTGAAACTCTATTTATTTCTGCTCTGATATTTCTGATTTCTCTTATTCTACTAACTTTTGGTTTTGTTGTTCTTCTTATTCTAGTTCTTGTTGGTATAAACTTAGGTTGCTAATTTGAGATTTTTCTTGTTCCCTGAGGTAGAACTCTATCACTATAAACTTCCCTCTTAGTACAGCTTTTGCTGCATCTCATAGATTTTATACAACTATGTTTTCATTTTTATTTGTCTCCAGGTGCTTTTTATTATTTTTATTTCTTCAGTGACCCATTGGTTGTTTAATAGTGTTTAGTTTAGCCTCCACATATTTGTGTATTTTGCAGTTTGTTTCTTGTAGCTGGTTTCTAGTCTCATAATATTGTGTCTGGAAAAGATTCTTGATATGATTTCAATTTTCTTAAATTTGCTGAGGCTTGTTTTGTGGCCTAGAGTGTGATCTATCCTGGAGAATGTTCCATGTGCACTGGAAAAGAATGTGTATTCTATTGCTTTTGGTCAGAATGTTATATATACATATTTATAAAGTTCTTTGGACAATGTGTTGTTTAAGGCCAGTGTTTCTTATTGATTTTTTGTTTAGATGATATGTCCACTTAGTAAGTGGGGTGTTAAAGTCCCCTAATATCATTGTGTTACTGTCAATTTCTCCCTTTATGTCTGTAATATTTGTTTTGTGTATTTCGGTGTGCCTATGTTGGTTGCATATATATTTAAAACTGTTATCTCTTCTTGATAGATTGACCCCTTAATCATAATGTAATGTTCTTCTTTGTCTCCTGTTAGAGACTTTGTTTTTAAGTCTATTTTGTCTGTTTTAAGTATTGCTAACCCAACTTTTTTTTCATTTCCATTTGCATGGAATACATTTTTCCATCCTCTCATTTTAAGTCTACATGTTTGTTTAGATCTGAAGTGAGTCTTTTGTAAGTAGCATATATTTTGGTTTTGTTTTTGTGCTCATTCAACCACTCTATGTCTTTTGATTGGAGCATTTAGTCCATTTACATTTAAAGTCACTATTAATAAGTATACACATGCCATTTTGTTAATTATTTTGGATTTTATTGTAGGGATTTTTGTTGTTGTTTTTGTTGTTCCTTTCTTTTTTGCTGTCTTCCCTTGTGATTTGATGACTGTCTTTAGTGTTATGTTTGAATTCCTTTCTCTTGTTTGTTGGTGTATCTATTATTGATCATAGTTTCTGGTTACTATTATGCTTATCTATAGCAATCTTTCTCTCTCTCTATATATATATGATTATTTTAAATTGCTGCTCTCTTAAGTTCAAATTCATTTTAACAACCCTCCCTTTATTTTTACTTCCCCCTCACCCACACTTCCTGGTCCTGGTTTTGACATCATATTTTACATCTTTTTGTTTTGTGTATCCCTTAACTACTTATTACAGAAACAGATAATTATACTACTTTTGACATAATCTTTCTATTAGCTTTATACATTGTTGATTTATTATCTTTACTGCATATTTGCCTTTACCCATCAGCATTTTTTTCTGTAATTTTTTTTTTTTTTTTTTTTTTTTGCTTAAAGAAGTCCCTTTAGCATTTTTTATAAATATGGTTCTGTGATGCTGAACTCTTTTAGCTTTTTCTTGTCTATAAAAATTTGACCTCTTTATCAAGTCTGAATGAAAGCCTTGCCAGGGAGAGATTATTGGTTGTAGGTTTTTTCCTTTCATCGCTTTAGATACATTGAGCCACTCTCTTCTGGCCTGCAGATTTTCTGCTCAAAAGCCAGCTGATAGCTTATTGGAGTTCCCTTGCAGGAAATTTGTAGCTTTTCCCTTGTAGATTTTAATATTCTCTCTTTAATTTTAGTTTTTGCTGTTTTACTTTCAGTGTATCTTAGTGTGGCCCTCTTTGAGTTGATTCTTTTGGAGAATCTCTGTACTTGCTAGAATTGGATGTCTGTTTCCTATCCCATGTTAGGGAAATTTTCAGATGTTATGTCTTCAAATATGTTCTTTGCCCCTTTCTCTCTCTTCTCCTACTGGGACCTCTATAATGTGAATGTTAGTGCCATTGATGTTGTCCCTAAATTTCTTAAGCTTTTCTTTTTATTTTCATTCTTTTTTTTTAATGCTTTTTTTCTTTTTCTGTTCTGCTTCAGTGATTTACACTACTCTGTCTTCCAGCTCTCTCATCCATTCCTCTGTATCAACTAATCTATTGTAAATTCCTTCGTGTGTATTTTGTATTTCAGTTATTGTAATTTTCATCTCTGGTTTTTCTTTATACTTTCTAATCCTTTGTTAGAAATGTCTAACTTCTCACTCTGTTCATTTATTCTTGTCCTGAGATCTTTGAACATTTTTACATTCATTACATTGAAATCTTTATTGAGTTGATTACCTATACCTATTTCACTTAGTTTTTCTTGGGTTTTATCTTGTTCCTTTATTTTTAATACATTTCTCTGTCACCTAATTGTATTGAATTTGCTGTTTTTATTGCAATGTATTTGGTAGGTTGGTTACATTACCCAAACTTTGAGAATTGGCCTTTTATAGAAGACATCCTATGCATCTCAGCTGTGTATTCTCTTCTGGTCATCAGAGCTATATTCTCTAGTGGTACACCTGTGTTGGTTGTGTGAGCCTTTGCTTTGTGGTGGGCTCACTACTCTGGATGATCTGATAGGTGTTGCTGGCCTCCAGTCATTGGTTGAGAGACCTAGCCTTATGTGGAGACTGCTGGCTGTTAGTGGGTGGACCCTGTGATGTCCCAGGGCTAGTACTGACCCACTTCTGGGTGTAGCTATGTTCAGAGTTGGGTGGTTGTAGGTCTTGGGTGTCCTGGATCTAACATTGGCCTGCTAGCGGGCAGGGATGGTTCCTGACACAGCTGGCTGTGTGGTCCAGAGTGGCCCAAACCTAGTATTTGCCCAGTGGTGAGTAGGGCTGGATCTTAGGGCAGCTGTCTGAGGGGCCCAAAGTGTCTTACTACTGGTGTCAGGCTGCAGTTGTGTAGGGCTGCAGCCCTTGGGGTCCTGGGGCTAGTGCCTGCCTGCTGGTATGAGGGCTGCATCCTGACATAGCAAGCTACAGGGTTACAGTGATCCTGGGGCTGGTGTCTACCACTGGTGGGTGAGGCCATGTCCTGAGCCTAGTGCTGGACTATTGGTAGGCAAAGCCATGTCCTGGGATCTTTAGCTGAAGGGCTCGGGGGTCCTGGAGTTGGTGTTGGCCCTCTAATGAACAGGGCCAAGGCCCAGTGGTTCCTGGGGCTAGAGTCCACTCATTGGTGGGTGGTCCTGGTCCCTGGGGGTGTCTGGCTGCAGGTCCCTGAGGGTCCTGCAGTTGGTGTGTTGGCTCAATGGTGGACAGGACTGGGGCCCTGCCAGTCCTGGAGCTGATGCTTCTCCACTGGTAGGCGAGGCTGGTCTAGGGGCTAGTGCTTGCCCACTTGTGGGCCAAGCCATGTCCTGAGGTCTCTGGCTTCTGGGCTCTGGGTACCTCAGGGCTAGAGCTGGCACACTGGTGTGGGGGGTTGGGTCATTGACCCTCTGGTGGAAAAGGTCAGGTTCCAAGGCAGCTGCTGGCTGAGGATGTCTTAAGGCAGCCAGCCTGTTGTTGGTGGGGCTGTGTCTCCACTTGGCTAGTTTCTTGGCCCAATGTGTCCCAGTACTGGTGCCAACAGGCCTGCCCACATCATGGTGCTAACAAGCTAGAGAGAAGATTCCAAAATGGTGCTTGCCAGGACCAGTGTTTTTATGGTAGAAGGAGCTCCCCAAAACTGTTGTCTCCAGTGTCTGTGTCCCAATGGTGAGGTTCATTTGCCTCCTTCCTCTCTGGGAGGCTCTCCAAGATCAGCAGGTGAAGCTGACCCAGGCTTTTCTCAAAATACTGCTTCTGCCTTGGGTCCCAGAGGATGTGAGATTTTGTATGTCCCCTTTAAGGGTAGATTCTCTATTTCCCACAACCCTCTGGCTCTTCTAAAACTAAGCCCCACTGGCCTTCAAAGGCAAACATTCAGGGGGCTTGTCTTCTTAGTGCAGGACTTCTGGGCTTGGGAGCTCTGTGGGGCTTGGACAACTTGTTGCTAGGGAAAACCTTTGCACTTGTAATAATCCTGTTTGTGGATCACCCATCTGGTATGGGTCTTGACTGTACTACATCTCCTCTGCTACTACTCATCTTATCATGGTTCCTTATTTATATGTTTAGTTGTAGAGGATCTTTTCTGCAGTCTTCCAGTCTTTCTTGTCAATAGTTTCCCTGTAAATAGTTGTAATTTTGGTGTGCCTATAGGAGGAGGTGAGCTCAGGGTCTTCCTACTCTGCCATCTTGGCCTCACCCCCATTCTTTCTTCTCTTATGCATTTATGCCTAATGGGCCCAGCCCTTATTAATAATTGTTCTGTTTTATATATTTTCATCACGTATGAGTCTCAAAAATTAGCAGTTATACCTTTATCATGTTGTTATTATTTAAGTGAGTTAGATTTGAGTTATCAAGTAGATTTTAAACATTTATGAGAGTCAACATCAAGGCTTAAACTGTGCTTAATGTTTATATTGCTTAGTAGATTTTGGATAGATGGAAATTTCAATTAAATTGTTGCTGTTTGAATGGATAAATGTCATTCCAAGTAAATACATTTTTATACTTGGTCTTCGGAGAATGTCCGTGTTCTGGAACAGTGATAATAAAGAAACTTCTAACACTACAGGATTTCTGAAGACATATAAGAATACATTTTACTTGACCAATTTTTAATAAAAATTTTAGGAAAAAATTTTGAAAATGTAAACTTTTAGAGAACATGTCTACACAAATAAAATCAGTAAAATGTCCTCAAATCAGCCAATCTCTCTCTCTTTTAAAAAATAATTTTGTAACCTTGTATACCAATATATTAATTTTTTGAATACATAACAGTTATTGTTTGCCCCAAATTATTTCAACTTTCTGCAGTAACTGCTTTACCAAATAATTTGGTTATACAAATGTAATTGTGCTTCATTCCACTTTTAGACTCAGTTAGTTTCTCAATAACATAAAAGTTTTAAAATACTAATTTGGTGATTTTAGAATAATTTTCATCTAGGTATTTAAAATGTAATAATTTAAAAATTACATATTCAACTGTAAATATTCCAAAAAACAGGTTAATAGCATGAGGTTAAAAAGCCAGTAAAAATATGAAGATAATGGGAAAAGTTAAGATAATGAGGAAAACTGAGTTTTAAAACTATCAACGTTGGCTACTGTCATAGTGTTGTTCGTGAAATGCCTGAAAATTGATTCAATGGGGAAGATAATATTTCATATGAATCATAAGTTTCAGTAGTTAATAAAAAAGCATAGATACTAATATATTTCTCATCTAACATATCGGGTTTATTATTTTAAAAATGCACTTTGGTGCCCAGTATATTTAGAAATTTGAAGCAATCCTTTTCTAAAACCATCTCTATTGAAGCAACATTTTAAAATTGAAAATTTGCTCTTTATGATGATAGACAATTTCCCCATTCTTCCCCCGACCTCAAAATACAATTGTAATCCCAGATTTTTTTCTTAAATATATAAATACCATTAGAAAACAAAATAACGAAAACAGTACCTTAAATTTTCTAGGAGATTAAAGGTGAAACAAAACAAAACAAAAACAGATTATCGGAAGGCTTCCTAGTGTAGTCTTAGTAGTTTTTAAACACTAAGTCACTAGCATATAGAAAAACAGTGGGCCAGGGGGTGTTTATCAGAATAATTAAATAAAGGAATATCTGGGACAAGCGGCACTCCTTTACTCCACCTTAGCTCAAAGCCCTGCTGATCCTTTTAAGGAAGGTGAAAAGTCTAGATGGGGGATATCCTGATGTGGGTTTTGAAGCCTCAATCGGGACAGCATAACAGATGCTGAGGTAATTCTGAACTGCTTCACAAGAGAGTAGAGTGGAACAGGGATGAATAAATGAGAACCCTGCTCAGGTGGGAAATGTATTATACTAATGGAGTCACTTACATCATCCCTAGTGCAAACAACTATTTCTCTCTTTCTTTTTTGTAGAAGTCTGCTGCCTGAAAGTCTTTTAGATTTCAGTGTATACTAATGCCTCAGGGCTAGTTAAGTGCCATCATGCTTTGGGCTAACTTATCATAACACATAATAAACAGTGTTACTGCAATTTTCTGTGGTACACTGCTGGACTCTAAGATCCAAGAAGGCAAAAGACTTGTCGAGTATGTTCATCATGATAGCCTTCACACAAGAGTCTCTGATATATAATATTAGACAATAGCATGTTCTGAATAACTAATAAATGAATGATACTTTAAAAGTCACACTATCAGGTGCATTCTCATTTAACTTGCGAAGTTGTCAGGATGTGTATAAACTTCCATTTCCCAACCAGCTTTTGTCGTAACAAAAATAGAAGACACATTTCCAGTTACACTGAACAATATTAGGAAGTTTCCTTTTAAGAATTCGAAACAACACAAAAAGTACAAGAGGATTTTTTTTAGTTTAGGGAACTCATAAATATAGATCATTTTCGGAAGTTTTAGACTACTGAAGTGAAAAATCAGAGACATTACAAACTTTTCTAACCTCCCAGACACTTTTCCTGACTCCTCGCCACTTTGTGATCTCCATCTTTTATGATCTATCACACTTAGAACATCAACTTCACACCTAAGTATATGTTCTTCCATTACATGTGTCAGTCTTGCCACTCCAACTCCATATCAAGGACAGAGTACAGGTGATATAATGAAGAGACCATGACTTAAGAGCCCCATAAACATAACTTTTAATTTGCTGCACAGGTTTTTTCATTTCTCTCTCTATCTGTTTCTTCATCTGGAATATGGAAAATCAATGCCTCTCTAATACCACCAACATGTAGATTAAATGATATAATGTGTAAAAAATGTCTTATGTTTGGTTCTAAAGTGATTTGCCACTAAAAATTACTAGCTATTTCCCTCATATCATTTTTTTCCATCTTCATGGAAACCAAAATAACAAACCCTAATTTCAATGTTTTATTACTGAAAAATTTGGCCATCAATTTTGTTAGCAAAAGTCCTTGAAAACATGTCCACCTAGGTGGAGAGTACTATTATCAGAGTGATCCTAAAATTATGTTTTATGTTACTTGAACTTTAGAGGTATATCAGAGAAGCTGACAAAGGGGATGATAAGAGCTTGACTCTCCTAGCAATATTGTGGCAAGCAGTCTGGCACGCATGCATTCAGAGGTAAGTAGGAGAGAAAAAGAAAATAAGTAGGAGATGTGCTCTAGAGAACATCAAAACTATATGCAAAGCTGATTTAGTTATCAACTAACCACAAAGCTTCCTGCTCTACATATCTCAGGGTTGGATTCTATTTTCTCAAATCTAGATTGAATAGGAAAGAGAGTTCATAAGACAAAGATGGACTATCTCAGGGAGATGCACAAATTTGTGAACAACAGAGAGAAAAAAGCATTAGGGACAAATAAAAGCTAACCCAATCTTATCAGATCAAGAACCCAGGAAATAGTAATTGTGACTACTTTAGGAAGTAATAGGATAAACAAAACGCTTCAAGAAGCAAAGGATTGGCCATGGTTATTTGAGAGGCAAATGTAAGACAAGGCCCAGGCCTGAAGAGTTTTCTACCTCTAACAGATGACTCCAATGATTGTAGAAAATTGCCTTGTGTTAACAAAGCCTCAGCATCAGGCACAGAGTAGAAAAATGGAAAGGTGTTCAAATATGGGCCACCAAGGTATTCCAAGAGTTCAGTATTTAGCACAGAGGTAACATGACTGATGTGAGAGAAGGAGGAAAAAGTAGCTGTGCTCCACTTGACACAATAGATGATTGAAATTTGATATTTGAAAGCTATAAATGAGAAGGGAGATAATGCATTGAGTGTGACTGAGGAGACACAATAATGGGAGAAGAACAATTAAGGAAAGTAAAAACAAGGGACTTTTAAGAACACATGCAGAAGGTCTTTTGGTAGAAATGCGAGTCCCAGAGATATTTGCAATGAGACTGAATAAGCATGAACTCATGTATTTCATGAGATTTCTAGATGGGGAAAAAAAATGGCAGTGTAAAATAAATCTTTTCTACCTAGTTTTCAGGATTTAGTAAAGATTAACACACTTGGTAGGTATTTCTTAAATTTGCAAGCCCTTTCTCCCTGCTCCCAGCGCATTCAAAGTTGTTAAAAGAAAATCTCACAAGATAACCAATTTTCAACTTTAAAGCACACTTTAGGAGATGATTTTGTTTCCACAAATAGCCAACTGTCTACTCCAGTGTTAGAATTTAGCATTATCAACTGAAGGATGATACTACAATGAAAAATATTCTATTTATATTTAGGCAAAAAGAACAAGAGAAATATTAACCTACTCTGATAAAAAGTTATTAGTAACACACATGATAGACTACTTCTGATTGCTTGAAAGAGATCAAATAAAAAACTGACCTAATAGAATGTATAGGAATAGATATATATCCCTGTTCTACACTCTCTACTGCAGTGTGGGCTACCTGGTAAGGTGCCTTTGCCTTGCACTTATTAGGTCGTCCACAAACATTTGTTAAGGAAATGAAGAATCACACTTTATACAAAGTCCTTTACAGTTTATATGGCTCTTTCATAGATTTTTCTTTAATACAACAATATTTAAAGGTATAGATTAGGGAAATGAAGTTCAGGAATAATATTACATACTTTGACCAAGGTCAC
The DNA here is from genome assembly GCF_028023285.1 of Balaenoptera ricei. Lineage (NCBI taxonomy): Eukaryota > Metazoa > Chordata > Mammalia > Artiodactyla > Balaenopteridae > Balaenoptera > Balaenoptera ricei. The sequence continues at coordinate 59,021,545 of NC_082652.1, forward strand.
ATGCAGTGAGTGGAAGGATGATGATTTGAATTTAACTTCATCTGAGAGTAATTCTTGTGCATTGGTCAATTTGCTGACTCTTAGAGCAGCAATGCCATTTATTTCATTGTACAAAATCCCACTAGCCTAAGACTTTGAATGCAACCCTCTGATAGTGTAAACCAGGGTCCCATTTATTCCTAGTTTTATATTGGTAAATTGCATCAATTCCATCAGGCTTGACACTCAGGCTGCTAACATATACATTTGGCTTACAGACATTATTCACCATAAGGGAAGTTTTAAACCACATCTAAGGGAGAAAAGGAAAAGTTTGATCTTGAATGTGGGGAAGGGTATATCTAGACTGAGACTTTACAGAAGCAAAAGAGAAATGAGCAATGGTTGTATATCATTTTTTTAAGCAGATTTGTATGGTGAGAACCAAGAGCTTCTGTTATGAAAGAATATAGACTGGCTGCATGGTTTCCTTAGGATAGGAAACTGTCAACCTGGTGTGATTTAAGGGACACTAAAAGCCATTCTCAATGACTTCTCCCCCCCACTAGAATTACTTATTTTTCTCAGTTAAAGAATCAAAAGTTTCTGTTTACAGGCAAGTATGTTTCCTAGGAGGGATGACGCTTTCAGTGTTTGCTGCTCATAGATATAATATGAAGTGATTGATTAGCAAAGGGTAACGAATTCCTTAAAACAGTACAAGTAAAACCAGAATAAGACATGTAAACAAATTTTTCTAAAAATATTTTCCTTGAATTCATTGTTCTTGTTACTTGCATACCCATTTACAATGTTGGCCATATCAATCACCAATAAATAATCAGAACTTGAAGAACAGTCTCAGAACACCACAGTACCACATTGCAGGATTTTCCATGAGAAATCGGGTCTCTTTGAAAGAACAGAAACTCTGCCACCAACTCAGTATGTAATCTTGAGTAAGTAATAGTCCTCTCAGGCCCAGTTTCTTCATTTTCAGAACAGGCGATGAGGATCTCTATCCTTCCTAACAAACAGGATTTTTGTCAATGAATTTCCTATGGGGAAAAAGTGTTAGACAAATGTCATATTTTTATTATTTGCTTTAAAATACCACTAATATCTAGCACATTTAGATAGAATTAAGGACTAACATTACTAAATATTACAATACAGTGATACTACTCTATTATTATTAGTCAGGTGTCATTCTGTGACTATATACATATTTTTTCACTTAATTTTAAGAACAACCTTATGAAAGAGGGACTAAGAAACTAAAGAGAAGAGAAATTAAGAAACTGAGAGGTTAAGTAACATGTCAAAGTTACACAGCTAGTTGGTGTCAGAACTGGGATTATTGTGATAGGTACTTTTATTTTTTTTATTTCCATTTATCAGTTTATAAAAAAAAAATAAGCACTTTTCTTACTGGTGCTCAAATCCTTGAAGTATCATTTTAACTGTAACTACTTAGATGTCTTTTTAGAGTTATCTGAATTGCTCAAGTTAACAAAATAATGAATATATCAAATACTTGCACTGGTTTATCATTTGCCTTTTACAAAGTAGAAACAATCCCTAGAAGTAACAATTAATTATGTAACAACTTCTTGATATGGCTTGGCATATGAACTCCTTTTCTCTGGTGCACAGACTGGATAATGCTGTGAGGTCTCAACTCCTTCTATATATGAGTCCCACCATTGCGACAGCAGAGGAAGGATGGACTCTCAGCATCTGAACTCTCTGCCTAGGAATCCAATGAATTGCCTTCTAGTATACTTAATATTCAATTGGCTGTCACTGCTCATGTAGTCTTCATCTTCTTAGATAACTGTCACTTTAACTTCCTGTTGCTTTGGTTCTATATTATGGAGTCAACCTTGACTTTTCTCTCTTTGTTTTTCTGTACCTCACATTAAATCTATTAGCAAATTTTGTCAGTTCTGCCTTCAAGATATATCCAGAATCCAACTAATTTCTTTTACCACTGATACCAGTTTGGTGCAAGTCACCATCTCCTCTGACTTACTTTATTGCAGTAGCCTCCCAGCTGCTCTTCTTGCTCCTATATTTGTTCCTTCCTCCCAGGTCTGTTACCAACACAGCATTCAGAGTGAGCCTCTTAAATGAAAGCCAGATCAGGACCCTTCCTTGCTCAGAACTGGCTATTGGCTCTCCATGTCATTCAGTGGAAATGACAGTGTCTTGACAATGGGCCACAAGTCCTTATGCAGACTGTCCCTCATCCATTGCATGTCTAGTCATGTGTCTTATTATATTCTTCTTGCCCATCCCACTCCAGCCATGCTGGACTCTTCTCTGTGCCTCAAATGTGTTGGTCAAGCTCTTACCTCAAGGCTGTAGTACTACCTGGTCATTCTGCCTGCAAATGTCCACATGGCACACCCTCTCATCTTTTTCAGGGCTTTATTCAAATGTTACCTTCCAGAAAGACCTTCTCTGACTGCCTTATTAATCATCCCCTCCTAACACACACATACACACACACACACACACACACACATACTCCAAGCTAATTTTTTCTCCATAGTTTCCATTTCATCTAATAGACCATTGAGTTTGGTTGTTTATATATGTCATTTTATTGTCTGCCTCCTCTACTACAATGTAAGCTTACTAAGGTTAGAGATTTGTTTCCCTTTTATTTGCAGCTATATCCCCTAATCCATGGGCTATGCATGGCACAGGGCAGGTGGTCGCTGAGTCTGAGGAAGGGGTGTTGGCCAAGTGGGCACTTGTGATTTGAAGAGCAAGTACACATCTCAATGAGGCAGACTCCACTCAACCTCAATGTATTATGTTCACATGGTAGGATAGGGAGGGCCAGAATTCTGGACTTTTGTGAGAAATCTCCTGATATTAAGACTGAGAAAAGATTCAAAACAGATTTTCTGTTGTTGTTTAACATTAGCTCTTCAAACAAACAAACCCTATATGGACAGGGGAAGGTATGCCCACAAGTCACCACTTTGGGGACTCTACTCTGAGCTTCTGAGGTGCTAGGAATCCTTTCAGCTCAAACACTCAAAGGATGCATTACTGGATCACACATATTTCCATGAAAATATATAATTTATAAGAGCCAATATTTTCAATCATCTTAGGAGAGAGATTATATCACTCTGGAAAGTCTCTCTCCATTAAGCCTTCTTAGGAGAGATGAGAAGGCAGTTACAATAATTAAAGGAGTTTTGAGAGTGATTATTTTAATTATTGCATACTACTAAAACTCAAACATTAGTGTTTGTGTTTTGTTCTCTTTTGTTTATAAAATAACATTTTTCAACATTTTCCTTAATAGTTATATTATTGAATGTGGTAGATTACTATCTAACATTGTTTTTTCTCAAATGTAATTTTTTCCATCTGATGACTTTAACACTTGTTTAGATTAGATATTTTATAGGTACATTTATGTCACTGACCCTTTAACATTAACTTAAACTGCTCATTGATATCAATTCCCTAACAGATATTCTGCAAAGGGTAATCCTATTCTACAAACATGCATGGCCAATGAGTGAATCTAGTTTTGTTTGTTTGTTTGTTTTTGTTTTTGTTTTTTTTTTAACTTCTTTTCTTGTCCCATGGGAGAGAAAATGTTGGGATATCAGTATAACACTCATTTACGTCATAATTCTTCTTTGAAGAGGCAAAGAAGACTAGGAAATATTCCTTCCGTTAGAACACTGCAGGCTGATCATACCTCTGAGAATTTGGGCAACAACACTGTGTGAATTGGGCATATGTTTTTGACACTGAAACTGTGTACAAGCCCCTGTGTCCTTGTCTTTTGAACTAAAATGCTGGCTCAAGAGTTAATGATTAGGAAATGTGAAGATGTAGAAACAAAGAATAGCTGTTGGGCTGGGGAACTGGTAACAATTTAGACTATAATTCTGTCACATTGCAGAATCACTGATCTCCCAGTTCCCTGAAAGATGTAAATAAAGGCCTGACACATATTCCTAAGTTGTTTTTATAGGAAGCAGATCCCCACCAGATGAAAACTGCTGACCACAAGCACATAGACACTAGACCAGTTGAAACCAAAAGTTTGATGATGATTAAAACTTCACCTTGATGCCAGCCAATCCGAGAATTACACCCTGTTCCTTGAACACTATAAAACTCCTCACTACCCACTCCAGGGTGGGTCACACAGTCTTGAGGACATTAGCACACTGTGGCCCCCTTTGCCTGGCAAAGCAATAAAAACTACTCTTTTCTACTTCACCCAAAGCTCTGTCTCCATGTTTCTATACAGCACTGGTGAACAGAGGCCGAGTTTTGGCAACAACACTACAAAACCTACATGAGCAAACATGGATTTTGTTGTTAAGTGTTTCCCCTGACAGAATAAACATGTTTATTTCAATCAGGCAATGATAATGTTACATTTAATTAGGTTTATTTCTGTGATTATTTTGTAGTAAGTGTGATCTTTCTTAACTTCTGGTCTTTTATTCTTTTTTTTTTAAAGCATACATTTTCTTTTCTTTTCAGACTTGTGCAATGATTCTTTTTATCTTATTTGTTAGGGATTGTGTTTATAAGATGAGCAAGCTACATAGAGTGTATCTGACAGTAAGAACAAATCAGTTAATCAACAAATAAAAAAGTTAATCAAAATATTTTTTGACAGATATTATGCTCGTTATACCATTTGAAATATTTGCATGAGAAAACACAGAAAAGGAGATATCAGATAAATGGGTTTGTTGTAGACAAAGAAGCACTGATTTGGAAATGTTTTTATTTAACTCTTAGTTCTTTTTAAAAAATCATACAGAAGCAAATGTTAAATGCTATGTATACTTTGGACACACATTTTATGTAATGACACATTAGCCTTAAAAAAAAAAAACTAAACTTTTTCAAATATAAAATTAAATAAACTGACCATGATATGTGGACATTATGAAAGAATATAGAAATTTTGTCTAAAGGGGTAAAAACTTGTAAGCCATTATGGCATTAGTATCAAAAAGTCAAACTTTTAGCAACTCCTAATATAGGCCAGTGGTTTGGAAACTCTAGCATGCATCAACATCACCCAGAGAGCTTCTTCACACAGATTGCTGGTTCCCACAATTTGCACTTCTAACTAATTCCCAGGTGATACTGATACTGCTGGTCTAGGACCCACTTTGAAAGACCCTAACGTAGCCAATATCTTTCTGTATCCCATCTTTCCAGTAAGTCTGTTACAACTCTATTAAACACTCAGTAAAATTCTTGTGTTCAGGAATTCTTCTACTCTCTTTTAAAATTCAGTGAGTCTAACATTTCCTATCAGTTGTTAAACTAATTTATAAGGTAGATTGCTTAAATGCCCTACTTAATCCTGTGTAGTATACTTACACTTCAGAGAGATTCCATTGGTTAAAACCTAGTTATTTTGTTATTTGCTAATATGTGAATATTATTACCTATTATTAATAAAATTATTAATTTTAAGGGATATTATTAATTTAAGGGATATTATTTTAGGGATAGAACTGACTATTCTTGCTAAACAGTAAAGAAGCTCTTCAAACTGAATTTTGACAACTTTGTTCTCATCAAGGGAGTTGTGAAACAACTAGGAACTGGAATGACCAAGGATAGTATTGACCTAAAATCTCAAAAATATAATTCTTGCTACAGAAGGTTTAAGATAAAGTACTCTGCCAGTTCAAAAGAGATGCAGATGAAAGAGGAATCAGTCAGTCAGTTAAGATCCAAAGATTAAAAAAAAAAAAAAAAAAAAAAAAAACCTGCTCAAAATGAGCCCTGACTATCCCTTAAATTTCCTGACCTAAGCTGTTAGAAGCACAAAAGAAGACAGCCTTTCTTATTTTTTTTTCCATCTTTGTTATAGACTTTCTTTGTTTGGCAAGACCAGAAATGACATGGGTCAAGGAAGAGAAAGGGATCTCTAAGCCTTCTCACTCTCTTATATTTTAATATAAAAAATATAACTATGAATATAAGGAGACACTACTGAATTTCCAGCTGAACAGATCAGAGAGTGATTCATGGAAGAGCTAGATTTGTATTAGTTCTTGACCTAGGAATATAATTTGGACATCTGGATATAGAGGAAACTGACCACACAAGACTGAGCACACAAGAATATTCTTAAAGTCAAGTTAGCTGGAAATTGAGTTGCATAGACAGTGAATCACTAAGTAGTTTCATTTGGAAAAAAGACAAATGAGAGCAAACTGAATTCCTTTGTCATGAAAACGAGTTTGACAGCCGGATTGATTAATCCATTTGTGGAATCCCAGTCAAACTGTGAATGTTGTGATCAGTTGATTCTTTACAATTCAATAAATGAATCTTTCATTTCCCATGGCTGAACACATTAAGAAAATGAAATTTGTTTTGCATTTCCTGTATTGACGTTTGTTACTCCCTGTGACATTTCATGACTCAATGTGCACAGCATATTAGAGGGAAGAAACTCCTTAGAAACCACTAATAAAGATTGCACTTAGTAGGAAATTTAAAAGGCACAGGTATAAAAATGAAGGATTTTCTGTACCGAGAGTGAGGTCTGAATCAGCAACACTGCCACTATTCCAGCGTAGTAAGCATGAGGCAGGCAAAGGAGTTAGACATACAAAAGAGGGTCAGTAGCATGTGGATGAAGCATAGCTTGAACTGGATCAGGACAGTGAAATGCAGAAGAACTGAGGATTAATACAGAACACCTCTGTCCAATGTTCATATAGCCATATATAAAATGTACCTAAGTGAACAGAAGAATAAAATGTATGTAGTCCTTTTCCTAGAGGTGTTATTACTTTTACCATGTTTTTGTTTTTTGTCCTGTAACTAAATTCCTGAACTAAATAACTCCTCCAGGTATTTTACATATATAGATAGATAGGTAGATAGATAGATAGATAGATAGATAGATATAGACACACACTCAATAGCGTGATATGTTGTTCATATGTTCAAAAGCATTAGAGAGCTTGGTTAGAGTATGTTTGGCTATTATAAATTTACACTCAGGTAAATTAGTCTTTGATATCTGATCTTCCTCAACGATAGTCTGAAGTCAACAGGAGCATGGAAGGGTTTGCCATTTAGTGTAAATTACCAGCGTGGCAGGCTTTATGGCCATGACAAACAGGCCTCTTATTATTGAATTATCAGTCTAAGAATGAGCTGCATCAGATGGGAGGATGATAATGTAAGTCAGGACAGAAAATACAAGTACAGGAAGTGTATATGTGCTCTAGCTAATGGGCCTGGGCAGAATGCAAACTAAGGAATATTCCAGTTTGCCCAAGGAGTCCTGGATTATGCCTGACTTGTCTTGGTTGTTTATTAATACATCCTTTATATCCTGAGAAATGTCTGATTTGGATGATAAATTATGTGGTCATCTTAATAAGAGAAAAATCAAGAGAGAAATACTTTATTTGGGGGATTGCTCAATGAGCTGGAACAAACCTAAAGTACTCAAAACATTCTGATAGGAGAACCCTTCTCCCAAGTTACCCTCTAGCCCTTCACTTTCCTCTACATTTTACCTCAAGACACAGCTATACCCCAAAGCATAGGAAAGGAAATGAGAAAGTCAGAGAATCCTGCCCACCTTGGGAGCTTAGAAATCTCAGAGCAACTCTGCTCTTGTTAAAGCTTCATTGGTTTTTCCACTTAACTTTATAATTCTTCTGATTTCCCACAGCTCTACTTCCTATCTGTGTTCCAGCCAGTTGCACAGCTGGGGAGAAATTAAAATAGAGATTGCTACAGCAATACTAAAAACTAGGAACACTAATTAGATGCTCTGTGATATAGACCATGGCTTTCAGGCCAAAAAGAACTATACTGCACATCTCCCTGCTTCAGAAAGTATAGGGGTGGGGAGGAGAATACCAGATGATGTGGCATTCTTTGACTGAAAGGTGGTAAGGAAACTGAAAAAAGGACATGCAAAGGGACAGAATGACATGGGACTTTGGATTTAATAGCCTGAAAACTGTATACCCCAGTGGAGAGAACATTTGCAGAATCAATTTGGTTGAATACAAAAGGAAAAATCACACCGAAGCTCCATCCCAGTTGAACTGCATTCCAATGTGTTCCTAAAAAGGAGTTTTCTTAGGGTTTGGCCTATGTATACACAAGAAGGAAAGAATCAATATCTGCTTCTCACTTATATCTACACGATAGAGAAGCATTTCTTAGCAGTTCTAAGTTTTTTTTTTTTTTAATTAAAACAATTCATGTACAAGATGTAAAAAACTGAATCATATTTCAAGACCGATACCAAAAAATACAAGTTTCCTATCATACTCCCAATACTTTATCCTTTTGCATAAATTTTCAGCCAGTTCCTCGAAATTAACCTCAAGCCTCATCCTCTTTTAGTTAATAAAAGAGTTCTTACAGTTTTATTAAATACAAAATTATATATGCATATATACATGTTATACATATATATTGCATCAATAATGTATAAGAGATAATAAAGGCCACCACCCAGCTTAAGATATAAAATATTACTCATACTATTGACATTTCCTATATATCTCTCCCTGAAAACAAGGCTCTTCTTCCTGAGGTAAACTTTACCCTGCATTTTTTATCATCCCTTTCTTTTCTTTATGGTTTTATGCTCCCACTTTTTTTCAGTACATTATAGCTCCACTTCTCAGGTTTTCCAGGAACCCTCAGAGTAAATTGCATTATTTTTCATTGTGTTTCTCTGCAGACACCTAGTTTGTAGTTTCCTGTTCACTTTGTTTCTTCCAAAAATATGTTGCAATCTCATCTTTATCCTCTTGTCTTTGTGAGTATAGTTATAGTCTTTTAATATCATTTTAGACTTTCAATATAATTTTAATATGGTTTGAAAGAGAGAAAATAGACATATGTTAACAGTCTTATCATGTTTATCTGTAAGCTATGATACATCATATATAATTACCAAAAGCCTTATTCTTTATTATGATATTGATTCATGACAAAGAGAGTCCAAGAATCAGTGATTAAAAGGAGAAGATATTTTATGGAATAGTGAGTCATCTAAGTGTTATCTAAAAGTGGGTGATATACACAGACACAGTGGGTACTTTGGAAATATGAGAGGACATTATCAAAGTATGGGAGGCATTTGTAGAGGAGCCAGTGCTAGTTTGACTACCATAGCCCTCTGATTCTGGCTTATCAGGGACAAGAATGTTTAAAAAGACATCAGGGGTCCCAAATTTGGTTAAGACCATTTGCTTCTTATGGAATCACCAAGACGTGCCATGGAAGGGCCTTGTTATCTTTGTAAACAACAACTTTAAAGGCTTGGGATATTCCCCAGAGAGTCTCCTTTCCCCTAAAGCATCAAACACTTCCAAATTTAGTTGTGATTCCCAATGCTGTATATAAAAATATTTTAATTATTATCTCTATAAATAAAAGTTTAAAAGAAGTGTCGGAAAGAGTGGTATTTAAAAAATAAAGTGCTAAAGAATAACAATAGAGACCAGATAATATCTAGAGTCCTTCCAGCTACACTGTTCCAGGCTGAACGCAGACATCATGTTTTCCTTTTCTTCCAAAAGGAATTCTATCACTCTAGACTTGAAAAGAAAGGGTCACAAGTTTGCTGAACAGGATTTCCTTGCAAACTACATGCTTTACATTCCTGAAATTTCTTAAATCACAAGAAAAAAAGTCTTGTAGAGGAGTAAAGACAAAAATCAATAACAGCGGTATTATACATTTTACAAATATGTAGTAAATAAAATTTCTAGAGGTTATCAACTTTCAAAAGCAACCATATAAATAAATGATATTTAGTCTAGTACATGATCCTTCTTATGAAGCACGTTCTTTCTTATCCAAGATGCAGACTCCCTTACAAGTTCTGTGTTATATAGGCTTGATCAGTTTTTAGTTTTTCAGCAATCTCTTACTATTTGAAGCTAAATATATTTTGAATTTTCATTGTCCTTTTAATTTTTTTTTTAATTTTAGTGAGATATATATGTAATCATATAGCCTTTTAACTGAATTTCTCAGTACATTATTAGGTCCTTGATCTCCAGCCTATCCCATGAGTCAGTGCTTTCTCCTTGTTCTATCAAAAAAGCCTTTTTAGAGCAGAACTGGCTCATAGGTGGATAAAGAAATAATTGTTGTCACTTTCTTTGGTTTAAAAAGACTGATATAGGGCTTCCCTGGTGGCACAATGGTCAAGAATCTGCCTGCCAATGCAGAGGACACGGGTTTGAGCCCTGGTCCAGGAAGATCCCACATGTCGCTGAGCAACTAAACCCGTGCACCACAACTACTGAGCCTGCGCGCTAGAGTCCGTGAGACACAACTACTGAAGCCCACGTGCCAAGAGCCCATGCTCCGCAACAAGAGAAGCCACCGCAATGAGAAGCCCACTCACCACAATGAAGAGTAGCTCCTGCTCGCCGCAACTAGAGAAAGCTGGCGCACAGCAATGAAGACCCAACATAGCCAAAAATAATAAATAAATTAAAATAAATAAATTTATAAAAAATTAAAAGATATATAAAACTCTGTACATGTTTTTTTTTCTAATACTGATACTGAGTTTTCACTTTTAGTGAATAAATATAAAAATCATATTATCTCAAATCCACTCTTAGCAAAACCATTACTGAGGAATTGTCCTAATTACCAGCAACACTGCCAATTGAGATGTTGCTAAGGATTGTGCAAACAGTTGTCATTATAAAGGAATTGACCCCACTCTTTCCTGTCCTATTAGAATCATGCAGAAATGTTTGAGAGCTTACATCGACTAGACAGGAATGACTTAGTAGTATACCAACAGTATACTAGTAAGTGTAGAACAATAGCTTAAATGCAGGTGGTATTCTGAATACCTTTATGAACTAGGTACATAATACATCTAAACTGTTTTATAAATACATTTTTCATTATTTTATTCCATTTAGTGTAAAATTGTAATATAGATGCTTTTGGGGGAGAGAACTTTGCCTTTGTCAGATATAAGTGAAGTCTATCCTTCCCTGTTTCTATTATCTTCATTAACTTAAAGATGTTGTCCTTCTCCTAAACTTTATTCTTTCAAAAATATAATTCATTTACATTCATCACATCTCACACCATCTACAACATATTTTCCTTTCTCTGTATAGCAGAATTAGGTCACAATAAATGAGAAAGCAATAGGAATTATTCTGCTTAATAATACAGATGTTATTGGGCATATCAAAGCATTTGACATCAGGCAACCTATTATATGTGGAGCTCCAGGAAGCCATGAGGTCAGACTATTGTCTCCATGTTAGATATGAAGAGGCTAATGTAGGTCACATGATGTCATATCTTAACACATTTCTGAGGAAGTCAGATAAGCAGTGATCAAATTATTGGAAAAATAGTTGAGTATGATAGTTCAAGCTGTTTCAAAATAGAGACCAGAAGAGTTGTATCCACAGATTGAAATTGTTCAGTTCTACTATTCCTACTTCAGCCAAAAATGACTGCTGCTGAAACCCAAAGTGCATGCAAAAGGGTAGAAGATAGAGTGTGTAAGGATTCAGATAAAAACTGTTGATAGATAGATTAATAGGAAAACAAATACAGGAAGATACCAGGTTGATGTGAAAGCAGGAAGCCAGTTGGCCATAGTGGCATTGACCATGATTGCACATAAAGAACAGTGGCTTTATTACAAACTAACATTTCTTTGGTGTTGAAGTTACCCCAAAACTTTTTCCAGTTAAGTTTTAAAGAGGGTACTGTCAGGTTAAGGCTTGAACACAAGGGTCACAAAATCTTTCCACTTCTCACTTTGTATGATTTCATGGTTTTCCCATGTGAAAGAACAAGTCAATGCAAGAGCAGAGTCTAAGATTACTATTCTCTGGTTATATGCCTGAGTCTGAGATGTTCTGATGTAATTGGTCTGGTTTAGCCTGCTCCTTATGATGTTGTTGGGGAGGAAGAAATTTTTTTCTACCTTTCTAGGTTCTTCTGGCTGGTCTAAAAATTAAATTGACCTGAGACAGCTTAACAAAAGAAAATCAAACACGGGTTTAATAACATGTATACATGGAATAGAGCCAGGAAAACTGAGTAACCCACCAAATGGCTGAAACACTCACCTTAAATACCATCTTCAGCTAAAGACAAAAGAGAATGTTGGCAGTAGTGATTTGAAATTTCCAAGGGGAGGAGGGAAATTCACATGGAGATGGAAAAACAAAAGTTTCCTGGGCCATACGGAGACAATGAAACACAGAGAGGACTCTAATCTTTAGTTACCCCCACCACACCTAGGTAATATTTTTGCAAATATCTCTGGTTATAGCTCTATTCTGGGAAAAGGCACTTTATCTAGATTCTTTAGGCGGCTGAGGAATCTTTGTTTCTTAAAATGTAATTAGCTTGAATTAATTCTCATGCCAAGAGACACATTTTGGGATGGCAAATTTTGTTCCACTACCATGGTTTTAAATTTTTGTTTATTCAACTGAGATTTAATTATTATACCATAAAACTCAGCATTTTGAAGTGTACAATTCAGGGTTTTTTTAGTATATTTACAAAGTTGTGCAAGCATTGCCACTAAGTCCAGAACATTTTCATCACTGAATAAAGAAATTTCAAAGCCATTAGCAGTTATGCCTTATCCCTGCTCCCCCTATATCTTGGCAACCACTGATCAACTTTCTGTCTCTATGGATTTGCTTATTTTGGATAATTCATATAACTTGTATAATATTTGCTTATGGTTTTTATGCACTCCTTGATATTTGGGAGACATCTACCCACACCCCACATTCCTGTTAGAGGACAATAATGACTAAAAGAAATAGGTCACATCCACAGTAATCCAGCCAACCCTGGCTCAATATCCCAGGAATAAGAGCAGACCATTAAATAAGTTTTGGTTATTTCTCTATGTGTCCCCCTTTTGCTGTCATTCTGCTGAATTTTTTTAGCATCTCTTTTTTTACTAAGGTATAGTTGATGTACAACATTATATAATATTCAGGTGTAAACAGTGATACACAATTTTTAAAGGTTATATTTCATTTATAGTTATTATAAATATTGGCTATATTCCCTGTGTTGTATAATATATCCTTTTAGCTTATTTATTTTATACATAGTAGTTTGTACCTCTTAGTTCCCTACTCCTGTTGTGCACTTTCCCCCTTCCGTCTCCCTACTGGTAACCACTAGGTTTTTTTTTCTCTTTATCTGTGAGCCTGTTTCTTGTTATAGTCACCAGTTTTTATTTTTTTAGATTCCACATATAAGTGGTATCTTACAGTATTTGTCTTTCTCTGTCTGACATATTTCACTTAGCCTAATACCCTCCAAGTTCATCTATGTTATAGCAAATGGGAAAATTTCATTCTTTTTTATGACTGAGTAGTATTTTATTGTATATATATATACACAACATCTTCTTTTTTTTTTTAAACATCTTTATTGGAGTATAATTGCTTTACAATGGTGTGTTAGTTTCTGCTTTATAACAAAGTGAATCAGTTATACATATACCTATGTTCCCATATCTCTTCCCTCTTGCATCTCCCTCCCTCCTACCCGCCCTATCCCACCCCTCTAGGTGGTCACAAAGCACCGAGCTGATCTCCCTGTGCTATGCGGCTGCTTCCCACTAGCTATTTTACATTTGGTAGTGTATATATGTCCATGACACTCTCTCACCCTGTCACATCTCGACCCTCCCCCTCCCCATATCCTCAAGTCCATTCTCTAGTAGGTCTGTGTCTTTATTCCCATCTTGCCACTAGGTTCTTCATGACCTTTTTTTTTTCTCCTTAGATTCCATATATATGTGTTAGCATACTGTAATTGTTTTTCTCTTTCTGACTTATTTCACTCTGTATGACAGACTCTAACTCCATCCACCTCATTACAAATACCTCCATTTCATTTCTTTTTATGGCTGAGTAATATTCCATTGTATATATGTGCCACATCTTCTTTACCCATTCATCCGATGATGGACACTTAGGTTGCTTCCATGTCCTGGCTATTGTAAATAGAGCTGCAATGAACATTTTGGTACATGACTCTTTTTGAATTATGGTTTTCTCAGGGTATATGCCCAGTAGTGGGATTGCTGGGTCGTATGGTAGTTCTATTTTTAGTTTTTTAAGGAACCCCCATACTGTTTTCTGTAGTGACTGTATCAATTTACATTCCCACCAACAGTGCAAGAGTGTTCCCTTTTCTCCACACCCTCTCCAGCATTTATTGTTTCTAGATTTTTTGATGATGGCCATTCTGACCAGTGTGAGATAATACCTCATTGTAGTTTTGATTTGCATTTCTCTAATGATTAATGATGTTGAGCATTCTTTCATGTGTCTGTTGGCAATCTATATATCTTCTTTGGAGAAATGTCTATTTAGGTCTTCTGCCCATTTTTGGATTGGGTTGTTTGTTTTTTTGTTATTCAGCTGCATGAGCTGCTTGTAAATCTTGTAGATTAATCCTTTGCCAGTTGTTTCACTTGAAAATATTTTCTCCCATTCTGAGGGTTGTCTTTTGGTCTTGTTTATGGTTTCCTTTGCTGTGCAAAAGCTTTTAAGTTTCATTAGGTTCATTTGTTTATTTTTGTTTTTATTTCCATTTCTATAGGAGCTGGGTCAAAAAGGATCTTGCTGTAATTTATGTCATAGAGTGTTCTGCCTATGTTTTCCTCTAAGAGTTTGATAGTGTCTGGCCTTACACTTAGGTCTTTAATCCATTTTGAGTTTATTTTTGTGTATGGTGTCAGGGAGTGTTCTAATTTCATACTTTTACATATACCTGTCCAATTATCCCAGCACCACTTATTGAAGAGGATATCTTTTCTCCACTATATATGCTTGCCTCCTTTATCGAAGATAAGGTGACCATATGAGCGTGGGTTTATCTCTGGGCTTTCTATCCTGTTCCATTGATCTATATTTCTGTTTTTGTGCCAGTACCAAACTGTCTTGATTACTGAAGCTTTGTAATATAGTCTGAAGTCAGGGAGCCTGATTCCTCCAGCTCCATTTTTCGTTCTCAAGATTGCTTTGGATATTCGGGGTTTTTTGTGTTTCCATACAAATTGTGAAATTTTTTGTTCTAGTTCTGTGAAAAATGCCAGTGGTAGTTTAATAGGGATTGCATTGAATCTGTAGATTGCTTTGGGTAGTAGAGTCATTTTCACAATGTTGATTCTTCCAATCCAAGAACATGGTATATCTCTCCATCTATTTGTATCATCTTTAATTTCTTTCATCAGTGTCCTATAATTTTCTGCATACAGGTCTTTTGTCTCCTTAGGTAGGTTTATTCCTAGATATTTTATTCTTTTTGTTGCAATGGTAAACAGGAGTGTTTTCTTAATTTCACTTTCAGATTTTTCATCATTAGTATATAGGAATGCAAGAGATTTCTGTGCATTAATTTTGTATCCTGCTACTTTACCAAATTCATTGATTAGCTCTAGTAGTTTTCTGGTAGCATCTTTAGTATTCTCTATGTATAGTATCATGTCATCTGCAAACAGTGGCAGCTTTACTTCTTCTTTTCCAATTTGGATTCCTTTTATTTCTTTTTCTTCTCTGATTGTTGTGGCTAAAACTTCCAGAACTATGTTGAATAATAGTGGTGAGAGTGGGCAACCTTATGTTGTTCCTGATCTTAGTGGAAATGGTTTCAGTTTTTCACCATTGAGGACGATGTTGGCTGTGGGTTTGTCATATATGGCCTTTATTATGTTGAGGAAAGTTCCCTCTATGCCTACTTTCAGCAGGACTTTTATCATAAATGGGTGTTGAATTTTGTCAAAAGTTTCTCTGCATTTATTGTGATGATCATATGGTTTTTCTCCTTCAATTTGTTAATATGATGTATCATGTTGATTGATTTGTGTATATTGAAGAATTCTTGCATTCCTGGAATAAACCCCACTTGATCATGGTGTATAATCCTTTTAATGTGCTGTTGGATTCTGTTTGCTAGTATTTTGTTGAGGATTTTTGCATCTATGTTCATCAGCGATATTGGCCTGTAGTTTTCTTTCTTTGTGACATCTTTGTCTGGTTTTGGTGTCAGGGTTATGGTGGCCTCGTAGAATGAGGTTGGGAGTGTTACTCCCTCTGCAATATTTTGGAAGAGTTTGAGAAGGATAGGTGTTAGCTCATCTCTAAATGTTAGGTAGAATTCGCCTGTGAAGCCATCTGGTCCTGGGCTTTTGTTTGTTGGAAGATTTTTAATCACAGTTTCAATTTCAGTGCTTGTGATTGGTCTGTTCATATTTTCTATTTCTTCCTGGTTCAGTCTCGGCAGGTTGTGCATTTCTAAGAATCTGTCCATTTCTTCCAGGTTGTCCATTTTACTGGCATAGAGTTGCTTGTAGTAATCTCTCATGATCATTTGTATTTCTGCAGTGTCAGTGGTTACTTCTCCTTTTTCATTTCTTATTCTATTGATTTGAGTCTTCTCCCTTTTTCTCTTGATGAGTCTGGCTAATGGTTTATCAATTTTGTTTATCTTCTCAAAGAACCAGCTTTTAGTTTCATTGATTTTTGCTATTGTTTCCTTCATTCCTTTTTCATTTATTTCTGATCTGATGTTTATGATTTCTTTCCTTCTGCTAGCTTTGGGGTTTTTTTGTTCTTCTTTCTCTAATTTCTTTAGGTGCAAGGTTAGGTTGTTTATTCGAGATGTTTCCTGTTTCTTGAGGTAGGCTTGTATTGCTGTAAACTTCCCCTTAGAACTGCTTTTGCTGCATCCCATAGGTTTTGGGTCGTCGTGTCTCCATTGTCCTTTGTTTCTAGGTATTTTTTGATTTCCCCTTTGATTTCTTCAGTGATCACTTCGTTATTAAGTAGTGTATTGTGTAGCCTCCATGTGTTTGTATTTTTTATGGATCTTTTTCTGTAATTGATATCTAGTCTCATAGCGTTGTGGTCAGAAAAGATACTTGATACAATTTCAATTTTCTTAAATTTACCAAGGCTTGATTTGTGACCCAAGATATGATCTATCCTGGAGAATGTTCCATGAGCACTTGAGAAAAATGTGTATTCTGTTGTTTTTGGGTGGAATGTCTTATAAATATTAATTAAGTCCATCTTGTTTAATGTATCATTTAAAGCTTGTGTTTCCCTATTTATTTTCATTTTGGATGATCTGTCCATTGGTGAAAGTGTGTGTTAAAGTCCCCTACTATGATTGTGTTACTTTCAGTTTCCCCTTTTTTGGTTGTTAGTATTTGCCTTATGTATTGAGGTGCTCCTATGTTGGGTGCATAAATATTTACAATTGTTATACCTTCCTCTTGGATCGATCCCTTGATCATTATATAGTGTCCTTCTTTGTCTCTTGTAATAGTCTTTATTTAAAGTCTATTTTGTCTGATATGAGAATTGCTACTCCGGCTTCCTTTTGATTTCCATTTGCATGGAATATCTTTTTCCATCCCCTCACTTTCAGTCTGTATGTGTCTCTAGGTCTAAAGTGGGTCTCTTGTAGACAGAATTTATATGGGTGTTGTTTTTTATTCATTCTGCCAGTCTGTGTCTTTTGGTGGAAGCATTTAATCCATTTACATTTAAGGAAATTATTGATATGTATGTTCCTATTCCCATTTTCTTAAATGTTTTGAGTTTGTTACTGTAGGTGTTTTCCTTCTCTTTTGTTTCTTGCCTAGAGAAGTTCCTTTAGCATTTGTTGTAAAGCTGGTTTGGTGGTGCTGAACTCTCTCAGCTTTTGCTTGTCTGTAAAGGTTTTAATTTCTCCATCAAATCTTAATGAGATCCTTGCTGGGTAGAGTAATCTTGGTTGTAGGTTTTTCTCCTTCATCATTTTAAGTATATCCTGCCACTCCCTTCTGGCTTGCAGTGTTTCTGCTGAAAGATCAGCTGTTAACCTTATGGGGATTCCCTTGTGTTGTTATTTGTTGTCTTTTCCCTTGTTGCTTTTAATATGTTTTCTTTATATTTAAATTTTGATAGTTTGATTAATATGTGTCTTGGTGTGTTTCTCCTTGGATTTATCCTGTATGGGACTCTCTGTGCTTCCAGGACTTGATTAACTATTTCCTTTCCCATATTAGGGTAGTTTTCATCTATAATCTCTTCAAATATTTTCTCAGTCCCTTTCTTTTTCTCTTCTTCTTCTGGGACCCCTATAAATCGAATGTTGGTGTGTTTAATGTTGTCCCAGAGGTCTCTGAGACTGTCCTCAGTTCTTTTCGTTCTTTTTTCTTTATTCTGCTCTGCGGTAGTTATTTCCACCATTTTATCTTCCAGGTCACTTATCCGTTCTTCTGCCTCAGTTATCCTGCTATTGATCCCGTCTAGAGTATTTTTAATTCCATTTATTGTGTTTTTCATCGTTGCTTGGTTCCTCTTTAGTTCTTCTACGTCCTTGTTAAATGTTTCTTGCATTTTGTCTATTCTATTTCCAAGGTTTTGGATCATCTTTACTATCATTATTCTGAATTCTTTTTCAGGTAGACTGCCTATTTCCTCTTCATTTGTTAGTTCAGGTTTGTTTTGACCCTGCTCCTTCACCTGCTGTGTGTTTTTTTGTCTTCTCATTTTGCTTATCTTACTGTGTTTGGGGTCTCCTTTTCACAGGCTGCAGATTCGTAGTTCCCATTGTTTTTGGTATCTGTCCCCAGTGGCTAAGGTTGGTTCAGTGGGTTGTGTAGGCTTCCTGGTGGAGGGGATTAGTGCCTGTGTTCTGGTGGATGAGGTTGGATCTTGTCTTTCTGGTTGGCACGTCCAAGTCTGGTGGTGTGTTTTGGGGTGTCTGTGGCCTTATTATGATTTAAGCAGCCTCTCTGCTAATGGATGGGGTTGTGTTCCTGTCTTGCTAGTTGCTTGGCGTAGGGTGTCCAGCACTGTAGCTTGCTGGTCATTGAGTGAAGCTGGGTCTTGAAGTTGAGATGGAGATCTCTGAGAGATTTACGCCGTTTGGTATTACGTGGAGCTGGGAGGTGTCTTGTGGCCCAGTGTTCTGAAGTTGGCTCTCCCACCTCAGAGGCACAGCTCTGATGCCTGGCTGGAGCACCAAGAGCCTTTCATCCACACAGCTCAGAATAAAAGGGAGAAAAAATAGAAAGAAAGAAAGAAAGAAAGTGGATAAAATAAAATAAAATAAAGCTATTATAATAAAAAATATGAAAAAAATTATTAAGAATAAATTTATTAAGAAATTTTTTTTAATTTTAAAAAATAGACCTACAAAAACAAACCTAAAACAATTAAGAAAATGGTCATAGGAACATACATATCGATAATTACCTTAAACGTGAATGGATTAAATGCCCCAACCAAAAGACATAGACTGGCTGAATGGATACAAAAACAAGACCCATATATATGCTGTCTACAAGAGACCCACTTTAGACCTAGGGACACATACAGACTGAAAGTGAGGGGATGGAAAAAGATATTCCATGCAAATGGAAATCAAAAGAAAGCTGGAGTAGCTATACTCATATCAGATAAAATAGACTTTAAATTAAAGAATGTTACAAGAGACAAGGAAGGACACTACATAATGATCCAGGGATCAATCCAAGAAGAAGATATAACAATTATAAATATATATGCACCCAACATAGGAGCACCTCAATACATAAGGCAACTGCTAACAGCTATAAAAGAGGAAATCGACAGTAACACAATAATAGTGGGGGACTTTAACACCTCACTTACACCAATGGACAGATCATCCAAAATGAAAATAAATAAGGAAACAGAAGCTTTAAATGACACAATAGACCAGATAGATTTAATTGATATATATCGGACATTCCATCCAAAAACAGCAGATTACACGTTCTTCTCAAGTGCGCACGGAACATTCTCCAAGATAGATCACATCTTGGGTCACAAATCAAGCCTCAGTAAATTTAAGAAAATTGAAATCATATCAAGCATCTTTTCTGACCACAACGCTATGAGATTAGAAATGAATTACAGGGAAAAAAACGTAAAAAGGACAAACACATGGAGGCTAAACAATACGTTACTAAATAACCAAGAGATCACTGAAGAAATCAAAGAGGAAATCAAAAAATACCTAGAGACAAATGACAATGAAAACACGACGACCCAAAACTTATGGGATGCAGCAAAAGCAGTTCTAAGAGGGAAGTTTATAGCTATACAAGCCTACCTAAAGAAACAAGAAAAAGCTCAAGTAAACAATCTAACCTTACACTTAAAGAAACTAGAGAAAGAAGAACAAACAAAACCCAAAGTTAGCAGAAGGAAAGAAATCATAAAGATCAGAGCAGAAATAAATGAAATAGAAACAAAGAAAACAATAGCAAAGATCAATAAAACTAAAAGTTGGTTCTTTGAGAAGATAAACAAAATTGATAAACCATTAGCCAGACTCATCAAGAAAAAGAGGGAGAGGACTCAAATCAATAAAATCAGAAATGAAAAAGGAGAAGTTACAACAGACACTGCAGAAATACAAAGCATCCTAAGAGACTACTACAAGCAACTTTATGCCAATAAAATGGACAACCTGGAAGAAATGGACAAATTCTTAGAAAGGTATAACCTTCCAAGACTGAACCAGGAAGAAATAGAAAATATGAACAGACCAATCACAAGTAATGAAATTGAAACTGTGATTAAAAATCTTCCAACAAACAAAAGTCCAGGACCAGATGGCTTCACAGGTGAATTCTATCAAACATTTAGAGAAGAGCTAACACCCATCCTTCTCAAACTCTTCCAAAAAATTGCAGAGGAAGGAACACTCCCAAACTCATTCTATGAGGCCACCATCACCCTGATACCAAAACCAGACAAAGACACTACAAAAAAAGAAAATTACAGACCAATATCACTGATGAATATAGATGCAAAAATCCTCAACAAAATACTAGCAAACAGAATCCAACAACACATTAAAAGGATCATACACCACGATCAAGTGGGATTTATCCCAGGGATGCAAGGATTCTTCAATATACGCAAATCAATCAATGTGATACACCATATTAACAAATTGAAGAATAAAAACCATATGATCATCTCAATAGATGCAGAAAAAGCTTTTGACAAAATTCAACACCCATTTCTGATAAAAACTCTCCAGAAAGTGGGCATAGAGGGAACCTACCTCAACATAATAAAGGCCATATATGACAAACCCACAGCAAACATCACTCTCAATGGTGAAAAACTGAAAGCATTTCCTCTAAGATCAGGAACGAGACAAGGATGTCCACTCTCACCACTATTATTCAACATAGTTTTGGAAGTCCTAGCCACGGCAATCAGAGAAGAAAAAGAAATAAAAGGAATACAAATTGGAAAAGAAGAAGTAAAACTGTCACTGTTTGCGGATGACATGATACTATACATAGAGAATCCTAAAACTGCCACCAGAAAACTGCTAGAGCTAATTAATGAATATGGTAAAGTTGCAGGATACAAAATTAATGCACAGAAATCTCTTGCATTCCTATACACTAATGATGAAAAATCTGAAAGAGAAATTATGGAAACACTCCCATTTACCATTGCAACAAAAAGAATAAAATACCTAGGAATAAACCTACCTAGGGAGACAAAAGACCTGTATGCAGAAAACTATAAGACACTGATGAAAGAAATTAAAGATGATACCAACAGATGGAGAGATATACCATGTTCTTGGATTGGAAGAATCAACATTGTGAAAATGAGTATACTACCCAAAGCAATCTACAGATTCAATGCAATCCCTATCAAATTACCAATGGCATTTTTTACGGAGCTAGAACAAATCATCTTAAAATTTGTATGGAGACACAAAAGACCCCGAATAGGCAAAGCAGTCTTGAGGCAAAAAAATGGAGCTGGAGGAATCAGACTCCCTGACTTCAGACTATACTACAAAGCTACAGTAATCAAGACAATATGGTACTGGCACAAAAACAGAAACATAGATCAATGGAACAAGATAGAAAGCCCAGAGATTAACCCACGCACCTATGGTCAACTAATCTATGACAAAGGAGGCAAAGATATACAATGGAGAAAAGACAGTCTCTTCAATAAGTGGTGCTGGGAAAACTGGACAGCTACATGTAAAAGAATGAAATTAGAATACTCCCTAACACCATACACAAAAATAAACTCAAAATGGATTAGAGACCTAAATATAAGACTGGACACTATAAAACTCTTAGAGGAAAACATAGGAAGAACACTCTTTGACATAAATCACAGCAAGATCTTTTTTGATCCACCTCCTAGAGTAATGGAAATAAAAACAAAAATAAACAAATGGGACCTAATGAAACTTCAAAGCTTTTGCACAGCAAAGGAAACCATAAACAAGACGAAAAGACAACCCTCAGAATGGGAGAAAATATTTGCAAATGAATCAACGGACAAAGGATTAATCTCCAAAATATATAAACAGCTCATTCAGCTCAATATCAAAGAAACAAACACCCCAATCCAAAAATGGGCAGAAGACCTAAATAGACATTTCTCCAAAGAAGACATACAGATGGCCACGAAGCACATGAAAAGATGCTCAACATCACTAATTATTAGAGAAATGCAAATCAAAACTACAATGAGGTATCACCTCACTCCTGTTAGAATGGGCATCATCAGAAAATCTACAAACAACAAATGCTGGAGAGGGTGTGGTGAAAAGGGAACCCTCTTGCACTGTTGGTGGGAATGTAAATTGATACAGCCACTATGGAGAACAATATGGAGGTTCCTTAAAAAACTAAAAATAGAATTACCATATGACCCAGCAATCCCACTACTGGGCATATACCCAGAGAAAACCGTAATTCAAAAAGACACATGCACCCGAATGTTCACTGCAGCACTATTTACAATAGCCAGGTCATGGAAGCAACCTAAATGCCCATCAACAGACGAATGGATAAAGAAGATGTGGTACATATATACAATGGAATATTACTCAGCCATAAAAAGGAACGAAATTGAGTCATTTGTTGAGACGTGGATGGATCTAGAGACTGTCATACAGAGTGAAGTAAGTCAGAAAGAGAAAAACAAATATCGTATATTAATGCATGTATGCGGAACCTAGAAAAATGGTACAGATGAGCCAGTTTGCAGGGCAGAAGTTGAGACACAGATGTAGAGAATGGACATATGGACACCAAGGGGGGAAAACTGCGGTGGGGTGGGGATGGTGGTGTGCTGAATTGGGCGATTGGGATTGACATGTATACACTGATGTGTATAAAACTGATGCCTAATAAGAACCTGCAGTATAAAAAAACAAACAAAACAACTAATACTAAACTTTCATTGGGTTATTTCTATGGAAACATGTTAATATAAATGTTTCAGACATTACATGAAATTTCTAAAAATCTTATATTTGTATTTGTATGGAAATATGTATGGAAATATGTTAATATAAATGTTTCAGACATTACATGAAATTTCTAAAAATCATATTTGTATTTGTATGGAAATATGTATGGAAATATGTTAATATAAATGTTTCAGACATTACATGAAATTTCTAAAAATCTTATATTTGTACTTGTATGGAAATATGTATGGAAATATGTTAATATAAATGTTTCAGACATTACATGAAATTTCTAAAAATCTTATATGTTCTGGTATAATGTTATAAGTAATAATCCTATTTATTACTTTAAAATGTATATCTCAGAAATAACTAATTTTCTTGTCAACTGCATTATTATGAACTGTCATCAAATCTTTAACCGTGGTCATTTTTAAGTCTGTTGTCATTTACAGACAGTTCTGGGTGTACTCTGATGATTTTGCAAATATGTTCCTATAAAAGGGTTTCATCTTCAAGAAATACATGGAAAAGACTCTGACAAGTACAGGTTTCTGGTAACGGACTGTACTGCTGAACTGAATGAATAAGCATTTTCAGAACTCTAATGAAAAACTGATGAACTCATAAAAGTGCTAACAAAAGATCAAGATGAAAAAAAAAAATTAATTACATGGGACTGAGTGAACTGATGAGGATGAGTATAATTTTTGTGACTTTCTGTCTGAATTAAAAAAAAAAAAAAAAAAAAATTCCACAAGGACTCAGAGGCAAAGAATATACAAATCAATTTTCACTGCAAAGTAAAGGAGCTGTTACAGTGGAGGATTACTGGACTGAATGTCAATACTATGACATAGTATGAGTGTGTTTCATGTTTGGTAATTGCAATCATTGTTGCTTTTGTTGTGGTCATCCATGTACAATGCTTGGTGTCAGTCGATTTATCTCTTGTAAAAATAAAATACAGTGTGTGTGTGTGTGAAAAAAAAAAAAAAAAAAAAATAGATTTATTAATTTTTTATAATAAAAAATAAAAAATTAAGAAAAAAATTTATTAAGAAAATTTTTTTTAATCTTTTAAAATAAAAAATATGAATAAACTTATTAAAAAAATTTTTATAGAAAATAAGGAAAAAATTTTTAAGTAAACATTTATTAGGAAAAAAAATTTTTTAAGTAAAAAAAAAAAAAACAAAAAAAACTGGACAGACCTAATCCTAGGACTAATGGTGAAAGCAAAGCTATACAGACAAAATCTCACCCAGAAGCATACACATATACACTCACAAAAAAAGGAAAAGGGGAAAAATTAATATATCCTGCTCCCAAAGTCCACCTCCTGAATTTGGGATGATTCGTTGTCTATTCAGGTATTCAACAGATGCAGGCACATCAAGTTGTTTGTGGAGCTTTAATCTGCTGCTTCTGAGGCTGCTGGGAGAGATTTCCCTTTCTCTTCTTTGTTCGTACAGCTCCCGGGGTTCAGCTTTGGATTTGGACCTGCCTCTGCGTGTAGGTCGCCTGAGGGCGTCTTTTCCCTGCCCAGGCAGAACGGGGTTAAAGGAGCAGCTGCTTCGGGCGCTCTTGCTCACTCAGGCCGGGGGGAGGGAGGGGTACGGATGCGGGGCGAGCCTGTGGTGGCAGAGGCCGGCGGGACATTGCAGCAGCCTGAGGCACGCTGTGTGTTTTCCGGGGGAAGTTGTCCCCGGATCACGGGAGCCTGGTTGTGGCGGGCTGCACCGGCTCCCGGGAGGGGTGGTGTGGAGAGTGACCTGTGCTCGCACACAGGCTTCTTGGTGGCGGCAGCAGCAGCCTTAGTGTCTCGTGCCTGTCTCTGGGGTCCACGCTGATAACCGCGGCTCATGCCCGTCTCTGGGGTCCACGCTGATAGCCGCGGCTAGTGCCCGTATCTGGAGTTCATTTAGGCAGTGCTCTGAATCCCCTCTCCTTGCGCGCCGTGAAACAAAGAGGCAAGAAAAAGTCTCTTGCCTCTTCAGCAGCTGCAGACTTTTTCCCGGGCTCCCTCCCGGCTAGCTCTGGCGTGCTAACCCCTTCAGGCTGTGTTCACACCGTCAACCCCAGTCCTCTCCCTGCGATCCGACTGAAGCCTGAGCCTCAGCTCCCAGCCCTGCCCGCCCTGGAGGGTGAGCAGACAAGCCTCTCGGGCTGTTGAGTGTTACTTGGCACCGATCCTCCATGCGGGAATCTCTCCACTTTGCCCTCCGCACCCCTGTGGCTGTGCTCTCCTCCGTGGCTCCAAAGCTTCCACCCTCTGCCACCCGCAGTCTCTGCCCACGAAGGGGCTTCCTAGTGTGTGGAAATCTTTCCTCCTTCACAGTTCCCTCCCACTGGTGCATGTCCCGTCCCTATTCTTTTGTCTCTGTTATTTCTTTTTTCTTTTGCCCTACCCAGGTACATGGGGAGTTTCTTGCCTTTTGGGAGGTCTGATGTCTTCTGCCAGCGTTCAGTGGGTGTTCTGTAGGAGCAGTTCCACGTGTAGATGTATTTCTACTGTATCTGTGGGAAGGAAGGTGATCTCCGCATCTTACTCTTCCGCTATCTTGCCCAGACCTCCCCTACACCACATCTTCTTTATCCATTTATCTGTTGATAGACACTTAAGTTGCTTCCATATCTTGGCAATTGTAAATGATGCTGCTATGAACATTGGGTTGCATGTATCTTTTTGAATTCATTTTTTTCAGCTAAATACCCAGGAGTAGATTTGCTGCATCATATGGTAATTCTAATTTTAGTTTTTTGAGAAACCTCCATACTGTTTTCCATAGTGGTTGCACGAATTTACATTCCCACCAACAGTTTACGAGGTTTCCCTTTTCTCAAAATCCTTGCCAGTACTTGTTATTTGTGGTCTTTTTATGATAGCCATTCTCAAAAGTGTGGTGTAATGTCTCATTTTGATTTTAATTTGCATTTCTTTGATCTGCTGAATTTTTGATCATTTAGGCATCATGATAGGCACTTATAACCTCCACAGACTATTCAGGCTTTGTGGCATAAGATGAAGCTTAGAGATAAATGAAACATGTACTGAAATTTGATTTCCTCTCTGCTCCATTTCATTGGTTTGAGACATTGTAAATCTAATCACAGATTGATCTTATTAAGGCTAATGACCTTCTGATTAACAAGAGAAATGCATCTGTGGTCAAATTGCCTGCTTTAATTATTCCAAGGAAATGTACCATCAATAGAGAGCAGGCAGCAGTCTCTTGGATAAAGTTTGCCTGCACATGGTGCTATCTTGATTATTACTCTCTTGGTACCTAGCAGAGGAAATATAACCAAAAAGTTCAGAGGTACACAACTTCTCACTACTGAGGCAGTATGAGGCAGAGGTGAAAGGTTTGATCATGATATGTGTCATGAATTGCAGTGGAATCCTGGTGTCACAGAAGACAGTTAAGAGAGGAGATGAGAGCAATCTGGTTAGGAGTTTGTTTGGCAAGAAGTCAAGTGGAGACTGTTGTAAATCAGAGAAACCAGATCTTAGCCCAGGGAGTAAAAATCTAGAGGACAAAATGTTTACTGCTAATTCATTCAAAGAATATTTGGTGTCTGGGCTGTCCTGTGGCCAGGGACTTTTAGGGACCATAAAATATCTGATCTGGCCTCATGCTGGTTAATTGGCATCAGTTAAAACATGGAATAATTTTAAATGATACATACATTAAATTTTTTATATTTGTTTAAAACATACAAATATATATTTATCTTTCAATCTTTGATGATGAGCCAACACACCCATTTTTAAAAGTAAGTCTGCCAAATGGAGTTATATTTTTGCATAAAACATCCATAATGCATAGTGCATACTTTGAAGCTTTGATATCTTTAAAGTGGAGCAAGAATTTAAAATTCTTGTGAATTTATGAGTTCAGAATTGTAGATTTTTAATGCCAAATTTTAAACCATCTTGCCCACCCCTATTTCAGTGACAATTTGAGAGGTATAGGAGCTGAGACTCATCATTAGCATACCATTTTGAAACTCTCAAATTAGTTTAAATGTTGACTCTCTTCTCACAATATTTTATCAGTTCATGTGACATACTTACATTATATAATTACAAAATTATGTAAAACTGGGATAAACCTATTGAGGAGACAATATCACCAACTCTTGATAAGCATATTGGGGAGAGCTGAAGTGCAGATGAAATAGAGAGTAATCTGGATGCCAGGATCAATCATAAGATTTAGAAAGGGAGTAGGGTCCCCTGGTTAACCAGATGGGTGAGTTAAAGAGAAGGCTGGTTAAGATTTCCTACTGTAACAGGTAACACGAACAGAGTGAGGTATTGTGTCACAGACTTTGGAAGCCAGAGACTGTATATTTTTACAGGGCAAAAAAAAAAAAAAAAAAAAAAAAAAGAAGGTTTATAAAAAGGAGTTTCTTATAAAGACTTTAAGAGTGGCAATTTGGAAATGTTGCAGCTTTTTAAACTTAGATCTATGTTTCTGTTTTTTAATGTAATTTTGCAAGAGCACTCCAGCAATTCTCATTTATTGGTCTATATAGGGCTGAGGGTCTGGATCTGTAATGTTGAAAAAAAATATAATATTATTTGACTGAAGTATTTAGCCTTCCAGGGTCTACACATGAATTTAGAAACTAGAAATGATCTTTTAGCTGGTTCTAGGTACTGGGATAAGTATAATATCATTTCAATTAGCATAGAAATATTAGCAAGCCAAGAGTGAATTAATATGACAGTCCATATTTACAGTACCTAAATAAATGATGAGTGCTTTTCATGAAAATTAAGGGAAAATACTTTTATAATAAAATATTCTTACAAAATAACAATATCTAATTTGACAATGAAAAATACTAAAATGTCAGACCATGACTAGATGCTAACAATAATTCCAGGTATGTAACTCTAGAATATTTCCCCAAATCTTATTGCTATATCTGAAATGACTCTGTAGTGTGCCACTTCTCTTCATCATCCCAAACAAGGCTATCATCCTTTGCCTGGAATTCTGTAAAGGCCACTTAATGATGTTCCTACAGTTTATTCTGTCTCCTTACAGTTCGCTATACTACTCCAAGGTGAACACTTAAAAATACAACTGTGATATTTTTACTCTTCATCAACCACTTCCCCTTACTGCTAGAATTAAATTCAGAATGATTAACCTGGCTAGTCAGGTTATTATAATCAGACTGAATCTTTAGTCCCATCTCTTCACATAGCCCCCAACATGTTCCCTGAGAAGTACTGGACATCTCTTAGTTTGCACACCTACCATCCTCTTCCCTGATACAGGCATCCCCACATGCCAATTCCCATGCCTGGAATAGTTTTTATTTTTTCCCCCATCTGCTTCATGAACTCAAACTCATGGAACTTACAGCCTTCACTAACCTCAACCCTCCACATTAGGGCAGGTTCCCTTTGTACAGTTGCAGTTGTTCGTTTAGTCTAGTTTAGTTTAGTTTGTAGTTTTTCATCTGTCTTCCGCATGAGACCAGTCCATGAGGGAAGAGTTGATCTCTGCTTTGCTCAGCCACTTCCTTGTGTCCAGTTTCATGTGTAAGCATCATAGCCTCTTAATCAAACTTTGCTAAATAAATCAGTTATTTTATTGTTTACAAGATAATTTGGGCTCTTACTGTTTGACTTTTTAATTGCTAGGGTTAAAAACTGTAGAAAATTTGTCAATATTAAGACATAGCAACTTTAAGATAACAAATAAAATACTTTCATAAGACTTAAAAAATTTTAAAAGTAAACCCCATTTTTGGTTTAAAGGATGAAAATAACTAAACACACACACACATATCTATGTATATTTCTGAATGACATGTTAAGTATGACAAGAATTACACCATTGCTCTTAAACCTTACAATTGAACAGTTGTGGATTTTACTCTAAATCCTAAACAAACACTAAATTTAAAATGACAGCTTTGTGGCCTATTGAAAATTTTTATATATCAGTCTACTCTCTGGGATTTACATGTTAAGAGGTGTTCATTCTATTTTGAAGGAAACAGAGTTGAATGCTCAAGCTAGATTGTTGCTATTCTCCTAATAGACTATAGGGACCTGTAATTTGTCAGACTTAGATCACTGCCCTCTATTTAACAGTGAAAAAAACTGTTACGTTAATAAAAGTTCATAATTTACTTGCACTATGAACCATTGCTTAGAGATTTACTTGTTGCAAAGGGAATCAATAGCCTGGTGAAGACATTACTGCCTATGAAATATAACTGAGTCATTTATCTAATGCCTACATAAATTTCTGTAATAATGACTAGGGAAATTATTATGTATAATAATAATGCCTTTGATGAAGCCATCAGCTAGTTCCTCTTCTCTAAAGTAAATTTAGCCAAAGTAAATTTCCAAGAAAAAAATGAATGAGACTATATACTCTACCAAACAGGTAATGAAATAAAAGGATATTTTTAAAAAATGAATGATACAAATAAAAGTAATCAGAGAGTTCTTTTCTATAGATTAATTGGAATGTCTCAAGCCCTGTTCAAGATTTGCTCTTCTGTAGATTTACAAGGACACAGAATCTTCGTGAAAGTTCACTGTTCTGAGGATCACCTCAGAAAGAAATTTAAGAATTGTCATGGAAGTCTATATTACTTAACATCATGAACAAACTTACATGGACAAAAATCCTAGAAGGCATCTACAGTTCAGAACATATACAGCAAATTCTTTGAGTTGTTGCCAACATTTTCAGTAGTACTCATAAGTGATCATTAGTCCAAGCTGAAGGTTAACATCAGCTGTATAACATTAATAGACTGTAATGGTATTTCCCAACTATATTTTCTTGCCAGATCCTATAGCAATGGTATAGGCTAACACATATTCACCAAGATTATTTACAGTTTGCTATTACCAGCATATATGTTGACTAGTATGTTTATTTTTCAGAGAAAATATTGCTCATCATTGCCTCAGGATAGGAGGAAAATATTTGTGTTATTCAACACGTTATAATTTATAATTTGCATATGTTTGCAAAATGTTATAATTTGCATATTTTTAATCACCTTTCCTCTAAAGTTTTTTTTACCATTTAGGATTACCTGTTGGTTGGGTTTTTTGTTTATTATTTATGCTTTTGAAATTTCTCCGTGCATCTTAAAGAGTCTGATTTGTTGTATTCCAGATGTGGTACCGTGTGATGGTTATTCATGGGATGAACAGGTAATATAGTTTTGGTGATCATTTTAAAAGTTATTTGGTTTTTAATGTTTATACATAAAAGAATAAAAAAATTGAAAGCATAAATGCTATAGTCACTATATACCCAGCTAGTATTTATTCCAATCCTCTACTATACAAGCAATTCAGGAATTTGAGTTTTTCTTGAATTGACTCAAATTCTATGTTGTTTTTCTTCTCTCAAAGATGAATAAGTGTTTGGTTAGAAGTATTATTAAAGTTGTTACCAGTTACTCCAGAAATGGAGTTTTGGAAATTTCTGAATAGTAAGCCTGGCCAATTTATTGCTGGACCTATCAACTCAAGTTTAAGACAGAAATGCTGAATCCCTGATACAATTACATGCATATTGAGAGTTCTCATCAGGACCTAGCTGAAGCTATTCAAGACTCAGGCTTACTCTAATACTACCCCAACCCCACCTCTGACCTATGCTAACTGGCTCTCAATTGTTACCTGTTTCTCTTATCTACAAGATCAATGTAGGAGCAGACATGGCACCTATGACCAAGTCAAGACAACATTTGTGGCATTATCACAGTCTGTTGTGAAGATGTGGGACCCCGTGAGTGACTTGACCCCACAGTTAAATTTTATAAGTATCTCCCTGGAGACACCAGTTGGATTGCTCTTTAGGGTACATTTCCTATGGTCTCACGAGGGTCAGAAAGTGAAAGAAGGAATAATTCTTCCTTAACTATCACATCTACTAAAATGGAATCATCTGATATTTTGATACCAATTAATATGAGTCTCCCCAAATGGTATTTCTAATGGTTAATTTTACGTTTCAAATTGACTGGCTAAGGGATGCCAAGATACGTGGTATGACATTAATTCTGGGTATATCTTTTTTTTTTTTTTAAATTGATTCCTCATTTTTATTTATTTATTTATTTATTTTGGCTGTGTTGGGTCTTCGTTTCTGTGCGAGGGCTTTCTCTAGCTGTGGCAAGCGGGGGCCACTCTTCATCGTGGTGCGCGGGCCTCTCACTATCACAGCCTCTCTTGTTGCGGAGCACAGGCTCCAGACGCTCAGGCGCAGTAGTTGTGGCTCACGGGCCTAGTTGCTCCACCGCATGTGGGATCTTCCCAGACCAGGGTTCGAACCCATGTCCCCTGCATTGTCAGGCAGATTCTCAACCACTGCGCCACCAGGGAAGCCCTTCTGGGTATATCTTTGAAGGTGTTTCTGGGAGACATTAGTATTTGAATTGGTAAACTGAATAAAGCAAATGGACCAATCTGGGTGGGCATAATTCAACTCCTTGAGGGTCCAGATAAGACAAAAAGGTGGAAAAGGGGTGAGTTTACTTTCTGCTTGGGCTGAGACATCCATCTTCTCCTGCCTTCAGACATTGGAGCCCTTGGTTCTTGGGCTTTTGGACTTAGATCAGGATTTACATCATCACGTCCCCCAGTTCTCAAGGCTTTGGACTTTAACTTACACCATAGGCTTTCCTGATTCTCCAGCTTGCAGACAGCAGATTGTGGGTTTTCTTGGCCTCCTTAACTGTGTGAGCCAATTACTATAATAAATCTCCTTCTCATACTTATCTATATCTGTGTCTATATCTATATATCTATATAGGAAAAGGAAAATATCACTTTGCATTTTATTGCAAATGGGCTTTCCTGAATTATAGTAGGAAAAAAAAAAATAACAAAGAGAGTGGGAAACTCATTTAAAATGGTTTTTAAAACTATTTTTATCCTTTGAGGACTCAGTTTATGGGTCATTAAAATATTACTGATAAAAATGTATTTTGAGCTTCCATTAGATAAGCTATTTCAGCTTTCATTTGAAACATGAATTAATTCAGGATGAGAGAATATTTTTGGATAATAAGCTTGGAAAACCCAGGGTTGTCAGAGTATCTCACAGAAGTATTATATTTAGTGAAAGTATGTTTATCTGAAGAGCCTTTGGGAGTCAAACAGCTTTGCTACAAAGTTGAAAGCAGGGTGCAAAATTTTTGACGTAGGAGCCTGGTAGGAAAAACATGTCTTTTGATTTCTTAGTGATACTAAAAACACTTGTTAGCCTAGTGAGTGGACTCATTTAGTTTCAGACTGTCATTCTAACATAGACCCCCTATATCTTTCAGTAATCTCTGATTTAGATGTTATTTTCATTTGCATTAAAAAGAATTTAAAAATCAGAGCATGTTTAGCAATACAGATAAATTTAGTCTCCAAGGTATCGGTATTAAATGGCTCCTCATCAAATTCTATTGATTAGAAGAAGGCACTTAATGGCTCTGGAGCAATATAATTTCTAAGTCTTTTGGTCACAGTCTGTCTCCAGTTGGTCACTGAAGTCAACATTAGCATGCCAGTAGTTGGTCCAAAGAATAACCCAAATTTCTTGAATGAGAGCATTTCAGCAGCTCTGCAGCCTAATTGCAAAATTGATTTCTAATGGAGAATTGATTTGTAACTCCATCTGTTCCTGAATTTCAAGTAAAATGAAACACGCTTATCTTCCAGGGCATTTGAAGATTCTTAGGTATAAGAACAGGTTGAATAGAAAATAAAGACCAGGAATTTTGAACCAAAAAGGAAAAAGCTGGATTTCTTTCTTTTCCAGTTGATTGAAAAAGCTATGTTATTAAGAAACACCTACAATATACCTAGCAAGAAAACTAAACATAGACAGTCACATAAAAAGACAAGATATATTCACTCACTTAAAGGCTTTTCAATCTTGTAAAGGAGACTAACTGACTTATTTAAATTTTGATATATTAGTTATATAGTATATAAGGACTACTGGTATTTCACAGTTGATTTTCTACTGCATTATGGTTATCATACTCAGGAATCATAGATCATTCCAATCAAATTCATGTCAATTTCTGATTAAAGTTTTTACCCCTTATTATCATATATGTTCCCAACCTGCCAAAATGGTCTTTAAAGTGTAGAAATATGATCTAGCAAGAAACAGCAAGCTTTTTCCTTTAAAGCTGGATTAAGTTTCAAGAACTCAGTTTTCCATTTCCTTTCCTCTGATTCCTATCTTGACCCTTCATAACTATCTGGATATACAAGATGTTCCAAACACACTCAGAATCTTTCTCACCTTTTGATTATTCCCTACAAAAGACCACAGAAAAAAAGTTTTAACATCATGATATTGCTATATTCCTGAAGAAAAAAATATACAAATCAAAGTTTAGCATCAAAATGTCCTATTCCAAGAACGTCTATCATGAGAAACATTGCCCAGTTGTTTTTCTTTTGAGAGACTCAGACATTGGAAGTTATGTGTATAAATATACCTCCTCAGTGAAATTAACAGTTTGTTGGGAGAAGTCCTCTTGCATTACCCTTCTCTAGTTATCATTTTGTCTTAGCAAAAATAATTGATTTTTATTCTTTAAGTTAATTGAGAGCTACTTTTATGGCATATTAGTGACATTTTTTCTTAATAAGCCATGTACATCTTGCCTCCACTGCCTAAACTGCAAATTTCTAAGAGGCAGGAAACATTTTTCAAATTTGTTTGTCATAGATAGTAGCACAGGTGAGAGAGCATAATCAGTGTTCAAAACTTTATAATTTACTGTTGAATGAATGAAATAGTTTTGAGAATAATATAATAGAGCAGAAAATGTTTAAATAACATTTAATCTAAGCTCTTTATTTTAAAAATGGGAAGAAAGTGAATCACAGAGATGGTAACTATTTTGCCTAATTCTACATATCCCATTTATGTCAGATGTGAGAAAAATACAGGTCATATGCCCAAATGTATCATTCACTTTTATTGTGTAATTATCCTTAACTGGGTTCCTCCTTCATGATATAGCTAGATAAGAATTACAGAAAGTGAAGTGTTCAAAATTGCAGAATAGGAAGACCCTGGGTTCACCTTCTCCCATAGACACCCTAAAATTAAACTATTTACAGAGCAACCGCCTATGAAAACAACCTGAAGATTGGCAGAAGTATTTTCTATAATGAAAGACAAAGAAGGAATCACAACAAGATGGGTAGGAGGGGTAGGAGATGAGGTAGAGTTACAACCAATACCTCAGGGTCAGCAACCCACAGAAGGGAAGAATATCACAATTGTAGAAGTCCTCTCCAATACATAAGGCTCCTTGGGGTTATATTGGGCTCTCCAACCTGGGGATCCTGCACAAGGAAGACAAGCCTCCAGAATCTCTGGCTTTGAAAACAAGTGAGACTTTTATTTGGGAGAGCTGAAGAGCTATAGGAAACAGAGACTCTGCCCTTAAAGAGTGCACACAAAATCTCACACACTCCAAGTTCCAATGCAGATGCAGTAGTTTGAAAGGAATCTGGGCCAGACTCACTTACTGATCATAAACAACTTCCCAGAGAGGCATGAAGAAAATGTTATGCCTTCTGGA
The DNA here is from genome assembly GCF_028023285.1 of Balaenoptera ricei. Lineage (NCBI taxonomy): Eukaryota > Metazoa > Chordata > Mammalia > Artiodactyla > Balaenopteridae > Balaenoptera > Balaenoptera ricei. The sequence goes on from NC_082652.1 coordinate 59,056,456, forward strand.
GCTGAACAAACTGGGCCATTTTTGGGTGCTTGTTTTACTGTGATAAAGCTGGCACTGGCAAATGCCATTTTGGAATCCTCCCTCTAGCCTATTAGTGACAGGGACCTGACCCCACTATCCAGTAAGCCAACACCAGTCCCAAGACCCTTCAGGCCATGAAGATAGTGGTATGAGGACCATCAGGCTGGCATGAGTCCCACACCCCTTGGGCCATGCAACCAACCACAAGAGAAGCCTGCTCTGTTCCAGAGTCAATACACAAGGCACAGACTCATACCTGATCAGGCCAGGAGCTAGACCCAACTACCAGGGTACCTATAGTAGTCAGTCCTACCACAACAGAAGGGCACATGTGGACCATATGGGGGCACCACTAGAACATATATTTCTGGTGACCTGAGGGGAGCATGCTGCTGAGCCCCATAGGATGTCTCCTATATAAAGCCACTTTTCCAAGATAAGAAAATGTAACTTGCCTACCTAACACATAGAAATAAACATAGAGAATTAACTAAAATGAGGAGACAGAGAAATATATTCCAAATAGAGGAGCAAGACATAACCTCAGAAAAAGAACTAAATGAACTGGAGATAAACAATTTACCTGATGAAGAGTTCAAGGTAATGACCATAAACATGGTCAACAAACTCAGGAGAAGAATGGATGAACACAGTGAGAATTTCAACAAACTATTATTATATAACATAAAGAAGAACCAAACTGAACTGAAAAGTACAATAAATGAAATAAGAAATACACTAGGAGGAATCAACAGTAGATTAGATGATACAGAGAAATAGATCAGGGAACTGGAAGACAGAGTTCTGTGTGGCTTTTATTCTTGGGTAGAAATCACCTAAGCTAAAAAAAAAAAAAAAAAAAAAAAGAGAGAGAGAATTTTTAAATGTGAAGATATTTTAAGAGACTTTTGGTGCAACATCAAACATACTAACATTCACATTATATGGGTACCAGAAGGAGAAGAAAGAGGCAGAGAACTTACTTGAAGAAATAATAGTTGAAAAATTCCTAATCTAGGAAAGAAAAGAGACGTCTAAATCCAGAAATCACAGAGTGTCTGAAAAAATCTTGAAACCCCAAAGGTTCACAGTAAGACACATTAAAATCGAAATGGCAAAAATTAAAGATAAAGAGAGAATCTTAAAAGCAGCAAGAGAAAAGCACCTAGTTATGTCAAAGGGAACTCCCATAAAAGTGCCAGCTGTCTTTTCAGCAGAAAATTTGCAGACCAGAAGGGAATGGCAACATATTTAAAATGATGGAAGGAAAAAATTTACAAACAAGAATACTCTAACCATCAATGTTATTATTCAGACTTAAAAGAGTTACAAATAGTTTTACAGAAAAGCAAAAGCTAAAAGAGTTCAGTACCACTTTATAACATCTGGTTATAAAGCTAATAGGAAGGTTAAACATAGTAAGATCATCTATATGCATAACAAGAAGTTAAGGGATACAGGTATCAAAAATATGTAAAAGATGATATTAAAATATTAAATGTCAGGGTGAGTGTAAAAATGTAGGGTATTTAGAATGCATTCAAACTTAAGAGATCATTAACTTAATCATATATATGACATATATATATATATATATATATATATATATATATGATTTATACATAAACCTCATGATAATCACAAACCAAAAACCTATAATAAAAAACGAAAAACAAAAAAAGAGAAAAAAATCCTAACATAACATTAAAGATAGTAATCAAATCACAATGGAAGAGAGAAAAAGAAAAAAAGAATAAAAAAGAACTGCAAAAACAACCAGAACACAATTAACAAAATAGCAATAAATACATATTTATCAATAATTACTTTAAATGTGAAAGGACTAAAAGCTCCATTCAAAAGACGTAGGGTGGTTGAAAAGGTACAAAAACAATATATATATATTGCCTGCAAGAGACACATTTCAGATTTAAAGACACATCGCAGATTGAAAGCGAGAATATGAGAAAGGGTATTCCATGGAAATGGAAATGAAAAGAAAGGTGGGATAGCAATGCTTATATCAGACAAAATAGACTTAAAATGAAGACTGTAACAAGACAAAGAAGTAGGTTACACTATGATAAAGGGATCAATCCAACAAGAAGGTATAACAATTTTAAGTATATATGCATACAACATATGAGCACCTAAATAGACACAGCAAATATTAACAAACATAAAGGGAGTAATTGATGGTGAAAAGCTGAAAGCACTTTTTCTACAATCAGGAATGATACAAGGATTCCCATTCTTGTCATTTGTATTCAACATAGTATTAAAAGTCCTAGCCACAGCAATCAGAAAATAAAAATAAATAAAATGAATCCAAACTGGAAAGGAATGAGGACTTCCCTGGTGATTCAGTGGTTAAGACTTCATCTTCTAATGCAGGGGTGCGGGTTTCATCCCTGGTTGGGGAGCTGAGATCCCACATTCCTCACGGCCAAAAAAAGAAAACATAAAACGCAATCAATATTGTAACAAATACAATAAGGATTTAAAAATTGGTCCACATAAAAAAAAAAAACTCTTAGGGGAATGGTTCAAGATGGCAGAGTAGAAGGACGTGCATTCACTCCCTCTTGAGAGAGCACCAGAATCACAACTAACTGCTGAACAATCGTCAGCAGGAAAACACTGGAACTCACCAAAAAATATACCCCACATCCAAAGACGGAGGAGAAGCCACAATGAGACAGTAGGAGGGGCGCAATCACAATAAAATCAAATCCCTTAACTGCTGGGTGGGTGACTCACAAACTGGAGAAAAATTATACCACAGAAGTCCACCCACTGGAGTGAAGGTTCTGAGCCCCAAATCAGGCATCCTAACCTAGGCGTCTGGCAATGGGAGAGGGAATTCACAGAGAATCAGACTTTGAAGCCTAGTGGGATTTGATTGTAGGACTTCAACAGGACTAGGGGAAACAGAGACTCCACTCTTGGAGGGGACACACAAAGTAGTGTGGGCATCAGGACCCAGGGGGAAGGAACAGTGACCCCCTACAAGACTGAAACAAACCTACCTGCTAGTGATGGAGGGCCTCCTGCAGAGGAGGAGTGCAGCTGTGGCACACGGTGGGCACAAGGACACTGGCAGCAGAAGTACTGGGAAGTACTCTTTGGTGTGAGTCCTTCCGGAGTCCACCATTAGACCCACCAAAGGGCCTGTAGGCTCCAGTGCTGGGTCACCACAGGCCAAAAAACCAAAAGGAAGGGAACTCAGCCCCACCCATCAGCAGACAAGCGGAATAAAGTTTTACTGAGCTCTGCCCACCAGAGCAACACCCAGCCCTACCCACCACCAGTCCCTCCCATCAGGAAGCTTGAACAAACCTCATCTATAGCCTCATCTACCAAAGGCAGACAGCAGACACAAGAAGAATTACAATCCTGCAGCCTGTGGAACAAAAACCACATTCACAGAAAGATAGACAAAATGAAAAGGCAGAGAAAAATGTCCCAGATGACAGAACAAGATAAAACCTCAGAAAAACAACTAAGTGAAGTGGAGATAGGGGACCTTCCAGGAAAAGAATTTAGAATACTGATAGTGAAGATGATCGAGGACCTCAGAAAAAGAATGGAGGCAAAGATCAAGAAGATTAATGAAATGTTTAACAAAGACCTAGAAGAATTAAAGAACAAACAAACAGAGATGAACAATAAAATAACTGAAAGGAAAATACATTAAAAGGAATCAATAACAGAATAACTGAGGTAGAAGAACGGATAAGTGACCTGGAAGACAGAATGGTAGAATTCACTGCTGTGGAACAGAATAAAGAAAAAAGAATGAAAAGAAATGAAGACAGCCTAAGAGACCTCTGGGACAACATTAAATGCAACAACATTCGCATTATAGGGGTCCCAGAAGGAGAAGAGAGAAAGAAAGGACCTGAGAAAATATTTGAAAATATTATAGTTTAAACTTTCCTAACATGGGAAGGGAAATAGCCCCCCAAGTCCCATAAGTGCAGAGAGTGCCAGGAAGGATAAACCCAAGGAGAAACATGCTGAGACACATAGTTATCAAATTGACAAAATTAAAGACAAAGAAAAATTATTGAAAACAACAAGGGAAAAATCACAAATGACATAAAAGGGAACTTCTATAAGGATAGCAGCCGATTTCTCAGTAGAAAATCTACAAGCCAGAAGAGAGTGGCATGATATATTTAAAGTGAAGAAAGGGAAGAACCTACAACCAAGATTACTGTACCCAGCAAGGATATCATTCAGATTTCACAAAGAAATCAAAAGCTTTACAGACAAGCAAAAGCTAAGAAAATTCAGCACCACCAAACCAGCTTTACAACAAATGCTAAAGGAACTTCTCTAGGCAGGAAACACAAGAGAAGAAAAGGACCTACAAAAACAAACCCAAAAGAATTAAGAAAATGTTAATAAGAATACACATATCAATAATTACTTTAAATGTGAATGGATTCAATGCTTCAAACTAAAGACACAGGCTCACTGAATGGATAGAAAAACAAGACCCATATATATATATATATATATGCTGTCTACAAGAGACACACTTCAGACCCAGGGACACATACAGACTGAAAGGGAGGGGATGGAAAAAGATATTCCATGCAAATGGAAATCAAAAGAAAGCTGGAGTAGCAATATTCATATCACACAAAATAGATTTTAAAATATAGCATGCTGCAACAGACAAGGAAGGACATTACATAATGATCAAGGGATCAATCCAAGAAGAAGACATAACAATTATAAATATATATGCATTCAGCAAAAGAGTACCTCAATACATAAGGCAAATGTTAGCAACTATAAAAGAGGAAATCAACAGTGACACAATAATAGTGGTGGACTTTAACACCTCACTTACCTCAATGGACAGATCATACAGACAGAAAATTAATAAGGAAATACAAGCTTTAAATTACACAGCACACCAGATAGATTTCATTGATATTTATAGGACATTCCATCCAAAAACAGCAGATTACACTTTCTTCTCAAGTGCACACGGAACATTCTCCAGGATAGATCACATCTTGGGTCACAAATGAAGCCTCAGTAAATTTAAGAAAATTGAAATCATATCAAGCATTTTTTCCGACCATAGCACTATGAGATTAGAAATAAATTACAGGGAAAAAACGTAAAAAGCATAAACACATGGAGGCTAAACAATACGTTGCTAAGTAACCAAGAGATCACTGAAGAAATCAAAGAGGAAATCAAAAAATACCTAGAGACAAATGACAATGAAAACACGATGATCAAAAACCTATGGAATGCAGCAAAAGCAGTTCTAAGAGGGGCAGTTTATAGTGATACAATCCTACCTCAAGAAAAAAGAAAAATCTTAGACAAAATATCTAACCTTACACCTAAAGGAACTAGAGAAAGAAGAACAAACAAAACCCGAAGTTAGTAGAAGGAAAGAAATCACAAAGATTAGAGCAGAAATAAATGAAATAGAAACAAAGAAAACAATAGCAAAGATCAATAAAAGTAAAAGCTGGTTCTTTGAGAAGATAAACAAAATTGATAAGCCATTAGCCAGACTCATCAAGAAAAAGAGGGAGAGGACTCAAATCAATAAAATCAGAAATGAAAAAGGAGAAGTTACAACAGACACTGCAGAAATACAAAGCATCCTAAGAGACTACTACAAGCAACTTTATGCCAATAAAATGGACAACCTGGAAGAAATGGACACATTTTTAGAAAGGTATAACCTTCCAAGACTGAACCAGGAAGAAACAGAAAATATGAACAGACCAATCACAAGTAATGAAATTGAAACTGTGATTAAAAATCTTCCAACAAACAAAAGTCCAGGACCAGATGGCTTCACAGGTGAATTCTATCAAACATTTAGAGAAGAGCTAACACCTATCCTTCTCAAACTCTTCCAAAAAATTGCAGAGGAAAGAACACTCCCAAACTCATTCTATGAGGCCACCATCACCCTGATACCAAAACCAGACAAAGACACTACAAAAAAAGAAAATTACAGACCAATATCACTGATGAATATAGATGCAAAAATCCTCAACAAAATACGAGCAAACAGAATCCAACAACACATTAAAAGGATCATACACCACGATCAAGTGGGATTTATCCCAGGGATGCAAGGATTCTTCAATATACGCAAATCAATCAATGTGATACACCATATTAACAAATTGAAGAATAAAAACCATATGATCATCTCAATAGATGCAGAAAAAGCTTTTGACAAAATTCAACACCCATTTATCATAAAAACTCTCCAGAAAGTGGGCGTAGAGGGAACCTACCTCAACATAATAAAGGCCATATGTGACAAGCCCACAGCCAACATCATTCTCAATGGTGAAAAACTGAAAGAATTTCCTCTAAGATCATGAACAAAAGAATGATGTCCACTCTCGCCACTATTATTCAACATAGTTTTGGAAGTCCTAGCCATGGCAATCAGAGAAGAAAAAGAAATAAAAGGAATACAAATTGGAAATGAAGAAGTAAAACTGTCACCATTTGTAGATGACATGATAGTATACATAGATATCCTAAAGATGCCATCAGAAAACTACTAGAGCTAATTAGTGAATTTGGTTAAGTTGCTTAATTAATGAACAGAAATCTCTTGCAGTCCTATACACTAACAACGAAAGATCAGAAAGAAAAATTAAGGAAACAATCCCAATCACCATTGCAACAAAATGAATAAAATACCTAGGAATAAACCCACCTAAGGAAGTAAAAGACCTGTACTCAGAAAACTATAAGACACTGAGAAAAGAAAACAAAGATGACACAAAAAGATGGAGAGATATACCATGTTCTTGGATTAGCACAATCATTATTGTAAAAATGACTATACTACCGAAAAAACTATAGATTCAATGTCATCAGAATCAAATTACCAATGGTGTTTTTACAGAACTAGATCAAAAAGCCTTAAAATTTTTATGGAGACACTAAAGACTCCGAATAGCCACAGCAATCTTGAGGGGAAAAAAACACAGCTGGAGGAATCAGACTCCTTGACTTCAGACTATAGTACAAAGCTACAGTAATCAAGACAATATGGTACTGGCACAAAAACTGAAATATAGATCAATGGAACAGGATATAAAGTCCAGTGATAAACCCACACACCTATGGTCAACTAATCTATGACAAAGGATGCAGGGATATACAATGGACAAAAGACAGTCTCTTGAATAAGTGGTGCTACATGTACAGCTAATTGTCAAAGAATGATATTAGAACACTCTCTAACACCATACACACAAAAAAAACTCAAAATAGATTAAAGACTTAAATGTAAGACTGGGCACTATGAAACTCTTAGAGGAAAACATAAGAAGAACACTCTGATATAAATCACCACAAGATCTTTTTTGATCCACCTCCTCGAGTAATGGAAATAAAAATAAACAAATGGGACGTAATGAAACTTAAAAACTTTTGCAAACAAAGGAAACTACAAACAAGGTGAAAAGACAGCTCTCAGAATGGGAGAAAATACTTGCAAATGAATCAATGGACAAAGGATTAATCTCCATTATAAATAAACAACAGCTCATGCAACACAATATTAAAAAAAAAAACAATCCAATCAAAAAACGGGCAAAAGACCTAAATAGATATTTCTCCAAAGAAGACATACAGATGATCAAGAGGCACATGAAAAGCTGTTCAACATCACTAATTACTAGAGAAATGCAAATCAAAACTACAATGAGGTATCACTTCACACCAGTTTGAATGGGTATCATCAGAAAATCTATAAACAATAAATGCTGGAGAGGGTGTGGAGAAAAGGGAGCACTGTTGGTGGGAATGTAAATTGATACAGCCACTATGGAGAACAGTATGGAGCATCCTTATAAAATAAAAAATAGAATTATCATATGACCCAGCAATACCACTATTGGACATATACCCAGAGAAAACCATAATTCAAAAAGACACATGCACCCCGATGTTCATTGCAGCACTATTTACAATAACCAGGTCATGGAAGCAACCTAAATGCCCATCAACAGATGAATGGATAAAGAAGATGTGGCACATATATACAATGGAATATTACTTAGCCATAAAAGGGAATGAAATCGGGTCATTTGTAGAGATGTGGATGGACCTAGAGACTGTCATGCAGAGTGAAATAAGTCAGAAAGAGAAAAAGAAATATATATTAATGCATATATGTGGAATCTAGAAAAATGGTACAGATGAACCGGTTTGCAAGGCAGAAATAGAGACACAGACGTAGAGAACAAATGTATGGACACCAATGGGGTAAAGCAGGGGAATGTGGGGTGGTGGTGGGATGAATTGGGATATTGGGAATGACATATATACACTAACATGTATAAGATAGATAACTACTAAGAGCCTGCTGTATAAAAAAATAAATAAAATAAAATTTAAAAAAAATCTTAAATAAACACTGGAAAGGAAGAAATAAAATTGTCAGTGTTTGTAAATGATACTGTATATAGAAAAATATAAAAAAAAACTGAGAAATTATTAAACTAATAAATGAATTCAATAAAGTTATTAGTAAACTAATAAATGAACTCAATAAATGCAGAAATCTGTTACATTTCTATACTAATAACAAACTATCAGAAAGAGAAATTAAGAAAACAATTCCATTTACAATTGCATCAAAAAGAATAAAATACCTAGGAATAAATCTAACCAAAGAGATGAAAAACCTATACGCTAAAAAGACATTGATGAAAAAATTGAAGATGACACCAATAAATAAAAATATATGCCTTTCTCAAGGACTGAAAGAATTAATACTGTTAAAATGACCATACTCCCGAAGGCAATCTCTAGATTCAATACAATCCCTATCAAAATACCAAAGGCATTTTTCCAGACAGAACTTGAACAAATGACTCTAAATTTGTATAAAAACAAAGACTCCAAATTATCAAAGAACTCTTGAGAAAGAAGAACAAAGTTTAAAGTATCACACTTCCTGATTTCAAATTATACTACAAAGGTATGGTAATCAAAACAGTATGGTATTGGCACAAAAAGACCCACAGATCAATGGAATGAATAGAGAGCCCAGAAATAATCCCACACTTATATCATCTATTAATCTATGACAAAGGAGGCAAGAGTATATACTGGGGAAAAGATGGCCTCTTCAATAAATGGTATTGGAAAAACTGTATGGTTACATACCAAAGAAGTCAAATGGATTAAAGACTTAAATGTAATACCTGAAATCATATAATTCTATAGGATCACATAAGAAGTATGTTCTTTGACATCAGTCTTACCAATTTTTTTTTGGATATGTCTCCTCCTACAAGGGCAAGAAAAGCATAAATAAAGAAATGGAATTACATCAAACTAAAAAGCTTTTGTATAACAAAGGAAACTATCAAAAAAATTAAAAAGCAGCCTACTGAATCATTTGTGATATTTGAAAATTATATATCTGATATAGGGTTAATATCCAAAATACGCAAAAAAGTCATACAACTCAACATCAAAAAAAACCCAATTTAAAAAAATGGGCAGAAAACCTGATCAGAAATTTTCCCAACGTCATACAGATAGCCAACAGACATAAGAAAAGTTGCTAAGTATTGTTAATCATCAGAGAACGCAATTTAAAACCATAATGAGATACCACCTCAAATCTGTCAGAGTGACTATCTTTTGACTATCATCAAAAAGGTGGAAAATAACAAGTGTTATCAATGGTGTAGAGTAAAGGGAACCCTTGTACACTTTTGATGAGATTGTAAATTGGTGCAGCCACTATGGACAATAATATAGAGGTCCTCAAAAAATTAAAAATAGAACTCTCATATGTTCCAGGAATTTCATTTCTGAGCATTTTCCTGAAGAAAACAAAAACATTAATTCGAAAAGATATATGCACACCAAAGTTCTTGGTAGGGTAACTACAATAGTCAAGATATGAAAATAACCTAAGGTCCATTCATTGATAGACGAGTAGATAAAGATGTGGTACACACACACACACACACACACATATTACTCAGCCATGAAAAATAATTAAATTTTGCCATTTGAGAGTTGGATGGATCTAGGGTTAATTATGCTAAGCGATATAACTCAGACTAAGAAAGACAAATACTGCATGCTCAGACTTGTATGTGAAATTGGAAACAAAACAAAACAAAGCAAAAATAGACTCACAGATACAGAAAGCAAATGAGTGGTTTCAGAGGGGAGGGGGTGGACAAAATGGATATTGGCAATTAGGAGGTACAAACCTCCAGTTATAAAATAAATAAGTCATGAGGATGTAATATACATCATTAGTATGTAATATGGTCAATAATATGTATGGGGCAGATGGTTACTGCACCTACTGTGATGATCACTACATAATGTATGCAAATATCAAATTACTAAGTCATATACCTGAAACTGACATAATATTTTATACCAAATGTATTTCAATAAAATAAATAAAATAAAATAAAAATTACAGCAAGTGGTATTGGCTGACTCATATTGTTCTTGCTAATTTGATCATTCATATAGATGTCAAATAGATGTAATATTGTTATTCATATATACTGTTTAATTTTTTTCTAGTGGACTGATATATTGATAATGTAACTCAAGGGAAAATGGCAAAAAAAAAATCCCCCTGATATTTAGAATTAGGGAAGATAAATCCTTTGTGCAAAATAGTATAAAAGATATAAAGAAAGATAAAAAGATGGTCGTAAACAAACTCTGCAATGATGGCATTATTTTTCTTCAGATTCTTCCTTGGTTTCACCATCTTGAGTTTTTGATCCATCATTCTTACCAGTTTTCTGTACCAGTGGTTTTCAACTAAGACTCTTTTAATCAAAATATCATTGACATTGTCAAAAAAGTAATACCCAAGTAGCAAACATTACCTGTCATGAATAGTCTAGCATTATTCACAGAGATGGCTTTTAGAAGACATAATGTAGCAAAGTCACTGTAAATTTCAGGAATGACAAACAGGGATAGCACTAGGATCACTCTGGCATTGGCATTTAGAAGCCACATGACCTTGAATAAACAACTTACCCCTTCTGAGCTCTGGTGTCCCTATTTGTAAACAAAGAGAACTAAAATATTAGACCTCTAGAGCTCCTTTTCATTTTAAATATTGACAATTATAGTTATGTACATGGATATTTAATAGAAACATTTATGAAGTGATGGTAGAGTTTCTACAAAGAACTATTCTTAGCGAAAGTATTGTTTGTGCGGTGGCCCAACGGTAATCACAGGAAGCAAGGTTCTGGTATTGTCCATCACAAAAATGGAGTACTGAAGGATATGTTTCAAATAATGAGGTCATTAAATGACATTCTGTTTTTCTACTATTTCTACTAACAGCATACTTTAGAGTGCCTTGGGAGTCATTTTACTTAGTTCATTTATGCTAAGTATAAATCAAATCTTTTTCTTTTAATTTGGCAAGTTTAGCTTTGAAATTGCCAAGTTTTAGCTAAAAATATAAATGATAAATATAAATCTTAATTTTCTACATATAACACTGGTGAGTAATTAAATACTTAATACAGTGTTTGATAAGGAACACTGTTTAAAAGAGAAAGCTAAAGAGGTGATATAATTAAAGACATGGCAATTAAATCTGGGATGTCTTTCTTTAGTTTTGAGTCTAGATTCTTTCTTAAATATGTGCAAAAATAAAAGGGTAATCTCTTCAATGCCACAAATTATATTTTATATTTTGATTGATTTTTGATTTTATATTTTTGTATTCCTATAGAACAATTAATCCAGTATTGTAAATCTATGGATGCCAAATTAATTATGTTGAAAATGTGAGCTATTGATACATATATACACACAGATTTACAGACATAGTTGCTCTGTGGCATGTGAGATCTTCCCGGACCAGGGAACGAACCCATGTCCCCTGAATTGGCAGGCAGATTCTCAACCACTGAGCCACCAAGGAAGCCCAGAAACCCATTTCTTCTGAAATTTTGCTTCTAAAAGTTGTAAACTGAATAAAAACAGTAACCAGCATATAATATCTGACTCTAATATCAAATAGACTGAGAAAGAATTCCTGAGAATCTCCCCTGTTATGAGAAACTTTAATAAAATTATAGGAACTTTATTCTATGGATTTTTTTTTTTTTTTTTACATTTGCTTTGGCTATTAAGAATTGTTTTTTGGTTTAATTTCTGATTTATGGTCTTATTTTGTATAGTATTTGCTTTCCTGGCTTGTATATTTAAATCACAGTTGGTTTTATATTCATGTTTTACATCCACCTTATTGGAGAAGGAGTCTAGTAGTTTGTAGTTTGGATGACTATATGAGTTATCATACAAACAGAGCACTTTTGCGTGAAAAGCAGTGTTAAAAAAAATAAAATAAAGTAACAAACATTAATTGAGCTATACCAGCTACTATAGGGAACAAAATTTGCCACCCCAAAATATTTCTGTGGCATGCAGATTATTTCTAGCTGAAAGTAATCAAGCCCTAAAAGACTCAGGAGTAAATTTTGACCTTCTCCCTAATTGCCTAAAGAATGTAGATAGAGGACCTATTCCAGGAAGGGAGCTATCACCATAGACAACTATAGTGTGAACTAGGTGTGGTAGACAGCGAAGGGAACATAGTAAAATTTGTTAGAATTCTTCTCTGTGTCCCACTGTCTGCAGGGCCCAGCAAACATTTGTTTACAACATTCGTTTTTCCATCTCCATTTAAATTGCCTTTCTCCCTTCAAAGTCCCAACCACTACCCCCAACATCCTCTTCTGTCTTTAACTGAAGATGGTATTTAATGTGAGAATTTCAGCTATTTTGGTGAGTTACTCAGTTTTTCTGGGTCTCTTCCATGTACACGTTATTAAACTTTTGTTTGATTTTCTCTTGTTAATCTGTCTCATATCAATTTAAAAGTCTTAGACCAGCTAGAAGAGCACAGAAGGGTAAAGGAAAAATCTCTTCTTCTCTTACAGTACCAACTAGGAATGTCCTTAGAAAATCAGGATTCCAGTCCACCTTATTTGCAGTAATGTTAATAGTAAATTGTTTTCAAGTGTCTCAGACCAACGCAATGGGCCACCATAACATTTGTCCATTTTCCCAAGATAAAAATCTATGATCAAGCTATATCAATTCAGGACATAATTCTGGTTGCAAACCTGCTCTCTCTTCTCATATTTAGAGCTGGATTGACCTTTGTTGATTCTCTTAATGCCAATACTGATAATATTAGTTTGCCCTTAAATCTTTGGCTATATTTTTAAATTTTAAAAAACTTTCTTTTGTTTTTCTTTAATAATTTCTGACTATATGGCAAGCCCTTAAGATAAAAACTTATTTCCAGAGTTAAAGTAGTTTCTAAAAATATGTCTTACTTCTAGAGGGATTAGGTGATACCTGCATGATAATACTTGAGAGACACATAAAAGGAATATACATATTAAGACTATAGTAATGTAACTGAGCAGGATCCTATGGGGCCTTCCTGGGACAGGTCCTTCCCCCATATCCTCTGCTTTAGCTCTTCTTTGAAGTTCGTAGATAAAGGTATTTGATGCACATTCCTGAGTTGTTTTACAGATGTGAAAACCCCCCACAAAATGGAAGATGTTAACTACTTGATGACCTTGAGCACATAGCCCCAGGCCTCCTGGAGCCTAAGTACTGATAATGTTAACCCCTGTGACACTGCCCTGTTACCTCACCATTAGCCAATCAGAGAATTATGCATGGGTTGATAACACACCTTGAGACACCCCCTCCTCATCTGGCTTTTAAAAATGCTTTGCGGAAAGCCTTTGGGGAGCTGGGGTTTTTAGAGCATTAGCCACCTGTATCTTAGCATGGCCCTACAATAAATCTTTCTCTGCTCCAAACTCTAATGTTTGTTTGGCCTCACTGTGCATTGGGCACAGGAACTTGTGCTAACAGTAATAGGAAACCTGTATTAGAGTCTGGTGTTGGGTAGGCAGCAGTGAGAAGGACACTGAAGGGATTATTAGAAAGACAGCAGAAATCTCTAAACTTCCTTCATACCAGATTGGTTAAAGGACTTGCGTTGACTTCAGAGTTGGTTAAGAGCTAAACTAAATAGCAGATTTAAATTACATTTCATATTGTTCCAAAATGTCTTAATCCAAGCAGTTGTCAGGTGTTGGGGGCCATGCTTAGGTGTAGGAAGTTTCAGTGAGTGGATATATTAGTACATCAAAAAAGTAGAGTCTGGAGTACTTGAATTACTTTTATTATTTCTAATAAGGCTGAGGATGATTAAATATATTTGTAATTAAATTGAATTTATTATATTTATTTTGTTAGAGTTTCACTTAAATACAGTTACAAATTATTTTTTTCAAAAACTTTATTCTATTTTAATTTAGATTATATATTAGATAGATAGATAGATAGATGATAGATAGATAGATACTTTTTTGTATTTAGACCAGGACAAAAGATAACTTAGGTATCAGAGATAACTCATGACCACAATTTGTATACTTCTACCATACTCCTTATCACAACTGGTACAATTTTTAATTTTGTGTTCTCCCACTGTCTCAAACCTTAAGCACTTTGAGAAGGGAGGCTCAATTTTGTTGTATTATGCATTTTCTTGACTTAGGATAGTACTTGGTACACACTAAGGGATTCCATTAGAGAAGTGAAATAAGAAAGAGCTTGAATGAGAGTGTAGATGGATTCTAGTCACTGCTGGCTTGCTGCATGGCCTGAGATAAAGTTATGTAACCTACATGAGCTTTAAGTTTTCCATTTATAAAATGAGTAATATAACTTTTTTGAAAGCATAGATCTGAAACCAATAGATGGAAACTATAGAAAGGAAAATTTCAGCTCATTGCAAGAAAACTTTCTAATAATTAATGCTTTCTAAAAGCTCTACTTGTCTGCTTCCAGAACCACAGTTCCTGATCAACAGAAGTGGTCAAACATAGGCTTAATAAGTATTTGGTGGGAGCATTAAACATTTTTTAAAAGTTGAAACACTAGAAGAATGGTTAGGGTAAAATCCTTTTCAACCAGAGATTTGTTGATGGCCAGCCTTTCTTCCGTGGAATTATTGTATCACTGCAATGAGGGACTTGACCCAAGTATCAATATTGCCTCAAAAATGCATTAAATTTGTACAATTTGATATTTTGAGAGTGCGATACCACATTCACATAATTTTTATTACACTATATTTTTTAATTTGTACTATTTTATTGGTAGTTGTTAATCTCTTACTGCGTCTAAATTATAAATTAAAGTTTATCATAGGTAAAAAAATAATAAATTCTTAAAAAAAAAAATATTGCCTCCAAGAGGACAGTCACTTCATTTCTGTACAACATTTTACTCAAATTCTAGGAGGTAACAGTAATAGTAATTTTCCTACCTACTTCCTGGATTTGTTGTAAGGATAAAATTTCAATGAATGTTGAATAGTAATAGCACCAAAAGGAAACAAGGCAATATCATTAAAAGTATTTTAATGGTGTTCTCTCCTATCCCCTACAGGGAAATAAGTTTTGTTAAATCTGCTATATAGACTACCTCTTGCATGTGAGTGTTTAATAATGGTTTGGAAGCCAACAAGTCACCATTTTTGAGCCTGATATATTCCTGATTATGTTTGGCTGCAGTTGAAACTAGGTTAGAAAAATATTTAATGGTATACAAATGTAATAATTTTATTTTTTTAATTGTGTATTTGAAAGTTTCTTATTGTTTCCAGAGCATATAATCTTAGAGTTAGAAAGTGTTACAGCAGGCAGGTAGCTAGATATGATCAGAGAAAGGGGTGCATGGGCCAGATGGTAGGAAAGGGTGATAAATGTCCTGAAGGCAGACAAAGAAAGGTGGGAAAAGGCAGGAATCTCCAGGGTCTAAATGTAACCTGTTGTTCTTTATGCTCTCATTACAATAAAATTAGCCTTGCAGATAAGATGTACCCATCATGTACCAAAGTCATGACACTTCTGATCGAAGCTTAATAAGGACAAAAATCCTTCCATCCCTTGGGAAGGTGACACTGGGATAAAAATCAGGGAATACAACCCCAAACCCCTCCTTCCCCAATGAATATTCTGTCCCTTCTTTTGTACACCCCACATAACAGGCTTGCCAAAGACACTCAGGGCAGCTATTCACCTGAAACTGCCTGATCTCATCTCAAGAGTGTACTATCACTTAAATTCTCACTTTGCTTTCTTAACCTTCCTGTCTTGTCTCAGAATTCTTTCTGTGACAAGACAAGAACATTTCACCCGGAACAAAAACACTTGAGTGCGTATATGCAGATTTATCTCTTAACATTCACCACTTCACCCACAAATGGGTAGTATTCTTCATCTCTAGCCATATCAAACTCATAAATGATCCTTTAATATGCCATGTCAATCAGCTATTGTCATAATAATGCTGTGTAACAAACCACCTCAAATTCAGGGGCTTGAAGCAACTAGTGTTGATGATTTTTCTAGTTCACCTGTCTATGAGGTTGATGGAGCAGATCTGCTTCAGGCTGTGAGTCGTCTGGGTTTTGCTCCAATCTTTGAGTTGGATTTAGGACTGCTTCTCATATTTCCTCATTCTTCTGGGACCAAGGGCTACCTGCCTCATGCTCTTCTCTTTGGGAATTAGAAGAAACACCATTAGTGCCTCTTAAGACTGTGGCCCAGAACTAACAGTTTGACTCATTTGTAAATTTCATTGACCTAAGCGATGACATGGCCAAGCCTTCTCCTGTGGGGAGGAGAAATATCCCAGTATTTATGATTGTATTAGCACCAAAAGTGTACTTTCTCTTTCTCTTGGATAAGACAGCTTTTTTTTTTTCAAATAATTGAAATATTTTTTATTCTAAATATTCACAATCGCTTCAACAGTTTTTCCCCCCATATCCAAATGTCGCTGGAAACAAATGATTTTGTTAATATATGGCTTTTAAATAGTCTTAATATATCTCATAAATATAGAAAGAGACCAGCTCTTTCCAGTGGCTCGTATAATACCAATATTCCAATTAATGCAGCTATTTTTAAAATAGTTTCATCAAATAGATGAAATAATAAAACATTTTTTTAACATCTTTATTGGAGTATAATTGCTTTACAATGGTGTGTTAGTTTCTGCTTTATAACATATTGAATCAGCTATACATTTATATATATCCCCATAGCTCCTCCCTCTTGCACCTCCCTCCCACACTCCCTATCCCACCCCTCTAGGTGGTCACAAAACACCGAGCTGATCTCCCTGTGCTATGTGGCTGCTTCCCACTAGCTATCTATTTTACATTTCGTAGTGTATATATGTCCATGCCACTCTCTCACTTCATCCCAGCTTACACTTGTCCTCCCCATGTCCTCAAGTCCATTCTCTATGTCTGAATCTTTATTCCTGTCCTGCTCCTAGATTTTTCATAACCATTTTTTTTTTTAGATTCCATATATATGTGTTAGCATACAGTATTTGTTTTTCTCTTTCTGACTTACTTCACTCTGTATACCAGACAAAGATGTCACAAAGAAAGAAAACTACAGGCCAATATCACTGATGAACATGGATGCAAAAATCCTCAACAAAATACTAGCAAACAGAATCCAACAGCACATTAAAAGGAGCATACACCATGATCAAGTGGGGTTTATCCCGGGAACGCAAGGATTCTTCAATATACACAAATCAATCAATGTGATACACCATATTAACAAATTGAAGGAGAAAAACCACATGATCATCTCAATAGATGCAGAAAAATCTTTTTACAAAATTCAACACCAATTTATGTTAAAAAACCCCCAGAAAGTAGGCATAGAGGGAACTTTCCTCAACATAATAAAGGCCATATATGACAAACCCACAGCCAACATCGTTCTCAGTGGTTAAAAACTGAAACCATTTCCACTAAGATCAGGAACAAAACAAGGTTGCCCACTATTATTCAACATACTTTTGGAAGTTTAGCCATTTTTTTTTAAATTAAAATTTTTGTTTACAAAGGAAAATAATATAATGAAGATATATATTCAACTAAATTTTTCTAATAAAAATTATCACCACATTAGGGTCTAGGACAGAGTTTCGTGCAAATCTGAGGGAGAATAATTTACTATTTTATTAATTTTACAATCTCTTTGGCAATATTACATCAATACCTTTACTTTTATATTTAAAAAATTAAGGGAATGTTGAAATACTCTGAGTGACAAGGAGTCATATTTTTTTGCTAATTCTTATTTAATTCCTGATTGCTATTACAAATTTGCTCTTCTGTTTGAGTAAATTCATCTTCTACTCTGTGGTGAAAGAATTTGAGGTTAAAGCATAAACTGGCCTCAGAGATTGAAAAGATCTAAAAAAGTTACCTACCTTACCCGCAGTGTCCAAGATATCCCAATAAGCGGGCTCATTGTCAATCCTAACCTGGGTCTTATATGCATCTTCTGAGAATAGTACAAGAAAAAGTTTACATTTAAATATATTCAACATAAATGTTATGATTAATTTTTAGATTTCATAACAAAGAAGAATTTTTAATTAGGTTACTAATCAAGAGAATAAGATACTGTACTTAATTACAACACATAGATTACATAGAGTACATAGGATGTAACCCAGGGAAATAGAAGAAAGAAGTTTCTGCTTAAAGTGAAGTCTGGTGGGTTTCTTCTTCATCAGAAGAATTTCATGATTTGAGGTCCCTTAGTCATATTACCTAGAGAACAAACCATGGAAAAAATGTATCAGTTCTTTCTAATCATGCACTGCAAATTTGCATCTTAACATTATAATCAAAAGTGAAAGGCTAAAAGCTCTTCCTCTAATATCAGAAACAAGACAAGGACACCTGCTTTAACCATTTTTATGTAATATAGTAGTGGAAGTTCTAGCCAGAGCAAAAAGGCAAGAAAAAAAAGACATACAAATTGGAAAAGAAGTAAAATTATCTCTGCAGACAATATGGTTTTATATGTAGAAAACTCTAAAGATTCCACAACACACACACACAGAGTTAGAATTTCTAAACAAATTCAGCGAAATTGAACAATTCAAAATCAACACACAAAAATCAGTTGTATTTCTATACACTAACGAACAATCTGAAAAACAAAGTAAGAAAATGATTTCATTTACAATAGCATCAAAAGTAAATACTTCAGAGCAACTAGATATATAATGAAAGTTTTGAATTATAATTCAAGGAATAAAATAAGCATCCCTGAGTCCATGCTGATATAAATAAATAATTGAATACATAAATAATACATACATACATACATATTTCAGAATAAACTTAGCTAAGGAGATAATGTTGTACACTGAAAACTATAAAACATTTTACTTTGTTTACTTGTTATTAACTTATAAAAGTTCATTGCATATTCTGGACTATAAACAGTTACAAGATATATATTTTGTGAATATTTTCTTCTATTCTGTAGGTGATCTTTTTGCTTTTTTAATAATAGCCTTTGATGAATAAAAATTCTTTAATTTTATCAAGTCCAATTTATTTGTTTTTCTATTGTTGCTCATGCTTTTGGTATCATAGCTAAGGATCTATTACCAAATTCAAGATCATGAATATTTAACCCTATGTTTTCTTCTAAGAGTTTTATAATCTGGTCTTTAGGTCACTGATCAATTTTCAATTAATATTTTTTATAGGTTGTTTGGTAATGGTATAAATTAATTTATTTGTATACAATTCTCTTATTATTCTTTTCATTTCTGTAAGGTTGGTAGTAATGTTCCTACTTTAATTTCAGATTTTAGTTATTTGATTAAACTCTTTTTCTTAGTCAACCTAGCTAAAGACTTGTCAATTTTATTCATTGTTTTGAAAAATCAACACTTTGTGTCATTAATTTTTCTCTACTGTTTTTTATTCTCTATTTTATTTACCTCTCTTCTAATTATTTATTATTTCTTCTTATTGTTTCCTTCTTTCTACTCATTCTGGGTTTAATTTGTTCTTTTTTTAGTTCCTTAAGGTTTAAAGTTAGTTTGTTAATTTGGGATATTTCTTTTTAATGTATGCATTTAGAGTTATAAATTTCCCTTTTAATGCTATTGTTTCATTCCATAAGTTTTGGAATGTTGTGCTTTCATGTCATTAATCTCTAAATATTTTCTAATTTAACATGTGATTTCTTCTTTCACCCTTTGTTTTTTTTAATTTCCATATATTTGTAAATATTTCAGTTTTCCTCTCCTTTTGCTACTAGTTTCATTCCATTGTGACTGGAAAAGGTATTTTGTGTGATTTCAATCTTACTTCCAATATATACTTGGAAAGATAAGGAATGATTCCTGTAAGAAACAGCAGCTAAACTGAGTAGGAGTTAGAAAAAAGTAAAGAAAAAGGAAAACTGAAATCAGAATCTCAGATGTTATAAAGATGATGGAACAAAAAAAGAACTTAGATAATTTCAGTGTGGCTAAATCTTAGAGTTCAGGAAAGAAAAGTAAAATTTAAGAGATATATTAGACTTGCTTATTAATATATTAAATTGAATCATATTTTTGAGTGAGGCATCTGAAGTCAGACTGGCTGGGTTTAAATCCTGACTCCACCACTACCAGCTTTCTGATTTTAGGAAATTTACTTGATGTCTCTAAAATATATAATACTCATTTTAAAATGTTATAATAATATTGGTATTTAACTCATGGAATTGTTCAGAGGATTCAAAGAGACAAAGCATAGAAGGCATCCAGTATACTGCCTTGTGTATAGTAAATGTTTAATAAGGGTTAAGTATGATTATTGTTTTTAAGAAATTTGGACTCTATTGTAATGTTATTTGGGGATACTAACTCTGGCTGAAATGTGGTAAATGAATTTTAAGGTGGAAAACTACAAAGATTAAGCAGATATATAGTAATCTAGGTGAGAAATATTGATGGCCTCTACTATGATAATGGCAGTAAGTTGGAGGAAAACTTACAGATTTGCAAAATGTTTAGAGGTTGAACTTATGGCACTTAGTGATATATGGAGAACAAGGAAGGAGGATGATGCAAGAGAAGCTCTCAGATTCCTGGAATTTGCAGATGGACAGATAATTATAACATTTATTGAGAAGAGAAAGAAAAGAGGAGAACCACAAGTTCAATTTGGGAAAAGTTAACTTGTGTGTAGTCTGTGTTTCACTCAAGAGAAAAGAGTGAATATTTTGGTATGAAGCTCTGTGGAGAGATCTGAGAGTCCTATTTCATTACGTTTTTTATTTCTTCATTCATGACAATCCCATCCTATGTATTTCAGCCTGTTCAAATACCTACAGTGAGTACACCATCATTTGTGAAACATGGTTGAAACTTCTGAGCCTGAAACAAAATTCCTGGAGTATGGCTGCAATCTCTATTTTGTTTTATCCAACATCTATGTTATAAGTAAAGAACAAACAGCACCACTCCACTACAAAAGCATTTAGAACAGCATTGAATATTGGCACAATAATTATTCATATTGTTGATTTTGAACCACAGATAAAAAATTAATTACTTTCAGAATCTTTTGGTGTAGAAAGTAATAATAACCAAACACAGGATGCACTTTTTCAATGCATAGTAGAAAAATTCAATTCTACTATTCTATTCAATTCAATTCCACCAAATTCAATTTTTTTCTAGCTGTTGGAGATATGGAGACACATGCACGCACACAGACACACACACACACAATAATCATGGTCTCCACTCTAAAGGAACTTATACAATCATGGTGGAAGACACATACATGCAATGAGATGTTAAAATCCAAAAATGTATAAGGCATATAGCCTACCTTCAAGGAAATTTATTCCTTATGACTATGCTCAAGAAAAATGAAGTTGTGGGAAGTAAAAATTGCAGAGAAGTTAAACTACTGTGGTTTTAGCAATTACCAGCTTTAGGAGAGGAAGACAGTTTCCACTACACTTCCAGGTTCTTTTGGCTGGACTAGAAATTAAATTGATATGAGATAAATTAGCATGAAACAATGAAACAGAGGTTTACTAATATGTATACATAGGAGAGACCCAGAAAAACTGAGTAATTCACCCAAGTAGCTGAAACCCTCACCTTAAATACAGGTACAAACAAAAGAGGATGTTTGGGGTAGTGGTTTGGGACTTCAATGTGGAGGAAGGCAACTTGCATGGAGATGGAAAAAAATGTTTGTAAACAAATATTTTCTGGGACATGCAGAGACAACGGACCATGGAGAGGAATTTTAACAAACTGACTTTGCTAGGTTTCACCGTCTCTAGTATGCCTAGTTCATACTATAGTTAGCTATGATAGTAGCTTCCTTCTTGGAATATGTCCTTTATTTACATTCTTTTAGGCAGTTGGGGGAAAGCCAAAATTTCTTCCTGGGTGTTTTGGGCCTTGACTGTTGTCAGCTCAAAATACTCCTTCTGCCAAAGAGACATTTTGGAGTAGTAGCTTTTGCTCCCCTACACAACAATTCTAACAGCATTCAGTGCACAAGCAACTACACAATTTCTATTTTTTCATTCTATTCTTCTTCGTGATTTTACTGATCTTTCTCTCAGAAAAGAGAACTCTTGTGGAATTACTTGCAATTTATTTTGAAGATGCATAGGGTTGTTTTTCAGTTTCATGGGGAAATAAAAATAGTTACTCTGAAAAGTGTTCTGTGACCTGATGATCACATGTGAGTCTTCAGATTTCATATTTGTTTACTTAAATTCAAATGTCCCAAAAAGAGCTCCCTGAGACTGGTATAGTACAAGCTATGTCAATACATAAGAATTCTATAAGGATCAGCAAAAGTAACATATATGATGGTGCTTTAAAAAAAAAAGAAACCGTAATTCAAACTAAAGGAATGTTATATTGTAAGTTTTAAAAAAAATTTTTCAACGTAACCATGAAATTATATTAAAACGAAATCACTTTTGCTATTTATATTTACCCATGAGGGAATGCTTTTTTCCCAGCAAATAAATCATAGAGCGTTTGGTAGGGTATGTTTGTAATAATCATAAAATTATAAAGGTTTTTAATTAATTAAAAAACCTTAAGGTGTTCTGGATGATTTGCCCAGAATAATTGATTTAATGCCTTTACAGAGCAAACATATGTATTTTAATAACTTTAAAATATTTTAGTTGTAAATATGAAATTGGGATAATTTAAAACTACAATATGTAACTGAGAGAAAATATTAGAAGGTTATTGTTTAATTTTCACTAGATGACTTTTTAAAAATCTTAAGATAGTGGAATACTTTTTATATGGTTTACCTAAAATCTGAAATGTAGTAAATTGAAGATATAGTTCTATGACTTTGAGCTAGTATACACCTCTAAGATATTAATCATTGACCCAATTTAAAAACAGAAAAACAGTTAAAAAAATAAAGGTTCAAAAAATCTCTTTATAAAAACTTTCTCAAAGAATTACTTAAATAAATTATCTTAATTGTGTGTGTGTGTGTGTGTGTGTTTATAAAGCAGAAGCATTTTGGAATATATTGTACTGGACACTTTCTCTTGAACAAGAAGCTAAATCATGGATGAATCAGCACTGATGTAATGAATCAGCACTGATGCAAATGTAATGAATCAGAGTATTTATCAATAATAGCATCATTTGAGTGTGTAATCTGTGTTGCTCACTCACCTAGGCACAGAATCTACAATGTTGAAAAAGACAGATTTGATTTCTACCCACGTAGAGTTTATAATCTCTATGTGGGGGAATATATAAAAATAAGCAGGCAATTACACAGTATTTTAATGAGTGTTACATTAGAAGCATTTGAAAAGTAATTAGGTAGATAGCAGAAGACCTCCAGAGGAGCTGTAGTTCAGCTAAGGTCAGTCTTCAAAGTGAGAAGATAGAAAACAAAGTTTGGAAGGAGGACTGTGAGAGCCAGGAAAAAAGAAAGGAAGTTGCTTGTATTCTGGTATAGTCTCTTCTCTTGAACCTAAACATTCAGTGAAATTTTATATAAGTTTTTGGGTATATATGCTTGTTGGGTGTAAAAAGGGTTTTGAAAAATAGCTGAAATTAGCCTCTAAGATGACTCAGGGTGAAGAAGAATGCCCCTCCTCAACATGGAAATAATATCTGAAGAAAGAGGTACCATTATAAAATAAATCCTGAGGAATTCACAGGAGTTATAAGACAGAGTTTTGATTTTTTTTCCCATGCTGTGAAGTTGAGAATTTAGTCAATTTTATTTAGGTCTGTGAGGGGTAAGTGCTCCCTGATGATATCTGAGGTATACAGCAATTGAAATCTTTCCCCTAGACATATAAGCAGATTCTAGTGGAGTAGTTTATACTAACAAGCATTTCTCTGCTACCCCTAGGGAGAAGATCAATGCCACTGTTCTGGGAAGTCTGACCCTAAGAGGGTCAACCATATGCATTCTGAATGGTCTACAGGCAGATTTTCCAGTCAATGGCACTGCCTTGCATTTCAGGAAGCCTTGCCACATACGTCAGACCCAGTGAGGTGGTGCAAGCTGGAGTGTTTCTTTTGGAACTGCAAGAAATCATCTGGAGATTTTTACTTGCTGAGAGCCTCTACTGGAAGATGTAACTCCAAACAATGGCTTCTTGGAGTAAGGACAAGCTGATAGTGAGGCTTTTGACAAGAAATAATAGTCATCTTCTAGGGAGTAGACCTGGGCAAGAGTTTGCTGAGATAGCAGCCAGATCAATGGTCTTCCCCAAAGTACATCTACAGAAAGTTCTTCAGGACATCCTTTCAATGTTAGGGCTTTTAACATTTTCCTTTCAGCCTGAGAAGATAGAGGAATCCATGGAAAGCCTGATTGTCTGGCTCTCTTTTGCCAAATAGATATGAGAAGCAGTAAGACTAGGCCACAGGTACTGATACTGAATGTCTCAAGTCATTTGGCTCTGCCTCACTCATTGTTGTTTTGGAATAAATAGAAGAAGACACAGATATCCTCTGCTTTACAGCTTCTTCAGCAAAGAAAGATGGCATATCTTGTTCTATCTTTCATGCCCCCATTCACCATACCCATGATAAATGGTTTCATGATCCTAAGGCCATGATCTGTACAATGGTTGCCTTCCAGAGCTTTTGTAAGATTGAATTAGTTTAAATACAGATCTCTTCATAGAAATAAAAGGACATGTTATGGTCAGGGCAATCATGGGAGTCCCAGAATCCTACTGGCTCTTCACCCTCACTCAATGGACACCTCCTAAAGGACTCCAAAGAAACTCTGGAACCCATAGATACAATATGAGAATATCTAGTGATAGAGGATTGATTTATACCAAAAACACTGTTTCTGGGAAGATGGAATAGATGTACTTTTCCCTATGCCTCCTGCTACATACAATATAAAACCATGGACATTATATGTGAAACAAGAGTAAGAAGATTCTGAAAGGCAGAAAGAGGCAGACTTGCTAGGAACTTCAGGAGCCATATTCAGATAGCAAATAAGTGCATAAAACATGTTCAACGTTATTAGCCTTAGGTAAGTGTAAATTAAACCCACAATGAGCTATCACTATATATGTATCAAAATGGCTAAAATACAATGCTGGTAAGTATGCAGAAAAACTGGATCACTCACACATTGCTGGTGGGTACAGAAAATGATATTGCTACTCTGGAAAACAGTTTGGTAGTTTCTTTTAAAAATATATATATGTAGGATATATATATCGTATATACTACAT
The DNA here is from genome assembly GCF_028023285.1 of Balaenoptera ricei. Lineage (NCBI taxonomy): Eukaryota > Metazoa > Chordata > Mammalia > Artiodactyla > Balaenopteridae > Balaenoptera > Balaenoptera ricei. The sequence continues at coordinate 59,082,177 of NC_082652.1, forward strand.
GTAATACATAAAGCAGCAGTTGCACTCTTGGCCATTTATTGCAGAGAAATGAAGACTTATGTTCACACAAAAACACACTAAAAATGTTTCCCAATTGTTTATAGTAGCTTTATTCATAATAGCTAAAAACAGGAAACATCCCAAATATCCTTCAATGGTTGTGCAACCTGTGGTACAACCATATCATGGAACACCACTCAACAATAAAAAAAAAAAAAAAAAAAAAAATGGAGTGTTGAAACATGCAACAGCCTGGATGAATCTCCATAGAATTATGCTAACTCAGAACAGGTAATCACAAAAGGTTACATAATATATGATTCCATTTAAACAATATTCTTCAAATGACAAAATTACAGATATGATTAATAGCTTAATAGTCGCCAAGTATTATAGAAGAAGTGGCCTATGGCTTCAAAAGGCAACATGTCCCCCACCCCACCCCAATAAACATGTTAAAAAAAAAAAAAAGAAGAGTGGCTCACTTTTATCCATGGCACAACTCAAATACTTTCCCAGAATGCCACTCATTTGCTAAAGAATTACTTCATATCTTTACTTAGTTGAGAATTTTTCAAGTACCATACAGGATAGACTGCTAAACTGTTTACACCTTCGTGGAAAATTTATATAACATTTTCCTTTCACAGTTGGTCTCTCAAAATATATTCTTCCCGGGGCTTCCCTGGTGGCGCAGTGGTTGAGAGTCTGCCTGCCAATGCAGGGGACACGGGTTCGAGCCCTGGTCTGTGAAGATCCCACATGCCGCGGACATCTGGGCCCATGAGCCACAATTACTGAGCCTGCGAGTCTGGAGCCTGTGCTCTGCAACAAGAGAGGCCGCGATAGTGAGAGGCCCATGCACCGTGATGAAGAGTGGCCCCCATTTGCTGCAACTGGAGAAAGCCCTTGCATAGAAACGAAGACCCAACACAGCCATAAATAAATAAATAAATAATAATTAAAAAAAAAAAAATATATATATATATATATATTCTTCCCTATGTCATCCATACTAGATGTAATTAAGGAATTACTCTTATCTTGATTTATATATATTAAATTTTAATGATATGTTTAAATCTCCTGAGAATAAAATGTGTTCTCTCAAAGTTCTCCAAAAATAAATAAATAAATAATAAGGCAACATGAAGTATCCTTATGGCAATGGAAATGTTTTGTATCTTGACTGTATCAATATCAATATCCTGGTTGTGATATTGTACCGTAGTTTGCAAGATGCTATCACTGGAGAAACTGGGTAAAGGAACATGGGATCTCTCTGTATTATTTCTTAAAATTCCATTGACTTTACAACTGTCTCAAAAAAAAAAATCATAAAAATTATTCACTTATGTTTAAAATTATTAAAAAATCTCAAAAAAAATCTTAGCAAACTAGGCATAGAAAACAGCTTGCTTTATTTAATACCAGGTATTTAAACAAAGCAAACATTATGTTTAATAGAGAAATACTAAAACCACTCTCTCTCAGATTGGGATACAAGATAAAAATACTCATTATAAATACCTTTATTCACTTTATATTGGTAATTCTAACCTGTTCAGCTGGGCAAAAATATGACTGATGTTAAAAAAAAAGTTTTAAAAAAGAGGAAAATGTCACTATTCATGGAAAATATATTTTGAGTATGTAGAAAATTTCAAAGAAATTTCAAATAAATAAAATTTCTATTTATTCTATAGATAAATCAGTAGATTGAATAAATGAATTTAGTAAGTTTTCTTGCAACAATGTCAATATAGAAAATAATCAATTTTATTTTTATATATGAGCAACAAAAGATAAGAAATTAAATTATTTAATGGTGTCAATTACCATAACATCACATATATCAAATCTCAAAAAATGAATCTTGCAGAAGTTTTGCAAGAGTCCTACTTAGGAAGCTGGAAAACATTTTGAGAAAAATTAAAGATGATATAAACAAGTAGAAGTGAATGCCACTCTTACAGATTGAAAGAGTCAATATTTTAATGGTGTCAAATTCCCCAAATTGATTTATAAAAACAAACCAAACAGATTTGTAGGGAGGGTGGAGATTCATCAACTAATTCTAAATTAATATGAAAATGAAAAAGGCCAAAAATAGTTACAGCAATCTCAAAACAGAATAATTTCTATGATATGTTGAGATTTACTATTGATCCACAGCAATTAGGACAATATGATATTGGCAGATGGACTGAAAAATAAACTGACAGAATAGAGAACACATACACTAATGAACACTTTTTTTAGATAATAGAATTGGCATTTTAGAGCAGTAGTAAAAAGAAAATATTTTCAATAAATAGTACTGTGAATCAGATATAAATATTGAAACCAATGGACTGGACTTCTACCTTACAATATAAAAAATTATAAATTATAGTTGGGTTTTAAATATAAATATGCAAAGCAAAACAACAAAGTTTCTCAGAGATTTCATAGGAGAATACCTCCAGGGCTTATACTGGTAAGATTTCTTAAAAACTAATATAAACACACTAACTATAAAGTGAAAGATTGACAAATTGAAATACATTTATTAAAATTGATACTACATTAAAACAAAAAAATTGTTTCATGAAAGACACTACTAAGAGAAGAGAAATCAAGCCATAGTGTGGAATAAAGTATATGTAGCAGAAAAAAAAAAAACAAACAAAAAAAACTCATATCTATGATATGTAAAGAATTCCTGCAAATCAATCAGAAAGAGGCAGACTTCTCCAATGAAAAGTGAGCAAGAGACTGAGGGTTTCTTTAAGTAATAACATTTATTATTATAATTTATTGAGCATTGAAACTGTACTGGCATGGTAAAAATACATATTTTTACATTAATTATGTCACAATTCTCAAACTAAGCCTATGAAAAATTTATTCTCACTTCCATTTACAGTTGAGAAATTAAAGATCAGAAAAGTTATATCATTTGCTCAACTTCACACAACTTGTGAAAAGCATGCTACTGTAGAAAAACTTTCATTTACTTATTACCCATTTATAAAATCTTTATTTAGTTTCTAATATGCATTTAACATAATACTAGGTACTGGGGGTATAAAGTTTAGTAAGATGTGACCCTTGTTCTTAAATGACTGTACAAAGGAGGTATAACAAAGTTTAGTTGTAGTTGGAGGTTGAAGAATACATAACAAACCTTCAGCTACCTTAAGAGTCATCTCACTGAGAGAACGGGAGAAGGGTAAGGAAGGAAAGAAATCCCAGGTGGAGGCAGCAGTATCAGAAAAAGTATGATGTAGTTTCCCTTCTCTTCCCTTTCCTTCCCTTCTCTTTCTTTCCTTGGGGTTAGGAGGCAGTGATAGTGGCAACAGGAATTGAGGAGGTAACGTGATAAAAAATGTGCAGAGTTTTACAAATATGCATAACATCTTATACAAGGGCCATGCTAATCTTCTCTGTATTGTTCAGTTTTAGTATGTGTGTTGATGAAGTGAGCACAAGAGATTGAGTTTGTATGAAGAGGTCATTCAAATGGCTGATAAATAAATTTAAACCTGCACAACCTTATTAATAATCAGTAAAAGCAAATTAAAACTATAGTATAATGCAAATGCTTTCCTAACAAATTGGCAAATTTAAAAGACAGACAACATCAAATAGTGGTGAACTTTTGGAGTATGGAGAACTTTTATATACTACAGGTGGAGTGTAAAATGGTGCAACAAGTTTAGAAAACTAGTTTGGGGCTGTCTACTAAAGCTGATCATACATGTAACCTATATGTTGAATTGAATTATTGGTCCTAGTTTTTCTCTGTACTAATATTGTATATCTACACTCTTGCCATGGCCTTATACAGGGTGGAGTATATGTCCCCATTCTACGACTTTAAGCTTGACCATGTGACTTACTTAGGGCAATTGAATGCTAATGAATATGACATGAACAGGGGCATGGAATATTCATGTGCAGTGGGGTTTGTGCTCTTTTGATTCTTCCATCACCATGATAAGAATATTTCCTGAGACGCCCACTGCTTTCAGAAGCAAGATAAATACCAGTCTGAAGGGAAGACATTCCAAATAATCTACAGGTTTGTGAGGGACAAATAAGTGTTATTATTTTTACCAAATTTTTGGCAGTTTGCTATAAGCAATTTTACTCATCAGAAATATATGCACATTTGTGACCACCTAGAGGGGTGGGATAGGGAGAGTGGGAGGGAGACACAAGAAGGAGGGGATATGGGGTTATAGGTATACGTATAGCTGATTCACTTTGTTATACAGAAGCAACTAACACAACAATGTAAAACAATTATATTCCAATAAAGATGTTAAAAAAAAATATTAGCACATGTACAGTTACACATGTGCAGGAAAGGCAGAAATGAAAATATTTATGTCAGCATTATTCATACTGTCCCTAAACTAGAAACAACCCAGAGTTCATCAGTATGAGCTACAAATGATACAAATGATACAAATAAACTCGAGTACATTTATACAGTGCATTAATTTTGCTATGAAATGTAGAAAACTGTAGCACTCTACAGCATAGTTGAATTTTAGCAATATAATTTTGAGTAAAAGAAGCTAGATATAAAAGAACAGACATTGTATATTTCCATTTAAATAAAATTCAAAAATAAACATCCAAACTAAGCTATATTTATTGGAAAATGCTTTCTTAACCTTGCAAGAGATTATCTGAATATTTACTTTGTGATAAATTATTGTTTTGTATACTTTTCTGTATCTATGTTGTACTTTACTAAAAAAAATATTAAAAAGGAAATGTTTTAAATTACTCAAATGTAAAAAAAAAAAAAGGAGAAAATACCCAGTTCCGGTTCTCTATTTGTTCATATTTTTCGGGTAACAATATTTGCATAAAGTTAAACTATGACTTAATTTTTTCAAATGATCTTCTCTTTCTTCCTCTAGTCTAGATCAATTTTATTTCACATAATGACAATTTCTAAATAGTCTTTGTATTGTATAAATCTTTACAATGTTGATGAGTATGGGTTATGGAGATGGAAAACAGAATAATATCAAAATACCTTTTCTCATTGGCCTGGCATGGTGCTCCAAATTCCATCCTTTCTGTTTCATTCTCCCTAGTTAAGATAAGCCATTTAATTTCCAGGAACTCTCTATTAAAATGCAATAAAACTATACGAGAGGTAAAATATTAAGCTATTATCAAGCACAAACACCTTACTCTGCAATTACTTTTGCACACAATTAGCTGTCGTGACAGAAAGCAGAAAGCAGGGCCTGAGGGGATGATCAGCAGGGATGGTAACATAATGGAAGGGGAGGGAAAACACTGCTGACAGCTATGGGTACAGAGACTGGGAGAGTACAGGGTGAACAAGAGTTCCAGGAGGCATGAGGGCACCCAAGCTCCAGAAAGGACCCCAGGTTTTAGCCGCAGCCTGACGAAAAACAATGTATGCATAGGAAGAAAGAGTTCATTCTTCCTCCTTCTCAAAACTGATAACAAAATGAAGTTGTTCTGTGCCCCAAGTTTGCTGAGTATGGCATTTTAATAACTGAACGTTATGTGTATACCAAAGATGAATTTGACTTACAGAAACATGTTATTCAGAATACCAGGCTTTCCTTTTGTGAAGTCAGATAATCCCTAATATGTCAGCTCTCTAGGAATAAGGGCTGCAGGAATGAAACTTCCTCTACAGATGGAGGAAGAAGCTGAGGTATATTTAGAGCAATGGGCTAAAGTAGTGCTTCATAAACTTTTCTGTACATACAAATCGCCTGGGGATCTTGTTAAAGTGCACAATCTGTGTCAGTAGGTCTCAGCCTGGAATTCTGATTCTGTATTTCTATTAGATACCAGGTCATGCCCATGCTACGGATCCAGGGCTGATAGCAGTACTGTCCAACAGAAATATGTGAGCTGTATTTATTCTAAGGAATAGGATCACACAATTATGGAGACTGAGAAATTCCAAGATACGCAGTTGGCAAGCTGGAGATCCAGGATAGTTGATGATGTAATTTACAGTCCAAGGGCAGGAGAAGACCAACATCCCAGATCAATCAGTGAAGCAGGCAAAGTTTTCTCTAGCTTTTATATTCTACTCAGGCTCTCAATTGAGTGGATTAGGGCTACCCACATTAACAAGGGCAGTCTGCTTTACTCACTCTACTGATTGAAGTGTTAATCTCATCCAGAAACTCCTTCACAGATATATCCAGAATAAAATTCGACCAAATGTCTGGGCACCCCATAGCCCAATCAAGCTGTCACACAAAATTAACCATCACACTTCCCTATGAAGCTTTCCTGTATTTGTTCACCGAGAAACTTTATGCCTTCTCCTATATGTCTATAACACTGCACATAGCTCTATTAAAGCATTTTAGCCATTCCATTCTAATTATTTTTCTTAGTCTCAGTTATTTGAAAGTATGCAGCATGCCTTATTCATCTTTGTATATGCATTTTCTAGCATTCTGACAGTCACGTAAGTGGTCAATAAATTCAGTTTACCTTTTGCACTCTGCTCGATTCTTTCAGATGTGCTAGCTCATTTCAGTTACATAACACATTGCATATATATCAATATGGACAATTTAAATATGAAAAAAATAAATAGGTATTAAACTTTACAAAACTCACAAACCTGTAGGAGGTGATTGGGAGAATAATCTAGGTCTGGTAAACACCAAAAGCCATTCTTATTTTGCTAACTGGTTGTTTTTTTAAAGACTAATCAAATAAGTAAAGAGGTTTACCTTGAAGATTAGGTGCTGTTTCTTAACTGATTTGAGTGAATACATAATTGCAAAATCTGGTCCAAATTTAAATTAGTACTCAGATATAAATAATAGACAGCTTAATCTTCCATGAAACCACATTTAGTGAAAGACAGGGAAAAGTAACATAGTGGACAATTGTTAAGTTTGTGACGACCTGTATTTATTAAGTCCTACTTTCCATGATTGAGGTGGAAGCAACGACTCACTTTCCCGGCCTCCTTTGCAACACGGTTACAAGCATGTGACCTAGGCTATGCCAAGCAGGTCTATCCAATCAAATCCTTGATTCAAATGTGAACATTATGAGGATGTATGTGCCGTGGTATATGAATTTCTAGTTGGATGATAAAGCATGGCAAACACCACTCCCGTGAATGGTGGCAGCAATAGCAGCTTCATTGCTTGATTGGCACAACCACAGTATAGCTTAGACCTGGCTCAGGATGCATATCCTCAGAATTCACTTCTCCATGTCCATGAGAATTTATGTGAGAAGGATTTTTCCCAGACCTAGCACTGATTCTACCCCCTTCTGCTTATAGGCTTTTACACCATTGGTGATTTAGTTTTCTTTTCTCTCTTTCACAGCAACAGTTTTAATTTATAGTCTAAGTGTCACCTTTGAACATCTGGTTTCCATTAACCTTTCCACTATTCACTGAGAACAGCCTGGTGTTTCAGAGCTAGGCATTAGAGCAGAAGACAAGGGCACACAGCTGCTGATTGATTTTTCTAGCACATAATTTATACTTCAGTTTTTCTCTCCCTTCTAGGCACCAAAAGTAGAAAATTATCTGCTAAGTCTGGAGGCTGTGGTGACCAGCATCTGCACACACACACACACACACACACACACACACACACACACACTTGGTTAGGTGCCATTGGCAGGTACTTACAGATGTGTATTTTTTATCCTATCTCTTGTCCTCCCTTTCCTATTACATTCAATGTTACGGCTGAATTTTGGAAAAAAGGAATGTTTGAGAAGCCAAAACGAATGAACAAACAAACAAAACCTGGCCTGAAGTTATTAGCTGTCTAAAATTTCACTTTGATCCACATTTTTATGCCAGGCAGACAGAGCTAGTGATGTTAACTTTGTATCCCACATGTATCATCATGGATTTCATTTACTCATTCAAAAATATTCTGAGCACCTTCTACATACAGTTGACCCTTGAACAGCATGGATTTGAACAGCAAGGGTCTACTTACATGCAGATTTCTTTCAATGAATCCATACTACAGCATTACACCATCTGAGGTTGGTTGAATCCATAGATACAGAACCGAGGATACATACGGGAGGACCAGCTCTAAAGTTATGCAGGGATTTTTGATTGCATGGAGGCGTGGTCAGCACAAGTGTCAACTGTATTTTGTTCTGGGGAACAGTGTGAACAAAACAGACATCACCATTGCCCTCACAGATTTTTAACCTGAAGATAGAGAACCTAAAATAATAAAAGGTGATAAATACTGAAGTACAGTTTTATTAAGTCAAGGTGTTCCCACCAAATTCTTGTAAAATAACCTGTGATTTCAAGAGACATTCAACTAATGAGGATGAGAAGACCCTATCAACATTTCTGATTTTAAAAAGCCTGAAGCTTATTGATATAGAATTCCTTTTCACACTTCCCTCTACTGTGGGAATAGAGAAGGATGTGGGGAGAGCGAAAGTAATGAATTTCTGTACACGTGTGCATTTCCTATCCTCTCATAACTGAAGGAAGTATTGGGATATTCATGGGGCAGAACAGGGTGTTTCCACTGAAGATGGAACCAAGCAGTACAACTTGGCAAATTAAGGAGAAGTTTCAAAACCAGAGATAGCCCAGAAAATTATAAAGTAATTTAAGAGTAGAAATTTAATGAAAAACAGTACTTTGCCCATGGGAACATTGAAGATTATACCAGGAGACTTAAGTGTTTTAATTCCTTTTCTTTCAAACTTCAGAGAAGTTAAGATTTTCAAAAGATACATGAGTCCATCCTTACATTTAGGTCTTTAATCCATTTTGAGTTTATTTTTGTGCATGGTATTAGGCAGTGTTCTAATTTCATTCTTTTATGTGTAACTGTCCAATTTTCCCAGCACCACTTATTGAAGAAGCTGTCTTTTCTCCATTGTATATTTTTGCTTCCTTTGCCATAGTCCAAAAACTATAAAACTCTTAGAGGAAAGCATAGGCAGAAAACTCTTTGACATAAATCACAGCAAGATCTTTTTTGACCCACCTCCTAGAATAAGTAAAATAAAAACAAAAATAAACAAATAGGACCTAATTAAACTTAAAAGCTTTTGCACAGCAAAGGAAACCATAAACAAGACAAAAAACAACCCTTGGAATCAGAGAAAATATTTGCAAATGAAGCAATGACAAAGGATTAATCTCTAAAATATATAAGTAGCTCAGTATCAAAAAACAATACAAAAAACAAACAAACAAAAACAGCCCAATCAAAAGTAGGCAGAACGCTTAAATAGGCATTTCTCCAAAGAAGACATACAGATGGCCAACAAACACATGAAAAGATGCTCAACATCAGTAATTATTAGAGAAATGCAAATCAAAATTACAATGAGGTAACACCTCACATTGGTCAGAACGATCATTATCAAAAAATCTACAAAAGATAAATGCTGGAGAGGGTGTGGAGAAAAGGGAACCTTCAGGCACTGTTGGTAGGAATGTAAATTGATACGGGCACTATGGAAAACAATATGGAGGTTCCTTAAAAAACTAAAAATAGAGCTACCATATGACTCAGCAATCCCATTACTGGGCATAAACCCAGAGAAAATCATAAGTCAAAATGACACATGCCTCCCAATGTTCATAGCTGCACTATTTACAATAGCGAGACCATGGAAGCAGCCTAAGTATCCACTGACAGATGAAGTGATAAAGAAGATATGGTATATATGTACAACAGAATGTTACTCAGCCATAAAAATGAATGAAATTGGGTCATTTGTAGAGATGTGGATGGACCTAGAGACTGTCATACAGAGTGAAGTAAGTCAGACAGAGAAAAACAAATATCCTACATTAGCACATATATGTGGAATCTGGAAAAATAGTATAGATGATCCTATTTGCAAAGCAGAAATAGAGACACAGATGTAGAGAACAAATGTATGGATACCAAGGAGGGGAAGGGGGAGTGGGAGGAATTGGGAGATTGGGTTTGACATATATACACTATGGATACAATGTATAAAATAGACAACTAATGAAAACATCCTGTGTAGCACAGGGAACTCTACTTAATGCACTGTGGTTATCTAAATGGGAAGGAAATTCAAAAAATAGGGGATATATGTATATGTATAACAGATTAGTTTTGCTGTGCAGTCAAAACTAACTCAATATATTGTATATTGTAAGGCAATATACACCAATAAAAATTAATTTAAAAAAAAATTCAAAAGAAAATATATCCAGAAACAAAGGTGATAAAAAGAGTCTGTAATGCTGATGAATGGCCAAACCATCAGAATTTCCTGACTCCTTATTCTCTTTTAGGAGAATTGTATTGAGAATCAAAATATAAAACTAACATTTGTGAAGAGACTAAAATCCCAAGATATGTGATTAGATTTTAAAGGAGTATGTAGCTACTGCAATGGAGTGTAAATCTGGTTTTTTAGAGTAATGACATTTTAAGCTTCTACAAAATAAATGAATGGAATTTTGAACCACCACTGAGCAGGGAAATGGGCATCAGATAGGTGTTTAACTTACAATCTCTGTTGATAAAATGGAGAAGTATAAACTAGAACCAAAGATGATTAGAAAGAAGAGTAAATATTTGAATTACTTTATCCACAATAATAAAAGTTAGAGTGTTTCAGTATGTAGGAAGTTTTCTAGTAGTTTGCTATATATCCTGTCATTTGCCACAATGTGTTTTCCATTTCTATTAATGATTTTCAAGAAGGTACAGAATAATACATGTTCATAAGGGAAGATTGTTAAAGATAGTGAATAATTTAAATGATATTACTGGTGTGCTAAAGATTCTTCACAGTGTTGAAAAATGGACGGTTTATAATAGGACAACACACATTTGAGATTGATGTGAATTTCTGAGAGTGATTTTTTTCCCACTCCTTAAAACCTATGGACAGGAATAGGAGATTTGAACTCAAAATATTAGTTATAATAAAATATCTGAACATTTTTCTACTGATAAGAATCCCAATATGAGTCAACAAAGTAAGGTATATCCAAAAGCCAGGTAAAGTCTATTGGGCTATAGCAGATAGAGATTGGAAAGGTAAGAATATTTGCATTTACTTAGAACAAGGAGTTAAGAACCCACCATATTCTTTTTTATTTTTTTAACATCTTTATTGGAGTATAATTGCTTTACAATGGGTGTTAGTTTCTGCTTTATAAGAAAGTGAATCAGTTACACATATACATATATCCCCATATCTCTTCCCTCTTGCATCTCCCTCCCTCCCACCCTCCCTATCCCACCCCTCTAGGTGGTCACAAAGCACCAAGCTGATCTCCCTGTGCTATGCGGCTGCTTCCAACTAGCTATCTATTTTACGTTTGGTAGTGTATATATGTCCATGCCAATCTCTCACTTTGTCCCAGCTTACCCTTCCCCCATCCCCGTATCCTCAAGTCTATTTTCTGGTAGGTCTGCATCTTTATTCCCGTCTTGTCACTAGGTTCTTCATGACTTTTTTTTTTTTTTTTAGATTCCATATATATATATGTGTTGGCATAGGGAACTTGTTTTTCTCTTTCTGACTTACTTCACTCTGTATGATAGTCTCTATGTTCATCCACCTCACTACAAATAACTTAGTTTCATTCATTTTTATGGCTGAGGAATATTCAATTGTATATATGTGCCACATCTTCTTTATCTATTCATCTGTTGATGGACACTTAGGTTGCTGCCATGTCCTGGTTATTGTAAATAGAGCTGCAATGAACATTGTGGTACATGACTCTTTTTGAATTATGGTTTTCTCAGGGTATATGCCCAGTAGTGGGATTGCTGGGTCATATGGTAGTTCTATTTTTAGTTTTTTAAGAAACCTCTATACTGTCCTCCATACTGGCTGTATCAATTTACATTCCCACCAACTGTGCAAGAGGGTTCCCTTTACTCCACACCCTCTCCAACATGTATTGTTTGTAGATTTTTTGATGAAGACCATTCTGACTGGTGTAAGATGATATCTCATTGTAGTTTTGATTTACATTTCTGTAATGATTAATGATGTTGAGCATTCTTTCATGTGTTTGTTGGAAATCTGTATCTTCTTTGGAGAAAAGTCTATTTAAGTCTTCTGCCCATTTTTGGATTGGGTTGTTTGTTTTTTTGATATTGAGCTGCATGAGCTGCTTGTAATTTGTGGAGATTAATCCTTTGTCAGTTGCTTCATTTGTAAATATTTTCTCCCATTCTGAGGGTTCTCTTTTCATCTTGTTCATGGTTTCCTTTGCTGTGCAAAAGCTATTAAGTTTCATTAGGTCCCATTTGTTTATTTTTGTTTTTATTTCCATTTCTGTAGGAGGTGGGTGAAAAAGGATCTTGCTGTGATTTATGTCATAGAGTATTCTGCCTATGTTTTCCTCTAAGAGTTTGATGATGTCTGGCCTTACATTTAGGTCTTTAATCCATTTTGAGTTTAGATTTGTGTGTGCTGTTAGGGAGTGTTCTAATTCCATTCTTTTACATGTAGCTGTCCAGTTCTCCCAGCAACACTAATTGAAGAGGCTGTCTTTTCTCCACTGTATATCCTTGCCTCCTTTATCAAAGATAAGGGGACCACATGTGCATGGGTTTATCTCTGGGCTTTCTATCCTGTTTCATTGATCTATATTTCTGTTTCTTTGCCAGTACCATACTGTCTTGATTACTGTAGCTTTGTACTAGTCTGAAGACAGGGAGCCTGATTCCTCCAGCTCCGTTTTTCTTTTGCAAGATTGCTTTGGCTATTTGTGATCTTTTGTGTTTCAATACAAATTGTGAAATATTTTATTCTAGTTCTGTGAAAAATGCCAGTGGTAGTTTGATATGGATTGCATTGAATCTGTAGCCTGCTTTGTATGGTACAGTCATTTTCAAAATGTTGATACTTCCAATCCAAGAACATGGTATATCTCTCCATCTATTTGTATCATCTTTAATTTCTTTCATCAGTTTCTTATAATTTTCTGCATACAGGTCTTTTGCCTCCTTGAGTAGGTTTATTCCTACATACTATATTCTTTTTGTTGCAATGGTAAATGGGAGTGTTTTCTTAATTTCACTTTCAGATTTTTCATCATTAGTGTATAGGAATGCAAGAGATTCTGTGCATTAATTTTGTATCCTGCTACTTTACTAAATTCATTGATTAGCTCTAGTAGTTTTCTGGTAGCCTCTTTAGGATTCTCTATGTATAGTATCATGTCATCTGCAAACAGTGACAGTTTTACTTCTTTTCTGATTTGGACTCTTTTACTTCTATTTCTTCTCTGATTGCTGTGGCTAAAACTTCCAAAACTATGTTGAATAATAGTGGTGAGAGTGGGCAACCTTGTCTTGTTCCTGATCTTACTGGAAATGGTTTCATTTTTTCACCATTGAGGACGATGTTGGCTGTGGGTTTGTCATATATGGCATTTATTATGTTGAGGAAAGTTCCCTCTATGCCTACTTCTGGAGGGTTTTAATCATAAATGGGTGTTGAATTTTGTTGAAAGCTTTCTCTGCATCTATTGAGATGATCATATGGTTTTTCTCCTCCAATATTTTAATATGGTGTATCACGTTGATTGATTTGCATATATTGAAGAATCTTTGCATTCCTGAGAAAAACCCCACTTGATCATAGTGTATGATCCTTCCAATGTGCTGTTGGATTCTGTTTTCTTTGTGACATCTGTATCTGGTTTTGGTAACAGAGTAATGGTGGCCTTATAGAATGAGTTTGGGAGTGTTCCTCCCTCTGCTATATTTTGGAAGAACTTGAGAAAGATAGGTATTAGCTCTTCTCTAAATGTTTGATAGAATTCACCCGTGAAGCCATCTGGTCCTGAGCTTTTGTTTGTTGGAACATTTTTAATCACAGTTTCAATTTCAGTGCTCGCGATTTGTCTGTTCATATTTTCTATTTCTTCCTGGTTCAGTCTCGGAAGGTTGTGAATTTCTAAGAATTTGTCCATTTCTTCCACGTTGTCCATTTTATTGGCATAGAGTTGCTTGCAGTAATCTCTCATGATCCTTTGTATTTCTGCAGTGTCAGTTGTTACTTCTCCTTTTTCATTTCTAATTCTGTTGATTTGAGTCTTTTCCCTTTTTTTCTTGATAAGTCTGGCTACTGGTGTATCAGTTTTCTTTATCTTCTCAAAGAACCATCTTTTAGTTTGATTGATCTTTGCTATTGTTTCCTTCATTTCTTTTTAACTTGTTTCTGATATGATCTTTATGATTTTGTTCCTTCTGCTAACGTTGGGGTTTTTATTGTTCTTCTTTCTGTAATTGCTTTAGGTGTAAGTTTAAGTTGTTTATTTGAGATGATTCTTGTTTCTTAAGGTAGGAATGTATTGCTATAAACTTTCGCTTTAGAACTGCTTTTGCTGCATCCCATAGGTTTTGGGTCATTGTGTTTTTATTGTCATTTGTTTCTAGGTATTTTTTGATTTCCTTTTTGATTTCTTCAGTGCTCTCTTGGTTATTAAGTAGTGTGTTGTTTAGCCTCCATGTGTTTGTATTTTTTACAGATCTTTTCCTGTAATTGATATCTAGTCTCATAGTGTTGTGGTCAGAAACGATACTAGATACGATTTCAATTTTCTTAAATTTACCAAGGCTTGATTTGTGACCCAAGGTATGATTTATCTTGGAGAATGTTCCAGGAGCACTTGAGAATAATATCTATTCTGTGTTTTTGTATGGAATGTCCTATAAATATCAATTAAGTCCATCTTCTGTAATGTATCATTTAAAGCTTATTTTCCTTATTCATTTTCATTTTGGATGATCTGTCCATTGGTGAATCTTGTATGTTAAAGTCCCCTACTATGATTGTGTTACTGTTGATTTCCCCTTTGATGGCTGTTAGTATTTGCCTTATGTATTGAAGTGCTCCCATGTTGGGTGCATAAATATTTACAATTGTTATATCTTCTTGGATTGATCCCTTTATCTTTATATAGTGTCCTTCTTTGTCTCTTATAATAGTCTTTGTTTTAAAGTATGTTTTGTCTGATATGAGAATTGCTACTCCAGCTTTCTTTTGCTTTTCATTTTCATGAAATATCTTTTTCCATCCCTCACTTTTATTCTGTTTGTGTCCCTAGGTCTGAAGTGGGTCTCTTGTGGACAGCGTATATAAGGGTCTTGTTTTTGTATCCATTCAGCCAATCTATGTCTTTTGGTTGGAGCATTTAATACATTTACATTTAAGGTAATTATTGATATGTATGTTCCTATTTCCATTTTCTTAATTGTTTTGGGTTTATTATTGTAGGTCTTTTCCTTCTCTTGTGTTTCCTGCCTACTGAAGTTCCTTTAGCGTTTGTTGTAAAGCTGGTTTGGTGGTGCTAAATTCTCTTAGCTTTTGGTTGTCTGTAAAGATTTTCATTTCTCCATCAAATCTGAATGAGATCCTTGCTGGGTAGAGTAATCTTGGTTGTAGGTTTTTCTCCTTCATCACTTTAAATATGTCCTGCCACTCCCTTCTGGCTTGCAAAGTTTCTGCTGAAAGATCTACTGTTAACCATATGGGGATTCCCTTGTGTGTTATTTGTTGTTTTTCCCTTGCTGCTTTTAATGTTTGTCCTTTGTATTTAATTTTTGATAGTTTGATTAAGATGTGTCTTGGAGTGTTTCCCCTTGGATTTATCCTGTATGAGACTCTCTGCACTTCCTGGACTTGACTATTTCCTTTACCATATTAGGGAAGTTTTCAACTATAATCTCTTCAAATATTTTCTCAGCTCCTTTCTTTTTCTCTTCTTCTTCTGAGACCCCTATAATTCGAATGTTGGTGCATTTAATGTTGTCCCAGACGTCTCTGAGACTGTCCTCAATTCTTGTCATTCTTTTCTCTTTATTCTGCTCTGCAGTAATTATTTCCACTATTTTATCTTCCAGGTCACTTATCCGTTCTTCTGCCTCAGTTATTCTGCTATTGGTGCCTTCTAGAGAATTTTTAATTTCATTTATTGTGTGGTTCATTATTGTTTGTTTGCTCTTTAGTTCTTCTAGGTCCTTGTTAAACGTTTCTTGTATTTTCTCCATTCTATTTGCAAGATTTTGGATCATCCTTACTATCATTGCTCTGAATTCTTTTTCAGGTAGACTGCCTATTTCCTCTTCATTTGTTAGGTCTGGTGGGTTTTTACCTTGTTCCTTCATCTCTGTGTGTTTCTCTGTCTTCTCATTTTGCTTAACTTACTGTGTGTGGGGCTCCATTTCACAGGCTGCAGGTTCATAGTTTCTGTTGTTTTTGTTGTCTGTCCCCAGTGGCTGAGGTTGGTTAAGTTGGTTGTGTAGGCTTCCTGGTGGAGGGGACTAGTGCCTGTGTTCTGGTGGATGAGGCTGGATGTTGTCTTTCTGGTGTGCAGGCCCACGTCTGGTGAGGTGGTTTGGGGTGTCTGTGGCCTTATTATGATTTTAGGCAGCCTCTCTGCTAATGGTTGGGTTTGTGTTCCTGTCTTGTTAATTGTTTGGCATAGAGTGTCCAGCACTGTAGCTTGCTGGTCGTTGAGTGGAGTTGGGTCTTGGCACTGAGATGGAGATCTCTGGGAGATTTTTGCCATTTGATATTATATGGAGCTGGGAGGTGTCTTGTGGACCAGCGTCCTGAACTTGGCTATCCCACCTTAGTGGCAAGCCGGGATGCCTGGCTGGAGCACCAAGAGCCTGTCCTCCATACAGCTCAGAATAAAGGGGAGAAAAGAAAGAAAGAAGATAAAATAAAATAAAATAAAGTAAAATAAAATAAAATAAAGTTATTAAAATAAAAAATAATTATTAAGAAAAAAAATTTGTTAAGTAATATAAAAAAAAAGGACAGACAGAACCCTAGGACAAATGGTAGAAGCAAAGCTATACAGACAAAATCACACACAGAAGCATACATATACACACTCACAAAAAGAGAAAAAGGGAAAAAATATATATATCACTGCTCCCAAAGTCCACCTACTCAATTTGGGATGATTCGTTGTCTATTCAGGTACTCCACAGATGCAGGGTACATCAAGTTGATTGTGGAGTTTTAATCCGCTGCTCCTGAGGCTGCTGGGAGAAATTTCCCTTTCTCTTCTTTGTTCGCACAGCTCCCGGGGTTCAGTTTTGGATTTGGACCCGTCTCTGTGTTTACGTTGCCTGAGGGTGTCTGTTCTTCGCTCAGACAGGACGGCGTTAAAGGAGAAGCTGATTTTGGGGCTCTGGGTCTCTCAGGCCGGGGGCAGGGTACAGTACAGATGTGGGGCGAGTCTGCAGTGACACAGGCCGGCATGGTATTGCACCAGACTGAGGTGTGCCGTGTGTTCTCCCAGGGAAGTTCTCCCTGGATCACGGGACTTTGGCAGTGGCGGGCTGCACAGACTCCTGGGAGGGGAGGTGTGAAGAGCAACCTGTGCTTGCACACAGGCTTCTTGGTGGCTGCAGCTGCAGCCTTAGCATCTCATGCCCGTCTCTGGGGTTCGTGCTGATAGCCACGGCTAGCACCCATCTCTGGAGTTCCTTTAAGTGGCGCTGTTAATCCCCTCTCCTCACGCACCAGGAAACAAATAGGCAAGAAAAAGTCTCTTGTCTCCTCAGCAGCTCCAGACTTTTTCCCGGACTCCCTCTCATCTAGCTGTGGAACACTAGCCCCCTTCAGGCTATGTTCATGAAGCCAACCCCAGTCCTCTCCCTGGGATCTGACCTATGAAGCCCGAGCCTCAGCTCCCCGCCCCCACCCGTCCCGGCACGTGAGCAGACAAGCCTCTAGGGCTGGTGAGTGCTGGTCGGCACAGATTCTCTGTGCGGGAATCTCTCCGCTTTGCCCTCCACACCCCTGTTGCTGTACTCTCCTCCATGGCTCTGAAGCTTACCTCCTCTGCCACCCACAGTCTCTGCCCATGAAGGGCATTCCTAGTGTGTGGAAACCTTTCCTCCTTCACAGCTCCCTCCCACTGGTGCAGGTCCCATCCCTATTCTTTTTTTTTTTATAATTTAAAAAAAAAAATTTTTTTTTAATTCCTATTTTTTTTTAAGTTTTTCATTTTTATTTATTTATTTATTTATTTATTTATTTATTTATGGCTGTGTTGGGTCTTCGTTTCTGTGCGAGGGCTCTCTCCAGTTGCGGCAAGCGGGGGCCACTCTTCATCGCGCTGCACGGGCCTCTCACTATCGTGGCCTCTCCCGCTGCAGAGCACAGGCTCCAGACGTGCAGGCTCAGCAATTGTGGCTCACGGGCCCATCCCTATTCTTTTGTCTCTGTTTTTTCTTTTTCCTTTTCCCCTACCCATGTACGTGGGGAGTTTCTTTCCTTTTTGGAGGTCTGAGGTCTTCTGCCAGCATTTAGTAGGTGTTCTGTAGGGGTTGTTCCACATGTAGATGTATTTCTGATGTGTTTGTGGGGAGAAAGGTGATCTCTGTGTCTTACTCTTCCGCCATCTAAGAATTACACATTTTTAGTGTGGCTGTAAGGGAGTGCGAGGAAGACAAATAACTAAATTGTTTGATTAAAGGAGAATAAAAAATATTTTAGCTCAAATATAAGAAAAAAAATAGTACAGGCAAGAAAAGGGCACTGCCAAAAGATAGGATGGATTTTCCTGAAAGAAAATGGGTGCAGGGAAATATAGGTCGTAGTTAGAGGAAATCTTGTAAAGAGAGTTCAAACATAAAACAGGGTGTTAGATTGGACATTTTAAAACATTTCTTACATCTTTTAAAGGAGGAATTACAGAGACAGAAGTGAGATAGTTGATTGTTTGAAGATTTGAGGATAGAAATGGAGTAAGAAATAATACTTATACCATAAAGTCATTTGGGATTTTATGTGGAGACTTAAAAGTTTAATTTCACTTCTTTTAAACTTTATATTTTTTGTTTTCTCTTTATATTACATCCTCACTGTACTTTTTTTTTTCAACTTTTATCAATTTGCCATTTATCATTTTTTTTTTTAAGAAAGATATTTCCCATGTATTTCTTCTTTAGGTCTTTTTTAAAAATTTATTTTTATATTTATTTTTGGCTGTGTTGTGTCTTTGTTTCTGTGCGAGGGCTTTCTCTAGTTGCGGCAAGAGGGGGCCACTCTTCATTGCGGTGCGTGAGCCTCTCACTATCGCGGCCTCTCTTGTTGCAGAGCACAGGCTCCAGATGCGCAGGCTCAGTAGTTGTGGCTCACAGGCCCAGTTGCTCCGTGGCATGTGGGATCTTCCCAGACCAGGCCTCGAACCTGTGTCCCCTGCATTGGCAGGCAGATTCTCAACCAGTGCACCACCAGGGAAGCCCTGCCATTTATCATTTAACATAGGATTGAGGAATTTAAACATTTCTGTTTTATGTCTGGCAAAATTAAGAGAATTAAGTAGCCACCCCCTCCCACTGCTGCTGTGTGTGTGTGTGTGTGTACATGTGTGTGCAATAAGACTGAAATTTCAGAACTCCAGGAACAATTTAAAAGATATTATTCCATATCAAAGGCTAGTTTTTAAAATACCTAGATATTATTGTCACAATATCACTTTCTGCCTGATGGTGGGCCTCTTCAAGAGGCAGAAAGTAGAAGGAATTGGCTTCACCTTCCAGCTGAGCCCTTGCATGGACTCATGCATCACTGAGCCAGTGTGGAAGGGAGTATTCTGAGTCATTTTATTTCTTTACTTCCAGTATAAATTATGATTCATTATAATGTTTCTGATAGGCAGAACAATGCTCTCCCAAGATATATGTCTCTTAACCCCAGAACCTATAAATATACTATATTACATGGCAAAGGGAAATTAAGGTTGCAGATGGATTTAACCTTCCTTGCTAATCACTTGACCTCAGAATAAAGAGAGTATCCCAGATTATCCAGGAGGGCCAAGGTAATCACAAAGGTCTTTAAAGTGGAAAAAGAGGCCAAGGAGAGTCAGAGAAATAATGTGACTCAAGAAGCAGGGCCAGAGAGATACTATGCTGCTAGGTATGAAGATAGAGGAGGAGAGCCACAAGCCAATGAATGTAGGCATCCTTAAGAAACTTAATAAAGCAAGGAAACAGATTCTTTCCTAAAGCCTCCAGAAAGGAATGCAGCCCTGCTGACACCTTGATCTTAACCCAGTGAATTCTGGGTCAGGACTCTGACGTCCAGCAATGTAAATTAGTATTGTTTTATATTCCATATACATTTTAAACCACTATATTTATGTAATTTGTTATGGCACCAATAGAAAACTAGTACAACATCCAATCATAACTCTCTTTTCCTTCTTTGGGATACAAATGTACATACTTAAATGCACAAATGATACGATTTCACTTTGAGACAGTTATATATATATATTTTTTAACATCTTTACTGAAGTATAATTGCTTTAAAATGGTGGGTTAGTTTCTGCTGTATAACAAAGTGAATCAGCTATACATATACATATATTCCCATTTCTCTTCCCTCTTGTGTCTCCCTCCCATGCTCCCTATCCCACCTCTCTAGGTGGACACAAAGCAGCGAGCTTATCTCCCTGTGCCATGCATCTGCTTCTCACTAGCTATCTATTTTACATTTGGTAGTGTATATATGTCCATGTCACTCTCTCACTTCATTCCAGCTTACCATTCACCCTCCCCATGTCCTCAAGTCCATTCTCTACATCTGCGTCTTTATTCCTGTCCAGCCCCTAGGTTCTTCAAAACCATTTTTTTTTATTCCATATATATGTGTTAATATACGGTATTTGTTTTTCTCTTCTGAATTACTTCACTCTGTAGAACAGTCTCTAGGTCCATCCACCCTATTGCAAATAACTCAACTTTGTTTCTTTATATTGCTGAATAATATTCCATTGTATATATGTGCCACATCTTCTTTATCCATTCATCTGTCAGTGGACACTTAGGTTGCTTCCATCACCTGACTATTGTAAATAGTGCTGCAATGAAAATTGTGGTATGTGGATATTTCTGAATTATTGTTTTCTCAGGGTATATACCCAGTAGTGGGATTGCTACTGGGTCCCACTACTAGGCATATAGTGTGTCATATGGTAGTTCTATTTTTAGTTTTTTAAGGAACCTCCATACTGTTCTCCATAGTGGCTGTATCAATTTACATTCCCACCAGCAGTTCAATAGGGTTCCGTTTTCTCCACACCCTCTCCAGCATTTATTGTTTGTAGATTTTTTAATCTTGGCCATCTGACCGGTGTGAGGTGATACCTCATTGTAGTTTTGATTTGTATTTCTCTAATGATTAGTGATGTTGAGCATCCTTTCATGTGTTTGTTGGCCATCTGTATATCTTCTTTGTAGAAATGTCCATTTAGGTCTTCTGCCCATTTTTGGATTGGGTTTCTTGTTGTTTTGATATTGAGCTGCATGAGTTGCTTGTATATTTTGGAGATTAATCCTTTGTCAGTTGCTTCATTTGCAAATATTTTCTCGCATTCTGAGGGTTGTCTTTTCGTCTTGTTTATGGTTTCTTTTGCTGTGCAAAAGCTTTTAAGTTTCATTAAGTCCCATTTGTTTATTTTTGTTTTTATTTCCATTTCTCTAGGAGGTGGGTCAAAAAGATCTTGCTGTGATTTATGTCATAGAGTGTTCTGCCTATGTTTTCCTCTAAGAGTTTTAGAGTGTCTGGCCTTACATTTTGGTCTTTAATCAATTTTGAGTTTATTTTTATATATGGTGTTATGGAGTGTTCTAATTTCATTCTTTTATGTGTAGCTGTCCAGTTTTCCCAGCACCACTAATTGAAGAGGCTGTCTTTTCTCCATTGTATATTATTACATTCTTTGTCATAAATTAATTGACCTGAGATGCATGGGTTTATTTCTGGGCTTTCTATCCTGTTCCGTTGATCTATATTTCTCTTTTGGTTCTAGTTCCATGAAAAATGACATTGATAGTTTGATAAGGATTGTATTGAATCTGTATATTGCTTTGGGTAGTATAGTCAGTTTCACATGTTGATTCTTCCAATCTAAGAACATGGTATATCTCTCTATCTGTTTCTATCATCTTTAATTCCTCTCATTGGTTTCTTATAGTTTTCTGCATACAGGTTTTTTGTCTCCTTAGGTAAGTTTATTCCTAGGTATTTTTTTCTTTTTGTTACAATGGTAAATGGGAGTGTTTTCTTAATATCACTTTCAGATTTTTCATCATTAGTGTATAGGAATGCCAGAGATTTCTGTGCATTAAGTTTGTATCCTGCTACTATACCAAATTCATTGATTAGCTCCAGTAGTTTTCTGGTAGCATCTTTAGGATTCTCTATGTATAGTATCATGTCATCTGCAAACAGTGACAATTTTACTTCTTTTCTTATTTGGATTACTTTTATTTATTTTTCATTTCTGATTGTTGTGGCTTAAACTTCCAAAACTATGTTGAATAATAGTGGTGAGAGTGGGCAACCTTGTCTTGTTCCTGATCTTATTGGAAATGTTTTCAGTTTTTCACCATTGAGAATGATGTTGGCTGTGAGTTTGTCATATATGGCCTTTGTTATGTTGAGGTAAGTTCCCTCGATGCCTCAAACTTTCTGCAGAGTTTTTATCAAAAATGGGTTTTGAATTCTGTCAAAAGTTTTTTCTTCATCTGTTGAGACGATCATATGGTTTTATCCTTCAATATGTTAACATGGTGTATCACATTGATTGATTTGCATATATTGAAGAAACCTTGCCTTCCTGGGATAAACCCCACTTGATCATGATGTATGATCCTTTTAATGTGCTGCTGGATTCTGTTTGCTAGGATTTTGTTGAGGATTTTTGCATCTATGTCCATCAGTGTCTTGGCCTGTAGTTTTCTTTTTTTTGTGGCATCTTTCTCTGGTTTTGGTATCAGGGTGTTGCTGGCCTCATAGAATGAATTTGGGAGTGGTCTTCCCTCTGCTATATTTTGGAAGACTTTGAGAAGGATAGGTGTTAGTTCTTCTCTAAATGTTTGATAGAATTCACCTGTGAAGGTATCTGGTCTTGACATTTGTTCCTTGGAAGATTTTTAATCACAGTTTCAATTTCAGTTCTTGTGGTTGGTCTGTTTATATTTTCTGTTTCTTCCTGGTTCTATCTCAGAAGTTTGAGCTTTTTAAAGAATTTGTCCATTTCTTCCAGGTTTTCCATTTTTTTGGCATATAGTTGTTTGTAGTAATCTCTCATGATTCTTTGTATTTCTGCAGTGTTAGTGTTACTTCTCCTTTTTCATTTCTAATTTTGTTGATTTGAGTCTTCTCCCGTTTTTTCTTGATGAGCCTGGCTAATGGTTTATCAATTATGTTTATCTTCTCAAGAACCAGCTTTTAGTTTTATTGATCTTTGCTATTGTTTCTGTCATTTCTTTTTCATTTATTTCTGATCTGATCTTTATGATTTCTTTCCTTCCGCTAACTTTGGGTTATTTTTGTTCTTCTTTCTCTAATTGCTTTAGGTGTAAGGTTAGATTGTTTATTTGATGTGTTTCTTGTTTCTTGGGGTAGGATTGTATTGCTATAAACTTCCCTCTTAGAACTGCTTTTGCCACATCCCATAGGTTTTTTGCCATTGTGTTTTCATTGTCATTTGTTTCTAGGTATTTTTTGATTTTCTCTTTGATTTCTTCAGTGATCTCTTGGTTATTAAGTAGTGTATTGTTTAACCTCCATGTGTTTGTATATTTTACAGATTTTTTCCTGTTATTGATATCTAGTCTAATAGCATTGTGGTCAGAAAAGATACTTGATATGATTTCAATTTTCTATAATTTACCACGACTTGATTTGTTACCCATGATATGATCTATCCTGGAGAATGTTCCATGAGCACTTGAGAAGAAAGTGTATTCTGTTGTTTTTGGATGGAATGTCCTATAAATATCAATTAAGCTTATCTTGTTTAATGTATCATTTAAAGCTTGTGTTTCCTTATTTATTTTCATTTTGCATGATCTGTCCATTGGTCAAAGTGGGGTATTAGAATCCTCCACTATTATTTTTTTACTGTCGATTTCCCGTTTTATGGTTGTTAGTATTTGCCTTATGTATTGAGGTGCTCTTATGTTGGGTGCATAAATATTTACAATTGTTATATCTTCTTCTTGAATTGATCCCTTGATCATTATGTAGTGTCCTTTGTGGCTGTTGTAATAGTCTTTATTTAAAGTTTATTTTTTCTGATATGAGAATTACTACTCCAGCTTTCTTTTGATTTCCATTTGCTTGGAATATCTTTTTCCATCTCCTCACTTTCAGTGTGTATGTGTTCCTAGATTTGAAGTGGGTCTCATGTAGACAGCACATATATGGGTCTTGTTTTTGTATCCTTTCCGCCAGTCTCTGTCTTTTGCTGGAGCATTTAATCAATTTATATCTAAGGTAATTATCGATATGTATGGTCTTATTACTATTTTCTTAATTATTTTGGGTTTGTTATAGTAGGTCTTTTCCTTCGCCTGTGTTTCCTGCCTAGAGAAGTTCCTTTAGCTGGTTTGGTGGTGCTGAATTCTCTTACTTTTCTTGTCTCTAAAGGTTTTAATATCTGCATTGAATCTGAATGAGATCCTTGTTGTGTAGAGTAATCTTTGTTGTAGGTTTTTCCCTTTCATCACTTTAAATATGTCCTGCCACTCTCTTCTGCCTTGCAGAGTTTCTCCTGAAAATTCAGCTGTTAACCTTATGGGGATTCCCTTGTATGCTATATGTTGCTTTTCCCTTGCTCCTTTTAATATTCGTTCTTTGTATTTAATTTTTGATAGTTTAATTAATATGTCTTGGCATGATTCTCTTTGGATTTATCCTGTATGAGACCCTCTGCACTTCCTGGACTTGACTATTTCCTTTACCATATTAGGGAAGTTTTCAACTATAATCTCTTCAAATATTTTCTCAGTCTCTTTCTTTTTCTCTTCTTCTTCTGGGACCCCTATAATTCAAACGTTGAAGCATTTAATGTTGTCCCAGTGGTCTCTGAGACTCTCCTCAATTCTTTTCATTCTTTTTTCTTTAATCTGCTCTGCAGTATTTATTTCCACTATTTTGTCTTCCAGGACACTTATCCGTTCTTCTGGCTCAGTTATTCTGCTATTGATTCCTTCTAGAGATTTTTAAATTTCATTTAATGTTTTGTTCATCATTGTTTTTTTGCTCCTTAGTTCTTCTAGGTCCTTGTTAAACGTTTCTTGTATTTTCTCCATTCTATTTCCAATATTTTGAGTGTTTATTTAATGTGTTGTTCATCATTGTTTGTTTGTTCTTTAGTTCTTCTAGGTCCTTGTTAAACGTTTCTTTTATTTTCTCCATTCTATTTCCAAGATTTTGGGTCATCTTTACTATCCTTAGTCTGAATTCTATTTCAGGTAGACTGCCTATTTCCTCTTCATTTGTTTAGTCTGGTGGGTTTTTACCTTACTCCTTCATCTACTGCATATTTCTCTGTCTTCTTATTTTTCTTAACTTACTGTGTTTTGGGTGTCCTTTTCACAGCCTGCAGGTTCGTAGTTCCCATTGTTTTTGGTGTCTGCCCCCAGTGGGTAAGCTTGGTTCAGTGGTTGTGTAGGCTTCCTGGTGGAGGGGACTCATGCCTGTTTTCTGGTGAATGAGGCTGGATCTTGTTTTCCTGGTGGGCAGTACCGTGTCCAGTGATGTGTTTTGGGTGTCTGTGAACTTATTATGATTTTAAGCAGCCTCTCTGCTAATGGATGAGGTTGTGTTCCTGTCTTGCTAGTTGTTTGGCATAGGGTGTCCAGCACTGTAACTTGCTGGTCTTTGAGTGGAGCTGGGTCTTAGGGTTGAGGTGGAGATCTCTGGAGAGCTCTCACCAATTGATATTATTTGGGCCCGGAGTTTTCTGGTGGTCCAAGGTCCTGAACTCGGCTCTCCCACCTCAGAGGCTCGGGCCTGACCCCCGGCCAAAGGACCGAGACCCTCTCAGACACACAGCAGTGAATGTGGCAGTCTCCAGTATGAAGTCAGACTATGAGGTTATACAATAGCTCTTCAGCTAGAACAGACTGACTTGGTAGAAATTTGTCTACAAGGCTGTCTCCAGCAGCTGGTGGCTAAAAGATTAGGGCTCCACATATGCTGCCAGAATTTTAACGTTTATATAGGGGTCTTCACTCGTTCAATCACGGATTCGGTACAGATGGTCTCAAGAACACCTTACTCTCTCAAGGTGTGTGCTTGAAACAGCTCCTAAGCCTGAGGGTCTACAACCTGCAGGAAGCCGAGACTGCACAGGGTTGCCTGCAATCTGTGATTCTTGCCACAAACCCTGCTGCTGCTGTCGTGGAATCTGGCTTCCCCCACTGCTCTGCAATGTGTTTTCACTGAAGCTGTCTCTCTGTGCTAATGAGATTCATGCTACCTGAGTTGCCCAAAGCCATAGAATACTTAAATGTTGCGGCTGGGGTACAAACGCGGCAAATCTGGCTCCAAGGTCTATGTTACCTCATCCAATGAGAGTGAGGAAGCCACTCACTTAAATGCCTCACCCCCGTGAGCCACTTCCTCAAACCCCCACCACTGCAAGAAGAGTCTCCCGCTCCAGCCAGTGTGGTCATTTTAACAATATAATTCTTCCAGTCCATGAGGATTGTATCTTTCCATTGTCATCTTCAATTTCTTTCATCAATGTCTTATAGTTTTCTGAGTACAGCAAATCTTGGTTAGCTTTATTCCTAGGTATTTTAGTATTTTTGATGCAATCATAATTTGAATTTTTTCCCTAATTTATCTTTCTGATATTTTGTTGTTAGTGTACAGAAGTGCAACAGAATTCTGTATATTAATTTTGTATCCAGCAATGTGACTGAAATCATTTTTCATTCCTAATAGGTTCTTTTTGATGGCATCTTTAGGAATTTCTATATATAGAAGCATGTCATTTCCTTTCCAAATTAGATTCATTTTATTTCTTTTTCTTGCATGATTGCTATGACCAAGGGTACAAATATCATGTTGAAAAAAAGTGACAAGTTTGAACATCCTCGTCTTGTTCCTGATCTTAGAGGAAAAGCTTTCAAATTTTCACCAGTATGATGTTAACAAAGGTCTGTCATGTGTAGATTTTATTATGTTGAGATATGTTACCTCTGTACACATATTGTTGACAGTTTTTATAGTAAATGATGTTGAATTTTGTCAAAAGCTTTTTCTGCAGCCATTGAGATGATCATATGACTTTTCATCTTTAGTTTGTTGAGTGGTGTACCACATTGATTGGTCTTCAGATATTGAGCTATCCTTGCATCCTTGGAGTAAATCCCAATTGATTATGGTATAGGATCATTCTAAGTATTGTTAAATTTGGTTTGCTGTTATTTTGTTCAGGATTTCTGAATCTATGTTCATCATAGATGTTGGTCTGTATTTGTGTGTGTGTGTGTGTGTGTGTGTGTGTGTGTGGTGGTGTCTTTGCTTTTCATATGAAGATGATGCTGGCCTTGTAGAATGAGTTCAGAAGTGTTCCTTCTTCTTCAATTTTTGGAATAGTTGAGAAAAATGGATATTAATTCTTCTTTAAATGTTTGTTAGAATTCATCTGTTAACCTGTCTGGTCCTAGAATCATCTATTCATTTTTTAGGAGGTTTCTATTATTATTGTTATTATTATTATTATTGATCCTAGTCATTACTGATAGTTGGTCTGTTCATGTTTTCTATTTCTTCCTGATTCAGTCTTTGGAAATTGTACATTCCTAGGAATTTATCCATTTCTTCTAGGTTGTCCATTTTATTGGCATATAATTGTTCATAGTAATCTCATATTTGTTTTTCTGTGGTGTTAATGATTCAGTCTTTGGAAATTGTACATTCCTAGGAATTTATCCATTTCTTCTAGGTCGTCCATTTTATTGGCATATAATTGTTCATAGTAATCTCATATTTGTTTTTCTGTGGTGTTAATTATAACTTTCCCTCTTTCATTTCTGATTTTATTTTATTTTTTTTTGGCCCTTTCTCTTTTTGTTCTCTCTGGCTAAAGGTTTATTTCAACTTTATCTTTTCAAAGAATCTCCTCTTATTTTTATTGATCTATTTAATTTTTTCAAGTCTCCATTTCATTTATTTCCACCCTGATCTCTATGATTTCTTTCCTTCCACTAACTTTTGGTTTTGTTTGTTCTTATTTTTCTAGTTCATTTATGTGTTAGGTTAGATTGTTTATTTGAGATTGTTCTTGTTTCCCAAGAAATATATCACTTTAAACTTCCCTCTTAGAATTGCTTTTGCTATGACCCACATATTTTAGATCAGTGTTTTCATTTTCATATGTCTCCAGGTATTTTTTGATTTCCTCTTTGATTTCTTCATGACCCACAGTTTGTTTGTTAACATGTTGTTAGCCTATACATGTTTGTGATTTTGCAGGGTTTTTTTTTTTCTTGAAGTTGATTTCTAGTCTCATACCATCGTCAGAAAGTTGCTTGATGTGATTTTAATCTTATTAAACTTAGACTTGTTTTGTGCCTATCATATATCTATCCCAGATAATGTTTCATGTGCATGTGAGAAGAATGTCTATTCTGCTGGCTTTTAGATGAAATATCCTCCATATATTTCTTATTTCCATCCTAACATACCATTTAAGGCCAGTGCTTCTTATTGATTACCTGTGTGGATGGTCTGTCCATTGATGTAAGTGGGGGGCTTAAATTCCCTACAACTATTGTGTTACTATCAATTTCTGGTTTATGTTTGTTAATATTTGTTTTATGTATTTAGGTGCTCTTATGTTGGTTGCATTATATTTACAGTTGTTATATCTTCTTGTTGGATTGATCCCTTTATGTGATGTCCTTCTTTGTCTCTTGTTACAGTCTTTGTTTTAAAGCCTATTTTGTCTGATATATATTTTGATACCTCAGCTTTCTTTTATTTCCATTTGCATGGGATACCTTTCTTCATCCCCTCACTTTCAGTCTGTGTGTCTTTAGATCTGAAGTGAGTCTCTTGTTGGCAGTTTACATATGACTCTTATTTTTATATCCATTCAGCCACTGTGTCTTTTGATCAGAGCTCTTACATTTAAATTATTAATAATAA
The DNA here is from genome assembly GCF_028023285.1 of Balaenoptera ricei. Lineage (NCBI taxonomy): Eukaryota > Metazoa > Chordata > Mammalia > Artiodactyla > Balaenopteridae > Balaenoptera > Balaenoptera ricei. Next base: position 59,111,151 of record NC_082652.1, read on the forward strand.
TGTACTTATTGCCATTTTGTTCATTGTTTTTGTGCTCTTTTGTCGTTGCTTTTTGTTCTTTTCTTCTTTTTATCCTCTCTTCCCTTTTGATTTGGTGACTATATTTTCATGCTTGGATTCCTTTCTCTTTTGTTTGTGTGTATCTGTTATAGATTTTTGGTTGTTGGGTACCCTGAGGTTCATATATAATAACTTATGTAAATGTGATTATTTTATGTTGATGATCTCTAAAGTTTGAAAGCATTCTAACAACCTTGCATTTTTTACTCTCTTCTCCACATTTAATGTGTTTGATATCATAATTTACATCTTTTTGTTTTGTTTATCTCTTAACAATTTATTGTGGATATAGATTATTTTACTACTCTTGTACTTTAACCTTCCTTCTGGCTTTATAACTGGTTTATCTACTACATTTACCATATGTTTGCTTTTACCAGTGAGATTTTTTTCTGTTGTAATTTTTATATTTCTTGTTGTGGCCTTTCTTTTCCTCTTAGGGAAGTCCTATTAACATTTCTTGTAAAGCTGATTTAATGGTGCTGAACTCAGCTTTTGATTGTCTTTAAAGCTCTTTGTCTCTCTTTCAACTATGAATGATAATCATACCAGGCAGAGTATTCTTAGTTGTAGGTTTTTTCATCACTTTGATATATCATGCCACTCCCTTCTGTGCTGTGAAATCTCTGCCTAACAGTAAGTTGATTGTCTTATGAGAGTTTCCTAGGATGTAACTATATGCTTTTCTCTTGCTGTTTTTAAGATTCTCTCTTTATCTTTTTTTTTTTTTTTTTTTTTTTCATTTTAAGTATAATGTGTCTTGGTGTGGACCTCTGGGTTCATCCTGTTTGGGACTCTTTGTGCTTTCTGGACCTGAATGTCTGTTTCCTTTTTCTGGTTAGAGAAATTTTCAGCTATTTTTTCTTCAGATAAGTTCCCTGCCCCTTTCTCTCTCACGCCTCCTTCTGGAACCCCTGTAATGTGAATGTAAAGAGCTTAATGCCCCAGAGGCTTTTGAAACTACCCTCATTTTTAAAAATCTGTTTTCTCTTTTTTTGTTCAGCTTGGGTAATTTCCACTATTCTGTTTTCCAGTTTGCTGGCCCATTCCTCTGTAATATCTTATCTATTGTTGATTCCTTCTAGTGTGTTTTATTTTTCATATGTATTTTTTTAACATCTTTATTGGAGTACTAGTGTGTTTTGTTTTGTTTTTTTAAATAAGTTTATTTATTTATTTAGGCTGTGTTGGGTCTTCGTTTCTGTGCAAGGGCTTCCTCTAATTGTGGCAAGCAGGGGCCACTCTTCATCGCGGTGCACGGGCCTCTCACTATCGCGGCCTCTCTTGTTGCGGAGCACAGGCTCCAGACACGCAGGCTCAGTAATTGTGGCTCACGGGCCTAGTTGGTCTGTGGCATGTGGGATCTTCCCAGACCAGGGTTCGAACCCATGTCCCCTGCATTGGCAGGCAGATTCTCAACCACTGCGCCACCAGGGAAGCCCACTAGTGTGTTTTTAATTTTAGTTATTGTGTTCTTCAGCTCTGTTTGGATCTTCTTTATATTTTCTAATTCTTTGTTGAAATTCTCACTGTTTTTATCATTTTTATCCTGAATGTGTTGATTATCTTTATGATCATTACCAAACTCTTTATCAGGTATATTGCTTATCTTCATTTCACTTATTTCTTCTTCTGGGGTTTTGTATTGTTCCCTCATTTGGAACACATTCCTCTGTCTCCTCATTTTGCCTAATGCCCTGCATTTATTTCTATGTATTATGTAGGTTGTTTATGTTTCCCAATCTTGGAGAAGTGGCCTCATGTAGGAGATTACCTATGGGGTTCAGCTGCAGTCATCTGCTCTGGGGTATTCCTTTTGTGGGATGTATGAGCCCTTCTGTTGTGGCAGGCTAACTACTTTGAGTGAGTTTGTATGTGGAGCTGGCCCCTGCACTGGTTAGCTGCTAGGACCTGCCTCATGTGGTGACTTCCATCATGCTGGTGTGCAGGGCTGGATCCCAGCTTGGCTGGCTGTGAGGATGGGGAGGGAGGGTGGGGCTGATGCCACCCACAAGCCTGGGCGTGTGTCCTGGGGGTCTTGGAGCAGTCTGTAGTTTGAAAAGCCTTTTTCTCTCATTTTTTTCTTCAACCTTCTGGGGTGTTTACACTTCAAAGACATGATAAGATTTACATCTTCAAGGAACAGAGAAAGATTTCAATTTTTTTTTTTTTTCATGTAGGAGTTTCAGGTATAGTTCTCTATTATTCAAAGTCTAAGCTAATTACTATTTAAAATTTACTTTTGTATTAGGTGTAAGATGACATGGGGTACTTTTTCTGTTTCATTGTCAATTACCATAAACTCCTCCCCTCAGCTCTCCTCATTTTCCATTGATACCTCCTCTTAATGTCTCCATCAGGCCTTGTCACCAGGGCTTGGAGCTTAATCCTTCACAGTGTGTGCCCTCCTAGCTTTGCAAAATGACATATTAAGGTCTTCAATTTATTATTCTGCTCTGCCACCTTTTCTATTAGCCCCAAATGTAGTAGAGTAGTGAATAACTTCATGTCTTTCTCTAACCTTAGTTCTTCTTTCAACTTTCCAACCTGAGTTTTCAACTCTAGTAGGGCATCGGTGGACAGCTGAACTGCCCAAAGTAGAGGCTAACCCACCGTGGATGCCATTTTTTTTTCTCTTTATTGATGCTGTGTTCTCTATGCAGTTTCTTAAGCAAGTGCATTAGACAAGCTAGCAATTTTATGGTGTTGCCATACTCACATGATGGTCCATAAGTATCCAACATATGGGCTAACCCTCCTCACATAGGTATTGTTGGCCAGCTTGGAATTTCCCTCATTGGTACTTCATTCCCAGGACTCATTTCATTGGTTTCCTGGTTAGCTCACCAATTCTTGGTTTGCAAACTGGTCCCTGTACATGGAAGGTAAGAAGAGACCAAAGAAAGAAGCAGACCACTCCAGATTGGTGGTGGTGGTTTTAATAAGCAAAATAACTTATATATGAGGCTTTTCTTGGACATCTCCAGTAGAAGTAGATCTCTACACTCACCTGCTAGTATTTTATAAGTTTATATAAAGGTTCTTATCTGGGTTCAGTAACATATATCATCCATATGGTCTCAACAATACACTGCTCTCTCAAGTTTGTGTCCTTGAAATAACTCCAGTTGTGAGAACAGTGGGTGGAACATACATTTAAAAAACAGGGGAGAGGGCAAGGAGCCTCTGACTGCCTTAGTCCAGCTCATGGGCCAACCAGCAGTCATTTTGATGACCTCCTTCAATGGTAATACTTAGTACTAAGATTTATTTAAGTACTAACAGCACTTAGATTTAAGGGACGTTTACAGTATGCTAGGTTCTATGCCAACACTTCACATCTGTTATCTCCATTAATCCTTATAGCAGCCTTATGTGGTAGGAACAACAATTATTTCAATTTTTCAAGTGAAGAAATTGAGTTCAATAATTGGGATGTAAGAATGTAAGCAGATTCCCTGGGTCACACAGCTGGAAATCAATCACATGGTATTTAAAACCAGATTCATTAGAGTTCCACCTGTGAGGCAGGAAGACTGGCCTTTAGTTGTATAAATAATAATAAATCAATAATAATGAATCAATAATAATATTAATTTGGATCAATAATAATCAATAATAATATTAATGAATCAATGAATCAATAATAATATTAATTTGGATGACTATAGGAAGACAATTCTCTTTGCAACCTTATACACACACACACTGCAAGGCTAAAACAGACAGTATACTCCAGAACTGCTGTGCTACTATGTTGATACTAATGTAAACTTTCTTCCTTTTTTTTTTAATCTCTTGAAAGTTTTATACGAAGTTTCCCAAACAAAATGAATATAAGATCAAATAGTTCTGTAAAAGTTTTCAAAGTAACCTATCTTTGTTCGGACTACTGTCTCCTTTCACTTTGACTTCATTTCCCTCACATTGTCCTTAACATCAGGAGTGACTTGGAAAGAGGCAGAGGGTACCTCAGAGGACAGTAGACTGTGACATTAATGAAGCTGAAGCTTCAGGGCTGTTCAGTTGCAGTGGTTCCTTCCATTTTGTATTCAAAATTTTTCCTAATTTTGTATTCAAAACTTTATCTTTTTTTTTTTTTTCTCAAAGAAGTAGCAGTATCTCTGGAAGCCATATCAAATGAACTAGCAAGAACCTGACTATACACAGAAGTGATTGCAAGTCAAGTAAATATATTTGATTACATACAAATATAATGTGTCCTCAAATAAACCTCCTGACATTATTACATATTTATTGGTACGTTTGCATTGTCTCTCTACTCCAATGAAATGTAATCTCCATGAATGCAGAGTCTTTGTTTTGTTCACAGCTGAGTTACAGCTTTAAGAACAGTACACAGCACAGATTTGGCGATTATTAATTATTTATTAAAGAATGAATGGACATGAGCCAGAATACTGGTAGTCAAAGCAACCTGAAAAAGTCGGAGTTACCCTGAACCCACAGAACTCAGCAGAAATAAGATTATATTAGCATATATAAACAATGAATATCTCATTCAGGAAGAGATTGGCTTACCAAAAATGCTGAGAAAACAGCAAGTGTTATTTCAATTATTTCCAGGAATGATCTAATTCATAGTCTATTTTGGAGCTAAAAACTAGGTAGTGTAGAATTTAGTGCAAGACAGTGCAGTCCTGATGGATGTGGCCCACGTTCTTAGCTTAATATCATTAAACTTTCAGTTCTATTAACTCCCTTTGGGGTAATTTGATATCTCAAAAGCAAGACAGCCATTATGGAGATGATGTGCTGCTTATATCCAGTTTTTTGTTAGAGACTTCACATGGTAAATTGAATCAGGAATTTGTAATTATGATTTTTTTCTCCTTTATGTTGTTTAGCCACAGGGAAAAAAATGATCATAATCGTAAGTGCTTTGAGTAATTCCAGTTACAGGAATACTAACATCATTGTAAGTTAATAAATTGTCATTCTGGTAATTTTGACATCTTTTCTGGATGGATTACCTGGGCCTTAAAAAAAGAGGACAAAATCTTTGTGGTCTTTTCTGAGAGTTTTCCTTGTTACCAATTTTATCTTTCAGTTCAACTGACTTCTACTAATGAAATCATAATATTCATTTTGTCTTGAGCAGAGTCTGAATCAGTTATATCTACATTAGTTCACAGAACAATTATGAGAAATAGTGCTATCACCTCATTTTTATAGATGAGAAAAGGTGAGCATTTTACGCTAATTTATTCATTTGAAGGACCAGTAAGTGCTTTAGACATTCACTTTTTCAATTTATTGATCATCTGCTATGGACCAGGCACTAATCTAGATTCTTGGGAAACTTCAGTGACCAAAACACTGTCTATGTTCTAGCTAAAGGAGACAGATGTAACTGTATAATAAATAAGAAGGTAACATATGCTATGAGAAAAATAGATAGAAGAGAGTGAATGTAATCAGGATTTCTGGTTGTGCTCAGAATAAGCCTGATTGAGAAGGGGCATCTGAACCTGAAGGAAAGACTTGAAGAAGGTAATGAGGTTATCCCTCTGAGTACCCAAGTGCTCAAGTGCAAAATCAAGTGCAAACAAGCCAAGATGAGAAACCATCTTTCATGTTTCAGAAACAGCAAGGAGCTTAGTATGGTTGAAATCAGAAGGATGAAGGAGTACGGTAAGAAATGGAAAGAAATAAAGTCAGAGGGGCAAGAGGTGATATTCCTAAGTACATTATAAGCCTTTGTCAGTATCTTAGCTTTTACTTTGAGTAAAATAGGGAACTACTGGAGGGTTTTGAACAAAGTGACATAATCTAGATTTTTTTTTTTTTAAAGATCACTCTGTCTGCTGTGCTGAAAATAGACTGGAGGGTGGGGTAAGAGTAGAAGCAGGGACACCTCTAAGTAGCCAGAGTAGTAATCCAGCTTGGAGATTCTGATGGCTCACGTCAAGATAGTAGCAGTAGAAGTAGTGAGAAATAAGTGTATTTTGGATATACTTAGTGAATAAAGCCAACAGGATTTCCAGAGGGCATGTTGTGTGTTAAGAGAGAGGAATCAGGAAAGATTCAAAAGTTTTAGGCGCAAGCTCTTGAGAGAATGGGATTGTCATAGAGATGAGAAAGGCGATAGAAGGAAAGATTTTGTGGAAAGAACCAGATATCAGTTTGGACAGGATAATTTAGGTTGTCTTTTAGACATCAAAATGGAAAAGTTGAGTAGAAAGTTAGATACACAATTCTGGAATTCAGGAGCTGTAACATATAAATGACACTCAAGACCATGACTCTGAAGGGAATCACCAATGAAGAGAATGTGGACAGAGACAATAAGAGAACTAAGTACTGAGTCTTAGTGGCACAGTAATACCCAGGAGAAGAGGAAGAGCCAGGCCAAGACTCAGAGAAGCTGTTATAGAGACTAGACGAAAACCATGAGACTGTGGTATACTGAGTGCTAAGTGAAAATCTGAGAGTGGTAGAAAATATAAAATGCTGCTGATAGATCAAAATTGATAGAATGAAAATTGACCATTGGATTAGGCACTATAGAGTCAAGATAACTTTGATAAAAGCAATTTCAGTGGAGCAATTTAATGGAATTAAAAACCTGGTTAGAGTTGATTGAAGAAAGTAGGAGAAGGGGAAGTAGAAGTGGTGGCACAAGCAACTTTTTGAGTAGTTTTACAGCAGAGACAGTGAGAAAATGAGGCAGGGACTGGTGGAAGAAGTAGGATCAAAAATGATTTTATTTGTTTTAATATTTAGGATGCAAGAAATAACAGCATGCTTTTTATGATGATAGGAAATGCTCTTTAAAAGAGAAAATATGTTGAGTAAGATTCTTGAGCAAGAGAGGGAGATGTAATCTACTGAATAGAAAGTACAGTACTGGCTTATATAGGAGCATGAAAAGTTCACATAAGTAATAACATTAGTAGGAAGACCAAATATGGGTGCAGAGTTGTGGGTAGCTTTGGAAGTATCTTCTGGATGGAAGTCTTTGTAAATTTAACTCCTGATTGCTTCAGTTTTTCTCAGTAAGGTAGCAAGCAAGGTCTTCAGGGAGAGTGTGAAGATGGGAGAAGTTGGTGGTTTTAGAGGAGTGAATGAGTAATCTATGTCCTAAATGTGTTTGCCAGGAATCATTCAAAGCCCATTTGAGATCCATGGTAATACACTTAAAGTGAGATCAGGCTGCATGGTTGTGTTCAGCTGCTCCAAAGCAGTTTCAGAACATGCAAAATTTTGGATTTAACTTGGGTGATGCTTGCTTACTACCTCAAACAAGAGAGGGCTAAGGGATCTGAAATTATGTGATCATGGAATATAATTTAAATAGAGCAAAGAAGAGGACGCCAAAGTCATTCATACATTCTTTCTGGAGCACAGCAAACAAGAGAGTGATATGGCATGAGCCGGGAAAGAAAACATGGTGCCAGCATGAAAGCAGAATTCAATTTCTGATCTGATTTTATATGAATTTCCTTTCTATTCTACCATGTTTGTTATTCCAGAGTCACTAAGAAATATAATTCTTCAATTTCAGTATATAACGCCTTGCTTTTCTTCAAGAATTATGCTGTAGCACTTATTCTACCTTGTAGTAATATTTTCCCTTCTCCAAATCTCATGCTACCTCTTCATAGTTTCTCTGTAGACCATAGCTTTGTGGTTTGCTCACTAGAATAATTGAATACATTAATCTATGCTAATGTATAAATGACTCCTAATGGTTCTGGGCATTACCTTTCCCCTGAACATTCACATTTTAACATGGATTTTCTTTTTGTCTTTTTCTTTTTTCTTTTTTGGCTGCGTTGGGTCTTCATTGCTGGGCGTGGGCTTTCTCTAGTTGCACCCAGTGGGGGTTACTCTTTGTTGCGGTGTGCGGGCTTCTCATTTGCAGTGGCTTCTCTTATTGAGGTGGCTTCTCTTGTTGCAGAGCATGGGCTCTAGGCATGCAGGCTTCAGTAGTTGCAGCACGTGTGTTCAATAGTTGCATGAGGGCTCTAGGGCGCAAGGGCTTCAGTAGTTGTGGCATGCAGACTCACTAGTTGTGGCTCATGGGCTCTAGAGTGCAGACTCAGTAGTTGTTGTGCACAGGCTTAGTTGTTCCACAGCATGTGAGATCTTCCTGGACCAGGGATCAAACCCATGTCCCCTGCATTGGCAGGCAGATTCTTAACCACTGCACCACCAGGGAAGTCCTAACGGGGATTTTCTAGTGGCACAAAGGAGTGACTCTGTTAGCGCATATTTTAGACACTGAACAGGCCATTTCAGTGTAGTTCAAACCCACTATTTCTCTAAAATCCTTAGCTTAGGAACATTGTATTCTACCAGAGATGCTGAGAAACGTATACTTAATATGGTACATTTGTCCTTTGGTGGTCTAATCACATTGATATTTTTTCATGCTTATGCACTGTGGTACAATAACAGTTACTGGGCATGGTGCTATCCATACACAACCTGTCTACATTGTTAATGTACTTTGCCACTTAAATGAGGTCTTTGTTTTTTCAAGCTTCGCAAACTATTCAGGAAGACTTAACTCTATATATAACTCTATACATACCATTTCATTCTTTTCTTTTAGAGCTTGTTACAGCCCTAACCAATTGCTCAGGTAGAATATAAATCTTTCAGGGGAGTGTATTATGCAGTATTCATGGCTTGTAAGTGAAATTAAAGGTCTGAACATTAAAAGAGGAAAATCATTCACAGAAAGTATGTGTTCCTTGAAAATGGGACAGTTGGAAAGTAAGCACAGCTGGAAACTTGTTGGTCATATGAATTTGGGAGCACTGTGAGTATTGTATAAATGTACTAAATAATGTGCTAAATAAATGTATGAGTTTTTAAAGGTAAAGCAACCCAAACAGTTGAATAGGTCCATAAGGCCAGTTTAATCAAATTGTGTTCTGTATTTACATAATGACCTCGTCAACCTAATGCAATGAAAAAAAAAAGGGGGGGGGGATTGGATCTAAAAAAAATCATACCTTTATAAAGATATGATCAGCTCTTAGAGATGATGAAATAGAATTAGGCAGGAAAGCTCAAATCAGAACAGATTCCTGCTTAATTTTGTGCATCATTGATTCCTGTGCCTTGTACAATGCCTGAAACATCATAGCTGCCTAACAAATATTTGCTAATTAATTAATACTGTTACCAACTCAGGATCAGCTGTTTACAATATTGAAAAGAGTGGAAGAAGCAGAAGAGGAGAAAGAGTATGAACAGAAAGCAGAAGAAACAATAATAGGCATCAGCATAGTGCTTTTATTTTTCAAAGAAATTTTCCTCTGATAACCATTTCCGGTTAAGAAATAGCCATTAACGTATATAAGGAATTTCTACTAAAGACCACTAGCACACATTTGATTAATTATTGCTCCCTATGACGCTAAAGTTAACTGTAGCAGCATCTAAAAATTAATACTGCCTTTCTAGAAATGTATTTGTTCATCCATTTTTTATTCAACAAATATTTACTAAGCATCTACTATATACCTGGCATTCTGCTAAGGTCTGGGGAAGTACTACTGAATCATATGTTTGGGATTCCTACCATCATGACACTGTAAATAAAAAGATAGTTAACTACACAATTATTTAATTGCATAGAAATAAATGATATTAAGAAAATATTCAAGGTCCTGAAAGAACACATGAAAGAAGGTCTTACTTTATTTTGGGCAGGCAAAGAGGACTCTCTTGAGGAAGCAATGTTTAGGCTGAAATTTGATCATAATATGAGTTAACGAAGCAAACGTGGAGGGTGGAGAAGTAAAGAGCATTCAGAGTTAAAAGATGTGTATAAATATCCTAAGGCAGAAAGTAGCTTGGCTAGTTTGTGAATTTGAAAGAAGATGGATGTGGTTGAAGCCCAGAAAGGAGTGGAGGGTGGCAAGTGTGTAAACAACAGTAACAAGACCATGAGTGTTCACTGAATGCTTAGAATTTATTCTCCATCCTAAACATAACGGACAACATTGGGAACTGTTACACAATCCTAATTTGAGTTTTTAAAGATATTTCTGGATTCTGTGTATAAACCAATTGGAAGAGCTAGTCCAAATTGGAAATGAGAGTGGCTTAGAATAAGAAGACAGGAAGAAGGTCTACTAGGGATAATCAGTAATTAGTTGAAGTTGGAGCATGCTTACTTTTGTCTGCCTTGGTGCTATCTAAATGTAAATGTTAAGCAGGCTGTCAGTAATATTCATTTTTACCTCAGAAAAGAGTACATGACCGTAGATATCTAAACCCTTGGCCAGTCTTACAAGATATTTAAAGATCTCGTCCCTGACAAATTTTTGCTTCCTTTTGCCACTCTGCACACTGTGTCATTTATTTCATCCTTAGGGCTTTTGGTTCCCCAAATATCCCATCTCAGTCACATGTTGTGTTGTCTTTCTTCGTGCCTGTATTTTTTGTTCTTATGGGAATATCTATTCTTCTCTCCTCTTCACTTGCCTAACTCTTATGCATCCTTCAAAACTCAGTGCAGAGAGCATCTGCTCTACACATATTCCCTGCCCCTTCAGATCAAGTGAGATGTACACCTACCTTGTCCTTCCTCAGCACCTTGTGCTATTTGTATTTCATAAACTCATTGTATGATCATGGTCTTGTTTGCTCATTTATCTTCCCCACCCAACTGGGAATGCTTTGAAGGCACAAATTCTGTGTTTATCTCTATACATCCTGTGTTTAGCGTGGTATCTGACATCACATTACATGCATTTTTTATTAGTTTTTATTGGAATATAGTTGATTTACAATGTTGTGTTAATTTCTGCCAAACAGTAAAGTGAATAAGTTATACATATATACACTCTTTTTTAGATTCTATTCCCATATTGGTCATTACAGAGTATTGACTAGATTTACCTGTGTTATACAGTAGGTTCTTATTAGTTATGTATATTATATATAGTAGTGTGTATATGCCAATCCCAATCTCCCAATTTATCCCTTCCCCCCTTTCCTCTTTGGTAACCATAAGTTTGTTTTCTACATCTGTGACTCTATTTCTGTTTTGTAAATAGGTTCATTTGTACCTTTTTTTTTAGATTCCATATATAAGCCATAACCCATGATATTTGTCTTTCTCTGCCATTTGTCATCACATCAAAAAGAATAAAATACCTAGGAATAAACCTACTTAGGAATCAACCTACCTAAGGAGGCAAATGGGTTGTATTCAGAAAATTATAAGATACTGATGAAAGAAATCAAAGATGACACAAACAGATGGAGAGATATACCATGTCCTTGGATTGGAAGAACATTGTCAAAATGACTATGCTACCAAAGTAATCTACAGATTCAATGCAATCCCTATCAAATTACCAATAACATTTTTCAAAGAATTGAACAATATATTTTACAATTTGCATGAAAACACAAAAGACGCTGAATAGCAAAAGCAATCTTGAGATTGCTCCCTGACTTCAGAGTATACTACAAAGCTACATTCAACAAAATGTTATGGTACTGGCACAAAAATTGAAATATAGATCAATGGAACAGGATAGAAAGCCGAGAGATAAACCCACTCACCTATGGTCACCTAATCTATGACAAAGGAGACAAGAATATGCAATGGAGAAAAGACAGTCTCTTCAATAAGTGGTGCTGGGAAAACTGGACAGCTACATGTGAAATAATGAAATTAGAATGTTCTCTAACATGATACACAAAAATAAAGTAAAAATGGATTAAAGACCTAAATGTAAGGTTGGTTACTATAAAACTCTTAGAGGAAAACTTAGGACAACACTCTCTGACATAAATCACAGAAAGATCTTTTTAAATCCACCTCCTAGAGTGATACAAATACAAACATATACACATATAATATTATATAATTGATAAATTCTAATATGATATATATATGATAAAGTTCTATAAGCATGAAGAGAAAGGAGGCAATAACAACAGTCTTTGAGGACAGTGAGAGATAATCATCAAGTACATATAGAACTTAATTAAAATTATGATGCTTTTGTTGCAGGAAAGAAAGTGAAGTGTGAGAGGATGATCACATTCCAGGTCTCAGACGAGTCCCTGGGACAGCTGCCAAGTGTGGGTTCTTGGCTTCGTGCAGGAAAGAATTCAAGAGTGAGCCATGGTAAAGTGAAAGAAGGTTCATTCAGGGATACACACACACCATAGACAGAGTATGGGTCATCTCAGAAGGAGAGAGACCCTGAAATATGAGGTGATCAGTTTTTATAGGTTGGCTAATTTCATAGGCTAATGAGTGGGAGGATTATTCCACTATTTTGGGGAAGGGGCACAGATTTCCAGGAACTGGGTCACTGCCCACTTTTTTGACCTTTTATGTTCAGCCTTGGAACGGTCATCACACCTGTGGGTGTGTCATTTAGTGTGCTGATGTATTACAGTGAACATATAATGAGGCTAAGGTCTACTGGAATTCAATCATCTGCCATCTTGAACCTAGTTGGTTGTAACCAGTGAATGTCATGTCCTCAACTGCTATGTCATTCTTTTAAAGGTTGTGCCCTGCCCCCTTCCTGTCTCATTCCCCACTGAGATTTTACTCCCATAATCTTATGGGAAGCAGAGGGTGATGGTCTGTTTTCTGTAGCTGCTTCAAAGCTGAGTAAAGGCATCAGCCCTCTCTGTCAGAGAGTAAAAATCTCTGGATTCTTGATCTAGGGGCCCCAGGGGCAAGATGGCTACTGGTTTTAAGTTGGTATGGGCTGGAATCCTCACATAACCATCATCTCTATGGGGAAATGTTGTAACTGCTTCTGTAGTCTTCTTATGATTCTTCTTGAAAATGAAGCACTTTTGTAACAGCATCAGTACCAAAATAACTGTCTATAAATGACAAAAGACTTAAAAGTCACAGTTAAATATCTGATTATAGTGTTATTGATAAAGAAGCTTGGTTACTGCTGTGACATACAACATTTTAAGATAACAAGACTTTAGGACTTTAGCATTATACCAGGACACATCCAAATTCCAGAGACTTTATATAATTTTTAGAATGTCTATATTAGTAACATTCATCTACATGGTATATCTTAAGTAGGTTTATCGCTCATGTGATAGTGCTCTCCATGTAATTTAACATACCAAATAATACTAGTTAAACATCTCTCTGAGATGCCTCAGGAGCCCTCTACAGCATCCCAAAGTTAGTTGGAAGTCAAAAGAACTTTAATTAAAATTTGATATTTGGGAATTTTGTCATAAACTTTAAAACATTTGGTAAATAAGATCATAGGTCACTGTGAGACAATACTCATTTCTTAACCAAAGTTACAAGAGATCCCAAAAGGAAATACAGATCACTTAAAGGCAAAGAAACACACACAATCTTTTATCAAATGCAGCATTCCAAGAAAATTTTGTTTTCTTCACAGAGACTGAATCCAAGTTTTGCCTCAGCCCACTCCCAACAAAATCAATTTACCTAACTAAATTTCCTTTTCATTTTCCACAAAGCTTTTACAACTTTTTGTTTCTATATTACTGTGCCCGATTTTTTCCATTTAGAAGCAACCAGCTGTAGGACAAAAATCTTTTCCCTTAAGAGAATGTAATGCCCTTCCTCATACCTTCTTTTGTTCAAAACACACATCTTACTTTTCTTAAGTGATCATAAACTGTCTTCTACACCAGTACTCTGTAGATTGGTAAACATAAATACCAATGATTTCTAAAAACCATGTGCTTTGTTATAGAGACTATCTCAGGGTGGTAACAAACATATTTATCAATAGTCCTAAATACCTTTAGCTTCTCTGTTTAGTAATTGATGCCTCATTGTCTTATTTTATTTGGGAATGACCTATTTAATAAACATCCATCACTTAGTTTAGAACAACTCTAAATTTCAAGTAAATTTCCAAATATCTGGAGAGATTATTCTTAAGTAGACATTTATTAAATATAATTATTCCTAAAAATTTCATCCAAAAGCTCTTATCTCACTTGCATTTAATTCACTTATAAAAATTTCATCATACCAATTTATTTTTCTTGCTGACAAATTTCAACAGATATATAATAAAAAGGTCTTATTTGACCTCTAGTAATCCTAGGTACAACAGAAGTATTATACTTAACATTGATGCCTCTAAAGATGTCTATATTAATCAAACCAACACACTTAAGCTAATACCAGATATTAATTTAATACTGAATATTTTCTAGATCACATGAACCTGAAATTCACTCTGGCTGGTTTCCTTCATATTTATAAGTATTTATATAAAAGTCACGGTCACCTGTCTAGACGGCTAAATATATTTTTTACTAATATTTATGGGGAAGACTCTTAAGGTTCTTATTTGTCCTTGACAAGTTCCAAATTGCTTACCCCCAGTTTCAAAATTTGTATTTATTATTATTATTATTATTTTAATTTGTATTTTTTAAAGATTGAAGAGATAAGGGTTCCTGGAGAAAAGGAGGTAAACATTTGCATTTCAAAGGCATGGGAGGAGAAAGGCAAGTTCTTCTTAGGAAAACTTTGTTCCCTCTTTGTTTAATACTTACAGGCCTCTTAAGATAAATAGGGAAGGTTTTGGGAGTGGTAACAGGATTGGTGGGCTTTGAATTACTTTTAGAGCCACACCTCTGGTCCTGTAAAGACTAGATTTGTAAAACAAGGACAGTTTTATTTATTTATTTATTTTTGAAGAATTTGGTGGCTACCTCAATGATGTTGAAGGACTGACATAACCATTTACCTATGTTGGAATGTTTTATTTTCCCTCATTTAGCTTAGAGGAGAAGGCCTCCCCTAAAATTGTTATCAAGTATGGTTAGTTTAGTCAGACCTGTGGCCTCCCATTTTGGTAATCTATTTACAAACTCTTTTGGGGGTCCTCCCTCGGTTTAAGAAAATTTTAAATTATTTCCCTCAGTCCAGCCTTTGATCTGAGGAGGCTTGCATACAGTCTCATGTGATCTCCATTTCTAAAGGTAGCTGGACAATTTTTAGACATTTTTTTCCATTCCTTTCCTATACTGTAGGCACTCTCAGCTTGAATTTTATAAGCACACAGAGTGGAGGCGTTCATGCCATTACAGTGTCTGGATTTGTCCACTCAAAGAAACAGAGATATTGGGAGTCTGGGTGCAGGGGAATGCAGAAGAAAGTGACCTTTAGTTCTGGCACTGTGAACCTGTTTAACAGCCTATAAACAGGGAGACTCCTCCAGCAAAGAGCAATTATTTTTCTTGGTGTGTGTCTTCTCCATGAAGGTTTCCAGCTTGGACTATTGTCTGTAATTTAGTGAGTAAGTCTCTTCCTAACAAGGGGACGGGACACTCAGGCATGAGCAGAAACTGATGTGGAAAGGTAAAATTTCCTAGCAAGCAGTTGAGGGGAGGGGTGAATAGCTTGGTTTTGGGCTTTCCATCAATCCCCATTATTATACAGCATGGGGAGGACAGGGGTCCAGGGAAATCAGTCAGCACAGAGTAGGCAATCCCCATATCTAATAAGAAAATAACTTTCCTACTTGCCACATCAAGGGTTATCCAAGGTTTGTCCACAGAAAGGACCAGGTGTCCTTTGGAAGCCAGGGAGGATCCCAGGCCCCATCAATATCCAGTCCTCTCAGCCATCACTGGTTTGGGAGGCCTGAGTCCCCTTTGGGACGGGGGGCAGTCCCACTTCCAATGGCCCTCTCGTTTGTATATTGTGCGGGTTCCCGTGGACTTTTCCCATACAGGGAGCATTTGACCTTCCAGTGGCCCTCTTGGTCACACTTAAAACAGATGTTTTCTTGGCAAGACAGTGGTTCTGATTCAGGCTTCCTGGATCCTGTCCTCACCATGGATCTTCACAAAGGAATGTAACCCTGAGGTGGTGCAAGGTTTAGGGATGCCACCAGTAATTGTGCTTTTTGCTGTTGTCCTTGAATTATTTTTGCCTCTTCAACCTTATCTCTATTGTTAAATACTCCAAAGGCCAAATCCATGTGTTGATTTATGGGGGTCTGTGGTCTCCAGCTCCCCAGATGGGGTGTCAAGGGTAAATGGTCCAGAAGGCTATCCCCTCCTCAGAACTGGGAGAGGTAACAGTTCCCAGTTGTGGGCCTTGGGGAGGTGGACTCATAAGGGGATCATCTAACACATCAGGCTCCTGTTGGGGAAGAAGGCACTTTGAAGGGATGTGAGCCAGGCACACCTGGCAGGAATTCTTTAGACCTGGATTTTGGAATAAGGTTATGAACATTTGGATGTATAGGACTTCCCCTCATTTATGTTTCTTTTTACAAAATAAGCCCAGCTGCAAGATGGTATTGTAATTCAATGACCCATTTTCTGGCCAGACCTCTTGGTCCCCTAGTTTATATTGGGGTCATGCAGTATTGAAAAAGAAAATTAATTTCTTTTTTTCTTAAACCATCCCATCTAAATTTTCCCCTTTTAGCTAATATGCGTCCAAGGGGGGAGTCCTTCACGATGCTTGTAGTTGCCCCCATTTTTTTAAAAAATTCGTGTATCTTGATAAAATGGGGGTCTGATGGATCCTGGTCAAATGGTAGTTATTTGTCCTGGCATTCATTTTCCCAGTGTCAACAGTGAGCCCCCGAAATCTGCCTGGTCAGTGAGCCTGAGGAGGCCTCTTGGATTAATCAAGAAAGGAACAAGAGCCAGTGGGAGAAAAAGCAACCAGAGTCCCAGGGCCTAAATCCTTCAGAGAGGGAGGAAGGAGACCCAGGCCCTGAGCAAACTAAATGGATTAACTTTATCACTGAAACAAAAGAAAGAGAAACAAATAGACCTGAAGGGTAGGGCTGGAGCACCACAAAGCAGTGATAACAATACAAGGCAAAAGCTCTCAGGAGATGGTCCTTGTGATATTTAGGAGGGCTACCTCTCCACAGAAGTAAAAGAGGCAACACCCAACATGCTGGCAAAGCTGGCGAGGAGGTTCAAGGATCAATAGACAGTCCAAGAAGTAAGGAGAGATGGAGGATATAAGAGAAATCCAGGGCAGGAGGGAAGGTGTACAGCCATGACACTTGTTAGAATAGAGAGGAGTTGGCAAGAAGGTGCACAGCCACAATGCTTCCTAGGCCAGGGATTCATAAACCTACTGAGAAAGGTGCTCGACTACTACCTCCATTCAGGGGTTGATAAAGTCCACTTGTGACCCCTACGAGGGAAGTTCTCACTCACAACTTCTGCTCAGGGGTGTCTGGGCTCCCCATGAGATGTGACCCTTAACAGGGAGCACGACCTGGCTTGGTATCACAGTTGAAACGGGGGTTGAAATAAGGAGGATGACTGAGTGGGACTAGGAAGTTGTGATCTTGGAAAGGCAGCAGTGAGTGGTGGTGTGAAGCGAGATCTTAATTCCCTGCCCAGGAATTGAACCTGGGTAGCCTGGATGAAAACAAGGAATCCTAGCCACCACACGCCCTGGTTCTTGCCCCCAGTGAAAAATGCATTTCTCACAGAGGCAAAATGGTAAAGGCAGGTACAAAGTTTATTATTAGAGACATAGCACAACGGCAAGTGGGAGAGCACACAGAGAAACAGTTTGTTTAGTTAAGATAGAAGCAAGGCAGAGATACACATCTGGAGAGAAAGGGTGTGGGCATCCTCCCTAATGAGGAGGAGCTCAGTAAAGAGGCGGTTAAGTCATTTATATAGGGCAATTCTTCCAGGTCTTTGTTTACCTTTGGCCAATTATCTGGTCTTTTTCCACACCTGACCTGTCTTAGGACCCTCCCCAACATGCCTGCCCAACTTTTTTTCAAGATGGATTACATCCCAGAGGCCTATGGGATGGCCTTAGCATCACATATTATGGGGTGGTGACCCCTCCTTTTTGACCCCCAAGGAGACTTTCTGTGCATGTGGCAATGTTTCCTTTGCCCCAAGGATGGGAATCAAAAGACCTCTTGATCTTCTAACAGGGTTTAATCCCACTCTGTCCATGCCATAAAAATGTCCAATGTCCAGTTATTTACCCTATTTCTGTTGCTGGTTTTTATATCGAGGTACAGATCTCAAAATATAGACAGGAGTTCAGTCATAAATATGTAGACCTGGAGCACGTTTGTCTCTTGCTTCAGGAAATGTAAACAGGGGAATGGTAATGAATAACTGGCCTGGAACCCATTTCTTCTCACCCCAGGAAGTGTGAACAGGAGGCCAGTTGTAAATGTCTAGCCTGAAGCCCATCTATCTCCTGCCTTCTGCCTCAAGTTTACAGCCACAACAATTCCTGGGGAGGGGACAAGGGACCGTGATCCTCTTGAGGGAAGTGCTCACCTACAACATCTACTCAGGGGTGCAATGAGGCCATAAGCCCCAAGAGCACTTGCGGAGGGCCAGGCTGAAAGTTTAGAGGATGACTCACGGAGTCCCCCAATTTGGACACCCAACACAGTTCCAGCATCCCCAAACCAGACTGGGATTAAGAAAGAGTAGAGAGGGGGAATTGGCCTCAAGGAGCCACAGAGGGGAAACTCACCCAACCAAGTTGCCAATTACTTGCCCCGTGGTCTTAATTTGGATGTCCAGTGGTTGTCTCAGTGGATCTTTTTAAGTCCAAAGAGACAGAGTGGTAGGAGAATGAGAAAGATTGAAGGGAGAAAAGACTTGAGCTCAGTGGGCTCCTTCACAGCCAGAGAACTGGTCACTGCCAGATCCTGCAAGGCAGCATAAGCTGCCACCTAAGGGGTTACTTGACTCTACACAGCTCAGGACGAGTCCCAGCCACCTCCACAGAGGGAAGCCATAGCCCAATAGACAGATCAAGATTATGCCCTTTGAGGCCCCATACTGGGTGCCAGAAAATATGTTGCAGGAAAAAAAAGTGGTCTCAGGAGAGACCATGGGACAGGCCACCAAGTGTGGGTTCTTGGCTGGCCTTGGAACAGTTATGGCACCTATGGTTATGTCATTTAGCATGCTGATGCATTAAAATGAGGGTATAATGAGGCTCAAGGTCTACTGGAAGTCAATCGTCTGCCATCTTGAACCTAGTTGGTTCTAACCAGTTTATGTCATGTCCTCAACTGCTATGTCATTCTTTTAAAGGTTGTGCCCTGTCCCCTTCCTATCTCACTTTGTAACTGAGAAGGAACACAAATCCTTCGTGGTTCAGAATTTTCTATCCATTATCAAAAGTCTTATTCAAAGCAAGCTATTTGAGACTATATCATGTTTCTATCTGTATTAATTTGCCAAGTGAAGTGACCTGGCTTTCTATGCTCACATGTTTGCCTTTTTTTTTTTTTAACATCTTTATTGGAGTATAATTCTTTACAATGGTGTGTTAGTTTCTGCTTTATAACAAAGTGAATCAGTTATACATATACATATGTTCCCATATCTCTTCACTCTTGCAACTCCCTCTCTCCCACCCTCCCTATCCCACCCCTCTAAGTGGTCACAAAGCACCGAGCTGATCTCCCTGTGCTATGCGGCTGCTTCCCACTTGTTATCTATTTTACGTTTGGTAGTGTATATATGTCCATGCCACTTTCTCACTTTGTCACAGCTTACCATTCCCCTCCCCATATCCTCAAGTCCATTCTCTACTAGGTCTGTGTCTTTATTCTCGTCTTGCCCCTAGGTTCTTCATGACCTTTTTTTTTTTTTTTTAAATTCCATATATATATGTGTAAGCATAAGGTATTTGTTTTACTCTTTCTGACTTACTTCACTCTGTAAGACAGACTCTAGGTCCATCCACCTCACTACAAAAAACTCAATTTCGTTTCCTTTTATGGCTGAGTAATACTCCATTGTATATATGTGCCACATCTTCTTTATCCATTCCTCTATTTTTTTTTAATAAATTGATTTATTTATTTTTGGCTGTGTTGGGTCTTCGTTGCTGCACATGGGCTTCCTCTAGTTGTGGCGAGCTGGGGCCACTC
This sequence comes from Balaenoptera ricei, assembly GCF_028023285.1. Lineage (NCBI taxonomy): Eukaryota > Metazoa > Chordata > Mammalia > Artiodactyla > Balaenopteridae > Balaenoptera > Balaenoptera ricei. Next base: position 59,131,103 of record NC_082652.1, read on the forward strand.
CTCACTGTGGTGCATGGGCCTCTCATTGCGGTGGCCTCTCTTGTTGTGGAGCACGGGCTCTGGGTATGCAGGCCTCAGTAGTTGTGGCATGCAGGCTCAGCGGTTGTGGCTCGCAGGCTCTGGAGTGCAGGCTCAGTAGTTGTGGCATGTGGGCTCTGCGGTAGTGACCCGCAGGCTCTAGAGTGCAGGCCCAGTAGTTGTGGTGCACTGGCCCAGCTTCTCTGCAGCATGTGAGATCTTTTTGGACCAGGGATCGAACCCATGTCCCCTGCACTGCAGGCAGACCCCCAACCACTGCACCACTAGGGAAGTTACTCAATTTTTTCTTTTTTTTTTTTTTAAACATCTTTATTGGAGTATAATTGCTTTACAGTGGTGTGTTAGTTTCTGCTTTATAACAAAGTGAATCAGTTATACATATGCATATGTTCCCATATCTCTTCCCTCTTGCATCTCCCTCCCTCCCACCCTCCCTATCCCACCCATCTAGGTGGTCACAAAGCACCAAGCTGATCTCCCTGTGCTATGCGGCTGCTTCCCACTAGCTATCTATTTTACATTTGGTAGTGTATATATGTCTATGCCACTCTCTCACCCTGTCACATCTTACCCAATAGATGTCCATTCATCTATTGATGGACACTTAGGTTGCTTCCATGTCCTGGCTATTGTAAATACAGCTGCAATGAACATTTTGGTACATGATGCTTTTTGAGTTATGGTTTTCTCAGGCTATATGCCCAGTAGTGGGATTGCTGGGTCATATGGTAGTTCTATTTTTAGTTTTTTAAGAAACCTCTATACTGTCCTCCATACTGGCTGTATCAATTTACATTCCCACCAACAGTGCAAGAGGGTTCCCTTTTCTCCACACCCTCTCCAGCATTTATTGTTTGTAGACTTTTTGATGATGGCCATTCTGACCGGTGTGAGATGATATCTCATTGTAGTTTTGATTTGCATTTCTCTAATGATTAATGATGTTGAGCATTCTTTCATGTGTTGGCAATCTTATATCTTCTATGGAGAAATGTCTATTTAGGTCTTGTGCCCATTTTTGGATTGGGTTCTTTGTTTTTTGTTATTGAGCTGCATGAACTGGTTGTAAAATTCGGAGATTAATCCTTTGTCAGTTGCTTCATTTGCAAGTATTTTCTCCCATTCTAAGGGTTGTCTTTGCTTTTGTTTATGATTCCCTTTGCTGTGTGAAAGCTTTTAAGTTTCATTAGGTCCCATTTGTTTATTTTTGGTTTTATTTCCATTTCTCTAGGAGGTGGGTCAAAAAGGATCTTGCTGTAATTTATGTCATAGAGTGTTCTGACTATGTTGTCCTTTAAGAGTTTGATAGTGTCTGACCTTACATTTATGTCTTTCATCCATTTTGAGTTTATTTTTGTGTATGGTGTTAGGCAGTGTTCTAATTTCATACTTCTACATGTACCTGTCCAATTTTCCCAGCACCATTTACTGACGAGGCTGTCTTTTCTCCACTGTAAATTCTTGCCCCCTTTATGAAAGGTAAGGTGAGCATATGTGTGTGGGTTTATCTCTGGGCTTTCTATCCTGTTCCATTGATCTATATTTCTGTTTTTGTGCCAGGACCATACTGTCTTGATTACTGTAGCTTTGTAGTATAGTCTGAAGTCAGGGAGCCTGATTTCTCCAGCTCCGTTTTTCTTCCTCAAGATTGCTTTGGCTATTCGGGGTCTCTTGTGTTTCCATACAAATTGTGAAATTTTTTGTTCTAGTTCTGTGAAAAATGCCAGTGGTAGTTTGATAGGGATTGCATTGAATCTGCAGACTGCTTTGGATAGTAGAGTCATTTTCACAATGTTGATCTTCCAATCCAAGAACATGGTATATCTCTCCATCTATCTGTACCATCTTTAATTTCTTTCATCAGTGTCATAATTTTCTGCATACAGGTCTTTTGTCTCCTTAGGTAGGTTTATTCCTAGGTATTTTATTCTTTTTGTTGCAGTGGTAAATGGGAGTGTTTTCTTAATTTCAATTTCAGATTTTTCATCATTAGTGTATAGGAATGCAAGAGATTTCTGTGCATTAATTTTGTATCCTGCTACTTTACCAAATTCATTGATTAGTTCTAGTAGTTTTCTGGTAGCATCTTTAGATTCTCTATGTATAGTGTCATGTGCCATCTGCAAACACTGACAGCTTTACTTCTTCTTTTCTGATTTGGTTTCTTTTTATTTCTTTTTCTTCTCTGATTGCTGTGGCTAAAATTTCCAAAGCTATGTTGAATAATAGTGGTGAGAGTGGGCAACTTTGTCTTGTTCCTGATCTTAGTGGAAGTGTTTTCAGTTTCTCACCTTTGAGGACCATTTTGGCTGGGGGTTTGTCATATATGGCCTTTATTATGTTGAGGAAACTTCCCTCTATGCCTACTTTCTGGAGGGGTTTTATCATAAATGGGTGTTGAATTTTGTTGAAAGCTTTCTCTGCATCTATTGAGATGATCATATGGTTTTTCTCCTCTAATTTGTTAATATGGTGTATCATATTGATTGATTTGCATATATTGAAGAATCCTTGCATTCCAGGGATAAACCACACTTCATCATGGTGTATGATCCTATTAATGTGCTGTTGGACTCTGTTTGCTAGTATTTTGTTGAGGATTTTTACATCTGTGTTCATCTGTGATATTGGCCTGTAGTTTTCTTTCTTTGTGAAATCTTTGTCTGGTTTTGGTATCAGGGTGATGGTTGCCTTGTAGAATGAGTTTGGGAGTGTTCCTCCCTCTGCTATATTTTGGAAGAGTTTGAGAAGGATAGGTGTTAGCTCGTCTCTAAATGTTTGATAGAATTCACCTGTGAAGCCATCAGGTCCTGGGCTTATTTTTGTTGGAACATTTTTTATCACAGTTTCAACTTCAGTGCTTGTGGTTGGTCTGTTCTTATTTTCTATTTATTTCTGGTTCAGTCTCAAATGATTGTGTATTTCTAAGAATTTGTCCATTTCTTCCAGGTTGTCTATTTTATTGGCATAGAGTTGCTTGTAGTAATCTCTCATATCACTTTGTATTTCTACAGTGTCAGTTGTTACGTCTCCTTTTTCATTTCTAATTCTATTGATTTTAGCCTCCTCCATTTTTTTCTTGATGAGTCTAGCTAATGGTTTATCAATTTTGTTATCTTCTGAAAGAAGCAGATTTCAGTTTTATTGATCTTTCCTATCATTTCCTTCATTTCTTTTTCATTTATTTCTGATCTGATCTTTATGATTTCTTTCCTTCTGCTAACTTTGGGGTTTTTTTTTTGTTCTTCTTTCTCTAATTGCTTTAAGTGTAAGGATAGGTTGTTTATTTGAGATGTTTCTTGTTTCTTAATGTAGGATTGTATTGCTATAAACTTCTGTCTTAGAACTGCTTTTGCTGCATCACATAGGTTTTGGGTTGTCCTGTTTTCATTGCCATTTGTTTCTAGGTATTTTTTGATTTCCTGTTTGATTTCTTCAGTGATCTCTTGGTTATTAAGTAATGTATTGTTTAACCTCTATGTGCTTGTATTGTTTACAGATTTTCTCCTGTAATTGATATTTAGTCTCATAGCATTGTGGTCGAAAAAGATACTTGATATGATTTCAATTTTCTTAAATTTACCAAGGCTTGTTTTGTGAACCAAGATATGATTTATCTTGGAGAATATTCCATGAGCACTTGAGAAGAATGTGTATTCTGTTGTTTTTGGATGGAATGTCCTATAAATATCAATGAAGTCCATCTTGTTTAATGTATCATTTAAAGCTTGTTTTTCCTTATTTATTTTCATTTGGATATTCTGTCCATTGGTGAAAGTGGGGTGTTAAAGTGCCCTGCTATTATTGTGTTACTGTTGATTTCCCCTTTTATGGCTGTTAATATTTGCCTTATGTTCTGAGGTGCTCCTATGTTGGGTGCATAAATATTTACCATTTTTATATCTTCTTCTTGGATCGATCCCTTGATCATTATGTAGTGTCCTACTTTGTCTCTTATAATAGTCTTTATTTTAAAGTCTATTTTGTCTGATATGAGAATTACTACTCAAAAGCTTTCTTTTGATTTCCATTTACATGGAATATCCTTTTCCATCATTGCACTTTCAATCTGTATGTGTCCCTAGGTCTGAAGTGGGTCTCTTGTAGACAGCATGTATAAGGGTCTTGTTTTTGTATCCATTCAGCCAGTCTATGTCTTTTGGTTGGAACATTAAATCCTTTTACATTTAAGGTAATTATCAATATGTATGTTCCTATTACCATTTTCTTAATTGTTTTGGGTTTGTTATTGTAGGTCTTTTCCTTCTCTTCTCTTTCCAGCTTAGAGAAGTTCCTTTAGCATTTGTTGTAAAGCTCGTTTGGTGTTGCTGAATTCTCTTAGCTTTTGCTTGTCTGTAAAGGTTTTAATTTCTACATCAAATCTGAATGAGATCCTTGTTGGGTAGAGTAATCTTGGTTGTAGGTTTTTCTCCTTCATTACTTTAAACATGTCCTGCCACTTCTGGCTTACAGAGTTTCTGCTAAATGATCAGTTGTTAACCATATGGGGATTCCCTTGTGTGTTATTTGTTGTTTTTCCCTTGCTGCATTTAATATGTGTTCTTTGTATTTAATTTTTGATAGTTTGATTAATATGTGTCTTGGCGTATTTCTCTTTGGATTTATCCTCTATGGGACTCTCTGTGCTTCCTGGGCTGATTAACTATTTCTTTTCCCATATTAGGGAACTTTCCAACTATAATCTCTTCAAATATTTTCTCAGTCCCTTTCTTTTTCTCTTCTTCTTCTGGGGCCCCTATAATTCGAATGTTGGTGCACTTAATGTTGTCCCAGAGGTATCTGAGACTGTCCTCAGTTCTTTTTATTCGTTTTCCTTTATTCTGCTCTGCAGCAGTTATTTCCACTATTTTATCTTTCAGGTCACTTATCTGTTCTTCTGCCTCAGTTATTCTTTTATTGATCTCTTCTAGATAATTTTTTATTTCATTTATTGTGTTGTTCATCACTGTTTGTTTGCTCTTTAGTTCTTCTAGTTCCTTTTTAAATATTTCTTGTATTTTCTCTATTCTATTTCCAAGATTATGGATTATCTCTACTGTCATTACTCTGAATTCTTTTTCAGGTAGACTGCCTATTTCCTCTTCATTTGTTAGGTCTGGTGTGTTTTTACCTTGCTCCTTCATCTGCTGTGTGTTTTTTTGTCTTCTCATTTTGCTTAGCTTACTGTGTTTGGGGTCTCCTTTTCACAGGCTGCAGGTTCGTAGTTCCCGTTGTTTTTGGTATCTGTCCCCAGTGGCTAAGGTTGGTTCAGTGGGTTGTGTAGGCTTCCTGGTGGAGGGGACTAGTGCCTGTGTTCTGGTGGATGAGGTTGGATCTTGTCTTTCTGGTGGGCAGGTCCACATCTGGTGGTGTGTTTTGTGGTGTCTGTGGACTTATTATGATTTTAGGCAGGCTCTCTGCTAATTGATGGGGTTGTGTTCCTGTCTTGCTAGTTTTTGGCATAGGGTGTTCAGCACTGTAGCTTGCTGGTCGTTGTGTGAAGCTGGGCCTTGGCATTGAGATGGAGATCTCTGGGAGATTTTCGCCATTTGATATTATTTGGAGCTGGGAGGTGTCTTGTGGCCCAGTGTCCTGAACTTGGCTCTCCCACCTTAGTGGCTAACTTGGACGCCTGGCTGGAGCACCAAGAGCCTGTCCTCCACATGGCTCAGAATAAAAGGGAGAAAAAAAAGAAAGAAAGAATAAAATAAAATAAAATAAAATAAAATAAAATAAAATAAATGGTTATTAAAATAAAAATAATTATTAAGAAAAAAAATTTTTTAAGTAAAATAAAAAAACAAAAATGGATGGACAGAACCCTAGGACAAATGGTAAAAGCAAAGCTATACAGACAAAATCACACAGAAGCATACACATACACACTCACAAAAAGAGAAAAAGGGGAAAAAATATATATTTTTGCTCCCAGAGTCCACCTCCTCAAATTGGGATGATTCATTGTCTATTCAGGTATTCCACAGATTCAGGGTTCATCAAGTTGATTGTGGATATTTAATCTGCTGCTCCTGAGGCTCCTGGGAGAAATTTCCCTTTCTCTTCTTTGTTCGCACAGCTCCCAGGTTTCAGCTTTGGATTTGGACCCACCTCTGTGTGTAGGTCGCCTGAGGGCATCTGTTCTTCACTCAGACAGGCCGGGTTTTAACTAGTAGCTGATTTGGGGGCTCTGGCTCACTCAGGCCAGTGGGAGGGAGGGGTATGGATGCAGGGTGAGTCTGCGGCCACAGAGGCCACCATGACATTGCAACAGCCTGAGGCACGCTTTGTGTTCTTCCGGGAAGCTGTCCCTGAATCACAGGGCCCTGGCAGTGGCGGGCTGCACAGGCTCCCAGGAGGGGAGGTGTGGAGAGTGACCTGTGCTTGCACACAGGCTTCCTGGTGGCAGCATCAGCAGCCTTAGCGTCCCATGCCTGTCTCTGGGGTCCACGCTGATAGCCGCGGCTTGCGCCCGTCTGTGAAGCTCCTTTAAGTGGTGCTCTTAATCCCCTCTCCTTGCACACCAGGAAACAAAGAGGGACGAAAAAGTCTCTTACCTCTTCGGCAGGTCCAGACTTTTTCCCGGCCTCCCTCCAGGCTAGCTGTGGTGCACTAGTCCCTTCAGGCTGTGTTCACGAAGCCAACCCCAGTCCTCTCCCTGGGATCAGATCGAAGCCCGAGCCTCAACTCCTGACCCCTGCCTGCCCTGGCGGCTGAGCAGACAAGCGTCTGGGGCTGGTGAGTGCTGGTTGGCACCGTTCCTCTATGCAGGAATCTCTCTGCTCTGCCCTCCACACCCTTGTTGCTTCACTCTCCCCCTCTGAAATTCCGCCCCCCCGCCACGCACAGTCTCTGGCTGTGAAGGGGCTTCCTAGCGTGTGGAAACCTTTCCTCCTTCACAGCTCCCTCCCAGTGGTGCAGATCCCTTCCCTATTCTTTTGTCTCTGTTTTTTCTTTTGCCCTGCCCAGGTACATGGGGAGTTTCTTGCCTTTTGGGAGGTCTGAGGTCTTCTGCTAGCGTTCAGTAGGTGTTCCATAGGTGCTGTTCCACACGTAGATGTATTTCTGATGTATCTGTGGGGAGGAAGGTGATCTCCACATCTTACGCTTCCACCATCTTGAAGCTCCACCTGTTTGCCTTAATTTGATCATCAATAAGTATGAACAGCAGCAATTCCCAACATATGAAAGTGTCAATAAACAATAATTTGGACTAAATATATAGTCTACAAATGAGATCCTGATATTTTTATTGTTGGTTTTGAGGAATGAGACACCATATTCTGTGCAGAAAAAATCAACAACTTGATATATAATTCATATTGATGCAGAAAATTGACTTCTGTGCACTGGCACTGAATTTAATCTCAGAGTTTTGGGTGAAGTAGAAAAGAATAGCTTTATTGCTTTGCCAGGCAAAGAGGGCCACAGTAGGCTAACACCCTCAAAACTGTGTGTCACAACCTGGGAGGGGTTAGTCTTATAGTCAAAGGGAGGGGTTGCTGATAAGGATCAGGGTGCCTGCAAGGTCTGCATTCCTTCAATCTATAGTTCATCTGGTGTCAGGTGGTCTCATGATGGGCAAACTGTGACCTTCTCTCTAGCATGAAGAATGCTGCATCAAATTGTTAACATCTTCCATTTGTTGGTGTTTTTACTTATGCAGAAGAGCTCAAAGACATTGTTATGTATATCCCTTGAGGAGGAGCCAGGACCCTGCCCGAAGCCTGCACTATTATTTCTCAACTGCTCCTCCTTTGACTCTACTTCCACTTCCTTCTCTGATTAACAACTGTTTGAACCTGACTTTTGGAACTTAGGGAAGGTCATGGAGGCTGAATGAAGCCTATTTCGTACAAATAAAAAATGGGGGATACAGAAAGGCTTTTGTGCCCAGGACCCCCACAGGGTTTTGCATGGTTTCAATGTTAAATTAGAACTATATAAAATAAGATTTTAAATTTCAAGCTAGTATAATGAGATTAAAAAGACACAGCAAAACAAACTTTCTTAGGTAATTTTCTTAAAATTCTTTAGAAGTCCAGACTTCTCTGAAAAGTGTCTTCAGAGGATCTTGAATTCCAGAATGAATGGTAGGACTTTTTGCCTTTTAAGCATAGAGGAAGTTGTGATCCTATATCATAGTGAATACAACTCAAGAAGGGTCACTGAATTGCCTCCCCAAACCCCTTACACTTTACTTCTTTCTTATAGTAATAACTGCCTTTGAAGTTATTATCAACATTTGTGTATTTGTCTTAATTCCTCTTCCTAAATTGAAAATTCCTCAAGGGCTTGAACTGTGACATTTTAATATATTTTTTAAAAATTTCTAGAGGACAAACAGATTGCTTTGCAAATAGTAGACATTTAAATATTTTTTTGCCTATTGAATTGCATACAATGGTTATCTCTAAAGACTAATTGCTAATTAAAAATAGCATGTGTGTTTTGGTAACAAAGTGTTGGATGGCAGGCTTTTGGTCAAAATGTTTCTTCTGATTTACATAATTATTTTATTATGGAAAAATTAAACTGTACTTAACTCAATGTCTAATGTTTAGAGATATTCTATTTTAAAAATTAAATTAAAATAAATTTATCCATATTCAACACCTTTATAAAAAACTTAATTTAATTTTTGAGAGAGGTCTTCTCACATGGAAGAATAGAATCAATACTTTCAATATCCCTTTCATAGGTATCTTCTGAGGATTTGTAGACACTAGACCCATTGGTAAATGACTTTGACAATGGTGCCAATTAATAAGGAGAACAATTACTCCTTTGGGAAAATCACTTCTACCAGATAATATCCCTAAACTTATTGATGATAAAGGAAACCTGAACTTTCATAATTGATGTAGATTTGAAAGAAAACATAATTCTAAGCTGAATATAAGGAAGAAAATAAAACCATACCAATTCTCTAAAGATGTCAGAGAAAAATTATTAAAAAACCTCCATCAGTATGAAGACAAACATATTTGAACAGGGACTGAAAAAATATCTATTTCCCATATAAATTGTTAAATAAATATACTTGATAAGTGCATTCTCCTCTAGTTGTGTGATTTTCTAGATGTACTAATATAAATTGTCTCTTGAATGAGCCAGAGTGAGTTATAATTATGTGCCTTGAGCAGGTGAAAAGGAAATTATTTGAGACTTTCACCTTCCTATAGTAAGACACCAAGGGGAAGTTGTTAACCAATATGCCCATTAGAGAAGCTAAGAAATGAAATGATGAAAAAATTGAATTGCAAGTCTAATAAATTGCTCTGTGTTAAAACTTTTTCCTCTAAAATTATTTTATTTGTAGCCAGACAAATGTATGATTTCAGCTATCTGTTAGTATGGAGTGTACAATTAACTTAATCTTTTTTTTTTCTTTAACATCTTTATTGGAGTAGAATTGCTTTACAATGGTGTGTTAGTTTCTGCTTTATAACAAAGTGAATCAGTTATACATATACATATGTTCCCATATCTCTTCCCTCTTGCATCTCCCTCACTCCTACCCTCCCTATCCAACCCCTCTAGGTGGTCACAAAGCACCGAGCTGATCTCCCTGTGCTATGCGGCTGCTTCCCACTAGCTATCTATTTTACATTTGGTATTGTATGTCCATGCCACTCTCTCACTTTGTCCCAGCTTACCCTTCCCACTCCCCGTATGTTCAAGTCCATTTCCAGTAGGTCTGCATCTTTATTCCTGTCTTGCCCCTAGGTTCTTCATGACCTTTTTTTAGATTCTCTATATATGTGTTAGCATACAGTATTTGTTTTTCTCTTTTTGACTTACTTCACTCTGTATGACAGACTCTAGGTCCATCCACCTCACTACAAATAACTCAATTTCGTTTCTTTTTATGGCTGAGTAATATTCCATTGTATATATTTGCCACATCTTCTTTATCCATTCATCTGTTGATGGACAATTAGGTTGCTTCCATGTCCTAGCTATTGTAAATAGAGCTGCAAAGAATTTTGTGGTACATGATGCTTTTTGAGTTATGGTTTTCTCAGGGTATATGCCCAGTAGTGGGATTGCTGGGTCATATGGTAGTGCTATTTTTAGTTTTTTAAGGAATCTCCATATTGTTAGCCATAGTGGCTGTATCAATTTACATTCCCACCAACAGTGCAAGAGGGTTCCCTTTTCTCCACACCCTCTCCAGCATTTATTGTTTGTAGATTTATGATGATGGCCATTCTGACCAGTGTGAGATGATATCTCATTGTATTTTGATTTGCATTTCTCTAATGATTAATGATAATGAGCATTCTTTCATGTGTTTGTTGGCAATCTGTATATCTTCCTTGGAGAAATGTCTATTTAGGTCTTCTACCCATTTTTGGATTGGGCTGTTTGTTTTCTTGATATTGAGCTGCTTGTAAATGTTGGAGATTAATCCTTTGTCAGTTGCTTCATTTGCAAATATTTTCTCCCACTCAAAGGGTTGTCTTTTCATCTTGTTTATGATTTCCTTTGCTGTGCAAAAGCGTTTAGGTTTCATTAGGTCCCATTCGTTTATTTTTGTTTTCACTTCCTTTTCTCTAGGAGGTGGGTCAAAAAGGATCTTGCTGTGATTCATGTCATGGAGTATTCTTCATATGTTTTACTCTAATAGTTTGATACTGTCTGGCCTTACATTTAGGTCTTTAATCCGTTCTGAGTTTATTTTTTTTGTGTATGGTGTTAGGGTGTGTTCTAATTTCATTCTTTTACATGTAGCTGTCCTGTTTTCCCAGCACCATTTACTGACGAGGCTGTCTTTTCTCCATTGTAAATTCTTGCCCCCTTTATCAAAGATAAGGTGACCATATGTACGTGGATTTATCTCTGGGCTTTCTATCCTGTTCCATTGATCTATATTTCTGTTTTTGTGCCAGTACAATAGTGTCTTGATTACTGCAGCTTTGTAGTCTAGTCTGAAGTCAGGGAGTCTGATTCCTCCAGCTCCTTTTTTCTTTCTCAAGATTGCTTTGGCTATTCAGGGTCTTTTGCCTGTCCATACAAATTGTGAAATTTTTTGTTCTACTTCTGTGAAAAATGCCAGTGGTAGTTTGATAGGGATTGCATTGAATCTGGAGATTGCTTTGGGTAGTATAGTCATTTTCACAATGTTGATTCTTCCAATCCAAGAACACGGTATATCTCTCCATCTGTTTGTATCATCTTTAATTTCTTTCATCAGTGTCTTAACATTTTCTGCATACAGGTCTTTTGTCTCCTTAGGTAGGTTTATTCCTGGGTATTTTATTCTTTTTGTTGCAATGGTAAATGGGAGTGTTTTCTTAATATCACTTTCAGATTTTTCATCATTAGTGTATAGGAATGCAAGAGATTTCTGGGCATTAATTTTGTATCCTGTGACTTTATGAAATCCATTGATTAGCTCTAGTAGTTTTCTGGTAGCATCTTTAGGATTCTCTATGTATAGTATCATGTCATCTGCAAACAGTGAGAGTTTCACTTCTTCTTTTGCAATTTGGATTCCTTCTATTTCTTTTTATTCTCTGATTACGGTGGCTAAAACTTCCAAAACTATGTTGAATTATAGTGGTGAGAGTGGGCAACCTTGTATTCTTCCTGATCTTCGTGGAAATGGTTTCAGTTTTTCACCATTGAGGACAAGGTTGGCTGAGGCTTTGTCATATATGGCCTTTATTATGTTGAGGCAAATTCCCTCTATGCCTATTTTTGGTAGAGTTTTTATCATAAATGGGTGTTGAATTTTGTCAAAAACTTTCTCTGCATCTATTGAGATGATCATATGGTTTTACTCCTTCAATTTGTTAATATGGTGCATCACATTGAATGATTTGCATATATTGAAGAATCCTTGCATTCCTGGGATAAATCCCGCTTGATCATGGTATATGATCCTTTTAATGTGCTGATGGATTCTCTTTGCTAGTATTTTGTTGAGGATTTTTGCATCCATGTTCATCAGTGATATTGGCCTGTAGTTTTCTTTTCCTTGTGACATCTTTGTCTGGTTTTCGTATCAGGGTGATGGTTGCCTTGTAGAATGAGTTTGGGAGTGTTCCTCCCTCTGCTATATTTTGGAAGAGTTTGAGAAGGATAGGTGTTAGCTCTTCTCTAAATGTTTGATAGAATTCACCTGTGAAGCCATCTGGTCTTGGGCTTTTGCTTCTTGGAAGATTTTTAATCACAATTTCAATTTCAGTGCTTGTGATTGGTCTGTTCATATTTTCTATTTCTTCCTGGTTCAGTCTCAGAAGGTTGTGCATTTCTAAAAAATTGTTCATGGCTTCCAGGTTGTCCCTTTCATTGGCATAGAGTTGCTCTCATGGTCCTTTGTATTTATGTAATGTCAGTTGTTACTTCTCCTTTTTCATTTCTAATTCTGTTGATTTTAGTCTTCTCCTTTTTTACCTTGATAAGTCTGGCTAATTGTTTATCAATTTCGTTTATCTTCTCAGAGAACCAGCTTTTAGTTTTATTGATCTTTGCTGTCATTTCCTTCATTTCTTTTTCATTTATTTCTGATCTGATCTTTATGATTTCTTTCCTTCTGCTGAATTTGGGGTTTTCTTGTTCTTCTTTCTCTAATTGCTTTAGGTTTAAGGTTAGGTTGTTCATTTGAGATGTTTCTTGTTTCTTGAGGTAGGATTGTAATGCTATAAACTTCCCTCTTAGAACTACTTTTGCTGCATCCCGTAGGTTTTGGGCCATTGTGTTTTCATTGTCATTTGTTTCTAGGTATTTTTTGATTTCCTGTTTGATTTCTTGAGAGATCTCTTGGTTATTAAGTAGTGTAGTGTTTAGCCTCCATGTGCTTGTATGTTTTACAGATTTTTTCCTGTAATTGATATCTAGTCTCATAGAGTTGTGGTTGGATAAGATACTTGATACAATTTCAATTTTCTTAAATTTACCAAGGCTTGATTTTTGACCAAGATATGATCTATACTTGAAAATGTTCCATGACCACTTGAGAAGAAAGTGTATTTTGTTGTTTTTGGATGGAATGTCCGATAAATATCAATTAAGTCCATCTTGTTTAATGTATCATTTAAAGCTTGTGTTTCTACTGTATTTTCATTTTTGATGATCTGTCTATCGGTGAAAGTGAGGTGTTAACGTGCCCTGCTATGATTGTGTTACTGTTGACTTCCCCTTTTATGGCTGTTAGTATTTGCCTTATGTTCTGAGGTCCTCCTATTTTGGGTGCATAAATATTTACAATTGTTACAACCTTCTTCTTGGATTGATCCCTTGATCATTATGTAGTGTCCTTCTTTGTCTCTTGTAATAGTCTTTATTTTAAAGTCTATTTTGTCTGATATGAGAATTGCTACTCCAGCTTTCTTTTGATTTCCATTTGCATGGAATATCTTTTTCCATCGCCTCACTTTCAGTCTATATGTGTCCCTAAGTAGGAAGTGTGTCTCTTGTAGACAGCATGTATACAGGTCTTGTTATTGTATCCATTCAGCCAGTCTTTGTCTTTTGGTTGGAGCATTAAATCCATTTAGCTTTAAGATAATCATTGATACGTATGTTCCTATTACCATTTTCTTAATTGTTTTTGGGTTTGTTGTTGTAGGTCTTTTCCTTCTCTTGTGTGTCCTGCCTAGAGAAGTTCCTTTAGCATTTGATGTAAAGCTGGTTTGATGGTGCTGAATTCTCTGAGCTTTTGCTTGTCTGTAAGTTTTTAATTTCTTTGTCAAACCTAAATGAGAACCTTGCAGGGTAGAGTAATCTTGCTTGTAGCTTTTCCCCCTTCATCATTTTAAATATGTACTGCCACTCCCTTCTGGCTTGCAGAGTTTCTGCTGAAAGATCAGCTGTTAGCCTTATGGGGATTCCCTTGTGTGTAATTTGTTGTTTTTCCCTTGCTGCGTTTAATATGTGTTCTTTGTATTTAATTTTTGATAATTTGATTAATATGTGTATTGGCGTGTTTCTCCTTGGATTTATCCTGCATGGGACTCTCTATGCTTCCTGGACTGGATTAATTATTTCCTTTCCCATATTAGGGAAATTTCCAAATATAATCTCTTCAAATATTTTCTTAGTCCGTTTCTTTTTCTCTTCTTCTTCTGGGACCCCTATAATTCGAATGTTGGTGCAGTTATTATTGTCCCAGAGGTCTCTGAGACTGTCTTCAATTCTTTTCATTCTTTTTTCTTTATTCTTTTCTGCAGTAGTTATTTCCACTATTTTATCTTTCAGGTCACTTATCCGTTCTTCTGCCTCAGTTATTCTGCTATTGATCCCTTCTAGAGAATTTTAAATTTCATTTATTGTGTTGTTCATCATTGTTTGTTTGCTCTTTAGTTCTTCTAGGTCCTTGTTAAACGTTTCTTGTATTTTCTCCATTCAATTTGCAAGATTTTGGATCAACTTTACTATCATTATTCTGAATTCTTTTTCAATTAGACTGCCTATTTCCTCTTCATTTGTTAGGTGGGTTTTTACCTTGCTCCTTCACCTGCTGTGTGTTTCTCTGTCTTCTCATTTTGCTTAACTTACTGTGTTTGGGGTCTCCTTTTCACAGGCTGCAGGTTTCTAGTTCCCATTGTTTTGGTGTCAGCCCCCAGTGGCTAAGGTTGGTTCAGTGGGTTGTTTAGGTTTCCTGGTGGAGGGGACTAGTGACTGTGTTCTGGTGGATGAGGCTGGATGTTGTCTTTCTGGAGGGCAGGTCCACGTCTTGTGGTGTGTTTTGGGGTGTCTGTGGCCTCATTATGAATTTAGGCACCCTGTCTATAATGGAAGGGCTTGTGCTCCTGTCTTGCTAGTTGTTTGGCATAGGGTGTCCAGCACTGTATTTTGCTGGTCTTTGAGTGGAGCTGGGTGTTGGCGTTCAGGTGGAAGTCTCTGGGAGATTTTCACTGTTTGACATTACGTGGAGCTCAGAGGTCTCTTCTGGACCAATGTCCTGAACTTGGCTGTCCCACCTCAGAGGCACAGCCCTGACGCCTAGCTGGAGCACCAAGAGCCTGTCATCCACATGACTCAGAATAAAAGGGAGAAAGAAAGTAAGAAAGAAAGAAGAAGGTAAAATTAAATAAAATATAATATAATAAAGTAATTAAAATAAAAAATAAATAAATTAAAATTATTTTTCAAAAGTAATTAAAAATAAACGACAGAAAGGAAGGAGTAACCTAACCTAAAAGCAAATCCACCAATGATAACAATCACTAAAAACTATACAAAACAAACAAACAAGCAAACAAAATGGACAGACAGAACCCTAAGAGAAATGCTAATAGCAAAGCTATACAGACAAAATCACACAGAGAAGCATACACATACACACTCACAAAAAGAGAAAAAGGGAAAAATATATAGATATCATTGCTCCCAAGTCCACCTCCTCTGTTTGGGATGATTCATTGTCTATTGATATATTCCACAGATGCAGCGTATGTCAAGTTGATTGTGGAGATTTAATCCGTTGCTTCTAAGGCTGCTGGGAGAAATTTCCCTTTCTCTTCTTTGTTCGCACAGCTCCTTGGGTTCAACTTTGGATTTTCCCGTGTCTCTGCATGTAGGTCACCTGAGGGCATCTGTTCTTCTTTCAGAGAGGACAGGATTAAAGGAGCAGCTGATTTGGGGTCTCTGGCTCACTCAGGCCTGGGGGAGGGAGGGGTATGGAGTGCAGGGTGAGCCTGTGGTGGAAAAGGCCAGCATGACATTGCAACTGCCTGAGGCATGCCATGTGCTCTCCCAGGGAAGTTGTCCCTGGATCACGGGACCCTGGCAGTGGTGGGCTGCACAGGTTCCCTGGAGGGGAGGTGTGGATAGTGACCTGTGCTTGCACATGGACTTCTTGGTGGCTGCAGCAGCAACCTTAGTGACTCAGGCCCGTCTCTGTGGTCTGCGCTGATAGCCGTGGCTCGCGCCCGTCTCTGGAGCTCCCTTAAGTGGCTCTCTTAATCTCCTCTCCTCGCGCACCAGGAAACAAAGAGGCAAGAAAAAGTCTCTTGCCTCTTTAGCAGCTCAGACTTTTTCCCAGACTCCCTCCTGGCCAGCTGTGGTGCACTAGCCCCCTTCAGGCTGTGTTCACACAGCTAACACCAATCCTCTCCCTGGGATCCGACCTCTGAAGCCCAAGCCTCAGCTCTCAGCCCCAACCCGTCCTGGCGTGTGAGCAGACAAGCCTCTCGGGCTGGTGAGTGCTGGTCAGCACTGATCCTCTGTGTTCAAATCTCTCTGCTCTGCCCTCCACACCTCTCTTGCTGTGCTCTCCTCCGTGGCTCTGAAGCTTCCCCCCTTCACCACCCACAGTCTCTGCCAGTGAAGGGCCTTCCTAGTGTGTGGAAACCTTTCCTCCTTCACCGTTCCCTCCCACTGGTGCAGGTCCTGTCCCTATCTTTTTGTCTCTATTTTTTCTTTTTTCTTTTGCTCTACCCATGTACGTGGGAAGTTTCTTATCTTTTGGGAGGTCTGAGGTCTTCTACCAGCGTTCAGTATGAGTTCTGTAGAGGTTGTTCCACATGTAGATGTATTTCTGTTGTATTTGTTGGCAGGAAGGTGATCTCCACGTCTTACTCTTCCACCATCTTGATGCTCCCCCCCCCTTCGCCAATTAGCTTAATCTTGTATGATGTGTGTGCCTCATGGATATCTAAAGGACTTATTATCACATTCTTATTATTTCTTCCTCTTGAAGAAGCCATTTATAATTTATTCTTACATATTGCCCTATTCAAGCCATTAGACATGAGAAGCTGGATAGCAAAATTAGGTTTTTGAAATGCCAATTCATGTAAAGCTTAAACAATGATGAAAATAATAAACAGTATAGTGAATTTATGATTTCATAAATGATATATTATACTGTTAAATTTTATAACAAGATAAAGGATTCAGAGCTATTGCCCAGAGATTCTTTTCTGTAACTCATAGTGGGTCATGCAACGTTATCAACATTCCAGTATCAAGATACTTAGAAAACTGATTTAGAAGAAAAAGAAAGGATTGCAGCAAACAGCCTTTAAAAGTTTACAAAGTGATTATTTTCTCTTCAGAAACATAATCTTTGAGGAAATACTTCTTGACTAACAACATACATATTGCCTATAATTTAATGTTACTAACTGAGTTTCATTAATAAAGAGGCCTTGCTGAATTATGGGATATTTTAAAATGAGTGCATTTTATTCATTTCAGCAATAGCTTTTAAGCAAATACCCTGGTGTATTTTCAAGAAGGGATACAAGATAACTTGTGTAGGATATAGTTTGTATATACAGTAGGGCCTTGCATTAAAATTGAATAATGAGCAAAATAGGAACTAGAGGAACTCACCTATTGGGGGTGAGGGTAAGAGATATTTAGATTGAGGGAGTAAAAAGGGTAAGTGATGATATGTAGTCAAAGTGTCTCACAATCTAGGAAAGCAGACAACCATGGGGGATCCAAAAGCCATGTTTTCCTCTACCACAAAATAATGCTTGATATGTTTTCAGTGCCAGCATGTTTCTTGACAAAGAATGTTATGGCAGAATCTACTTGGAAATTTTCCACTGATACTTTAAAGTGCCTCTTTGAATGAGTAAAACAGTTTTAAAGACATCTTTTCTGGTTTAATTGAGGAAGAAAATATGTTCCCAAGTGCAATGTTCCTGCAGTGTATTATGATAGAAAGAAAACTGGATAGGAAGGATGAAACATGTCTGGAGGCTGTGACAATATTTTGATTCTTTGGGTCTTAATTGCCTCATCTTGAAGATGGTGAACAAAAGTATACTACATTTATACCTATATCTAACATCTTTTCCAAATGCACCCTTAATATTCTTAAATAATTCTGCAATAAAAAGTTCAGAGACTTTAAAGTGAGCAAATGACCAAATAAGCATACAACTACATCAGATATATTTTCCAGAGCACAGTTTTTCAAGTGCAGGTAGATACCCATTAGTGGATCCTGAAATCAACTTAATGTATTCCATCATCATTTATCAGAAAGAAACAGAATGTAATGGAAAACACAAGAATGCATGGCAAGAAGTAAGGACAAATATTGTATCTTGAAACTTTTCTTGTGGTAGCCTACATACTATATATGTATGTGTGCAATGGGTCTAGAGTAAAATATATTTTTTATTGTCCATAGGTATCAATATATTTGTGAACTATTTAGAGTGTCTGTTTGGGTTAAAGGAGAAAAGAGGCCTTTACTCAACAATAGTTGAAACCGTGCAACTTCATTTGGGACTTGAACACTTGTGTTGGGACTTGAACTCTTGTGATGGGACTCGAACAGAGGCTAAACCCAGATTGGAGCTTGAACCCACATGTCCTGGACTCAAACCTGGCCAAAACCCTGATTGGGACTTGAATTCATGAGGTTGGGACTTGAACCTGGCCAAAACCTACAGTCTTCAAACTGAGATCATACATCTGGTTTCAAGACTTAATGAAGCCCAGGTTCTTGATGTCTCATCCAGAAAGAATTCAGTGAGAGACAAAGTGATAGGTAAGAAGTGGATTTATTTATTCCACAGACAGAGTGTAGACCATCTCAGAAGGCCAGAGCAGCCTTGGAAGAATCACACTCCACAGACAGAGTGGGGGCCCTCTCAGAATGTGAAAAAGGCACCAGGGTATAGGGTTGTCAGTTTTTATAGGGGTGGGTAATTTCGTAGGCTAATGAGTGGGAGGAGTATTCAAGCTATTTTAGGAATTGGGCTACTGCCCACATTTTGATATTTATGGTCTGTCTTGGAACTGTCATGGCACCTGTGGGTGTGTCATTTAGCTTCTTGATGTGTTACAGTGAGTGTATACTGAGGCTCAAGGTCTAGTGGAAGTCAACTTGTCCACCATCTTGGACCCATTTTGTTCTAATCAGTTTATGTCATGTCCTCGGGCTATGTCATTCTTTCAAGGGTTGTGCCCTGCCCCCTTCCCTCCTGTTTCGGTTGGGTCATGATAATCAGGGAACTGATGGCTACATTGTCATTGCTGAAAAACAAATAAATTAAATTTAACAAAAATTCACCAGGTCATCAATAAATTATTAACCAATGTAACATTAGTATTCTAATAGGTTCTAGTAAGTAATTTATTTCTCAGTGACTAATTTAATTATAAAACATGAACCACAAAATGATAGTAAGATAAAGTTCTAGAGGGAAAAAAATATATCTAGAGGAAAAAATAATCCCAGATATTTCTCTGGAATAAATTTGTCCAAATTTTAAGTGTATTTCAATAAAAATTGCATTGAAGTAAAAATAAAGAAGCTCTTTACATAAGAGGAATGTAAACTAGCAGTAGGATCCTTCTTGGCTTGCTCTGGTTAAACAGCTGGTATTAGCAGGGAAGAATTTTTCACTAAGAGATGTTCCCGTACATTTTCTGTGACTTAACTTCCTCATCTTTATAATAAACAAATACTCTCTGAGGTCTCTATTAGTTATGAAGGTACATGATTACATGAGGTTTTATCCTTAGTTTTTCATGGCTAAAATTATTTGTCACTTTTATTTTGTCTAATTCATATTATTTAGAACACTATTAATTTGCATTACTTTTTTTTTTTGGTGTCTCTTCTCAGTTTTCTACACTCTTTTCAAAACTATAATTTTGTAAAACATATTTAATGTTTCTGTTGTAGAATTTCCCCATATAAATTTCCATTATTAGGAGACAAAGAAAACTCTGAAGCAAAGCAACAAACTCAGAAAAAATTTGGTATATAATAGTTCTTCTCTTCCTTTTTCCTTCTGTGTGTGTTTGTGTATGTGTGTGTGTGTGTTGATAATGACTCTCTCTTTGACCAACTTTATTTAGGTTTCTCTAAGTCCTCTTTTCAACTAGGCCTTGACCTTGGCCCCTGTCCTTTCTAGGCCTGTACAGTCCAGCTGTAACAAGACTCCTGCTAACTCAGTGTAGAGAAATTCCCCTACCGTTGATATCTAACACCTTGGCCTGGCTTCAGTAAGAATTCTTTTAAGTCTGTTTAGCAATAATTCTCCTACCCTTGATGTCCCTTCTTAATTATTTTTTATCCACCAATGCCTCCTCTCATTTCCCCTCCTTTGCCTATAAAACCCCACTTTTCCTTGTATTTGGAATTAAGCTCAGTTTATAATGAAGTCTCTTTACTCTTAGTTCCTGAATAAAATGTGTTTTTACTACTTTACTGTCTGGCTTTGGTTCCTTTTAACAGCATACATGCTTTAGAAAATGTTCAGAGCAGAGAAGACTCTGTTAAATTCAACAAACCTGTACAAGGCACTAGCTGAAAAATGCAAAGAAATAGAATCTGACACAGTAAAAGAGAATTTGTTTACACTTTGACAGTATTTACCTCCTGTCTTTGCATTAACAAAGGAAGTCCATATGAAAGTATTACTTAATTTGACAGCTTAGGGAAAATTTTTGAAATGCAAATCAATATTCCTTATAGATAGCCTTAAGACTAAGAATATTTCTTGTAAACAAACTGAAAGCAACATGTTTATTAAGTGGATATCGAGAATTTGGAAAATGTTTTTCATTAATTGTAAAATAGCGGTCTCCTCTATCTCTTAGTCCCTTGCTGGTTTACTCTCAAGTAGATCACAGAGGTCATAAGCCTGGCCTCATAATGAACAATTAGATTGGTTAGTCAATCAACTAAATTTGAAAGATATCTCAGGTTCATTTAAAACAAAAATGAAGAGACCCACTCCACCTCACTCAAAGCAAAGAGATATGCACCTATTCATTAACATGATTAAGAGCCTCAACATCCATTATATGACAGTCAATTATTTAGGCCAAAATCTTGAAGACATCTTTGGGCATTTTACTTCTCTTAAGTTTTATGAATTTTTAGTTTTACTACCAAAATATCATTCAAATATGTCTAGATTCTTTATCATATTACTCTAGTTCAGAATCTTATGTTTCTCTTGAAAATCTCTTGCAATAGACTGAAAACTGATTTCTCTGTAGCTATTTTCTTTCCCTTGCATTAGAACTTTTACAGTGATACTAGAATTATTTGAAAAAACATCATGCATATGTCATCAACTATTAGGATAAAAATCATAGTTGTTAATACAACATGATAGTGTACATTGTCTTTCATGTTACCCATCATACTTTGTCAGCCTCAATTTACACCACTGTCCAAACAGCTACTCTGTATAGTCAGACTTACTGAAGTACTTTCCATATATGAGCATACTTTTATCCCATGGCTTAGAATGGCCTTCAACTTTTCCTTCATTTTCATATCATACCAACACAGACTTTCCTTGACTAACATTTAGTCAAGCTCCTCTGACCCCTCCTCTAAACTAGGCCTTGACTTTTAGGCTTCCATATGTTTCTCTGCATTGCCTAGTGTTAGTAAGAATTTTGCTAAGTCAGTTTAGAGGGAATGCCCCACAATTCATATCTGATCAAATTCATCATTCCCCACTATCATCCCCCAGGTGATATCTAATTATTTTGGTCTGCATTCAGCAAGAATACTATTAAGTATGTTTAACCAGAATCCACTCTAGACAACTAACTGCTGAACAATCATCGACAGGAAGACACTAGAACTCACCAAAAAGACACCTCACATCCAGAGACAAAGGAGAAGCCACAATGAGATGGTGGGAGGGGAACAATCACAATAAAATCAAATCCCATAACTGCTGGGTGGGTGACTCAAAAACTGCAGAACACTTATACCACAGAAGTCCACCCACTGGAGTGAAGGTTCTGAGCCCCACATCAGGCTTCCCAACCTGGGAGTCCAGCAATGGGAGCAGGAATTCCTAGAAAATCAGACTTTGAAGGCTAGAAGGATTTGATTGCAGGACTTCGACAGGACTGGTGGAAACAGAGACTCCACTCCTGGAGGGCACACACAAAGTAGTGTGCACATCGGGACCCAAGGGAAGGAGTAGTGACCCCATAGGAGACTGAACCAGACCTATCTGTTAGTGTTGGAGGGTCTCCTGCAGAGGTGGGGGATGGCTGTGTCTCACTGTGAGGACAAGGACACTGGCAGCAGAAGTTCTGGGAAGTACTCCTTGGTGTGAGCCCTCCCAGAGTTTGCCATTAGCCCCACCAAAGAGCCTGGGTAGACTCCAGTGTTGGGTCATCTCGGGCCAAACAAGCAACAGGGAGGGAACCCAGCCCCACCCAGCAGCAGACAAGCAGATTAAAGTTTTACTGAGTTCTGCTCAACAGAGCAACAGTCATCTATACCCACCACCAGTCCCATCCACCAGGAAACATGCACAAGCTTCTTAGATAGTCTCATCCACCAGAGCGCAGACAGCAAAAGCAAAAAGAACTATAATCCTGCAGCCTGTAGAAGAAAAAGCACATTCAAAGAAAGATAGACAAGATGAAAAGGCACAAGGCTATATACCAGATGAAGGAACAAGATAAAACCTCAGAATAAAAACTAAATGAAGTGGAGATAGGCAACTTTCCAGAAAAAGAATTCAGAATAATGATAGTGAAGATGATCCAGGACCTCAGAATAAGAATGGAGGCAAAGATCAAGAAGATGCAAGAAATGTTTAACAAAGACCTAGAAGAATTAAAGAACAAATAAACAGAGATGAACAATACAATAACTGAAATGAAAACTACACTAGAAGGAATCAATAGCAGAATAACTGAGAGAGAAGAATGGATAAGTGACCTGCAAGACAGAATGGTGGAATTCACTGCTGCAGAACAAAATAAAGAAAAAAGAATGAAAAGAAATGAAGACAGTCTAAGAGACCTCTGGGACAACATTAAATGCAACAACATTCGCATTATAGAGGTCCCAGAAGGAGAAGAGAGAGAGAAAGGACCCGAGAAAATATTTGAAGAGATTATAGTTGAAAACTTCCCTAACATGGGAAAGGAAATAGCCACCCAAGTCCAGGAAGCGCAGAGAATCCCATACAGGATAAACCCAAGGAGAAACACGCCGAGACACATAGCAACAAAATTGGAAAAAATGAAAGACACAGAAAAATTATTGAAAGCAGCAAGGGAAAGACAAAAAATAACATAGAAGGGAACTCCCATAATGTTAACAGTTGATTTTTCAGCAGAAACTCTACAAGCCAGAAGGGAGTAGCATGACATATTTAAAGTGATGAAAGGGAAGAATCTACAACCAAGATTACTCTACCTGGCAAGGATCTCACTCATATTTGATGGAGAAATCAAAAGCCTTACAGACAAACAAAAGCTCAGAGAATTCAACACCACCAAACCAGCTCTACAACAAATGCTAAAGGAACTTCTCTAAGTGGGAAACACAAGAAAAGAAAAGGACCTACAAAAACAAACCCAAAACAATTAAGAAAATGGTCATAGGAACATACATATCGATAATGACCTTAAAAGTGAATGGATTAAATGCTCCAACCAAAAGACACAGGCTCGCTGAATGGATTCAAAAGCAAGACCCCTATATATGCTGTCTACAAGAGACACACTTCAGACTTAGGGAAACATATAGACTGAAAGTGAGGAGATGGAAGAAGATATTCCATGCAAATGGAAATCAAAAGAAAGCTGGAGTAGCTATACTCATATCAGATAAAATAGACTTTAAAATAAAGAATGTTACAAGAGA
The DNA here is from genome assembly GCF_028023285.1 of Balaenoptera ricei. Taxonomy (NCBI): domain Eukaryota; kingdom Metazoa; phylum Chordata; class Mammalia; order Artiodactyla; family Balaenopteridae; genus Balaenoptera; species Balaenoptera ricei. The sequence continues at coordinate 59,154,705 of NC_082652.1, forward strand.
CAAGGAAGGATACTACATAATGATGAAGGGATCAATCCAAGAAGAAGATATTAGAATTAGAAATATAGGTGCACCCAACATAGGACCACCACAATACATAAGGCAACTGCTAACAGCTATAAAAGAGGAAATCGACAGTAACACAATAATAGTGACAAACTTTAACACCTCACTTACACCAATGGACAGGTCATCTAAACTGAAAATAAATAAGGAAACAGAAGCTTTAAGTGACACAATAGACCAGATAGATTTAATTGATATTTATAGGATAATCCATCTAAAAACAGCAGATTAAACTTTCTTCTCAAGTGTGCATGGAACATTCTGCATGATAGATCACATCTTGGATCACAAATCAAGCCTCAGTAAATTTAAGAAAATTGAAATCATATCAAGCATCTTTTCTGATCACAATGCTATGAGATTAGAAATCAATTACAGGGGAAAAAAATGCAAAAAAACACAAACCCTTGGAGGCTGAACAATACGTTACCAAATAACCAAGAGATCACTGAAGAAATCAAAGAGGAAACCAAGAAAAAAACCTAGAGACAAATGACAGTGAAAGCAGGACGATCCAAAACCTATGGGATGCAGCAAAAGAAGTTCTAAGAGGGAAGTTTATAGCTATACAAGCCTACCTCAAGAAACAAGAAAAACTTCAAATAAACATTCTAACCTTACACTTAAAGGAACTAGAGAAAGAAGAACAAACAAAACCCAAAGTTAGAAGAAGGAAAGAAATCATAAAGATCAGAGTGGAAATAAATGAAATAGAAACAAAGAAAACAATAGCAAAGATCAATAAAATTAAAAGCTGGTTCCTTGAGAAGATAAACAAAATTGATAAGCCATTAGCCAGACTCATCAAGAAAAAGAGGGAGAGGACTCAAATCAATACAATTAGAAATGAAAAAGGAGAAGTTACAACAGACACCACAGAAATACAAAGCATCATAAGAGACTATGACAAGCAACTCTATGCCAATAAAATGGACAACCTGGAAGAAATGGACAAATTCTTAGAAAGGTATAACCTGCTAAGACTGAACCAGGAAGAAACAGAAAATATGAACAGACCAATCACAAGTAATGAAATTGAAACTGTGATTAAAAATCTTCCAACAAACAAAAGTCCAGGACCAGATGGCTTCACAGGTGAGTTCTATCAAACATTTAGAGAAGAGTTAACACCCATCCTTCTCAAAGTCTTCTAAAAAATTGCAGAGGAAGGGAGATTAACCAAGATGGCGGAGTAGAAGGACGTGCTGTCACTCCCTCTTGCGAGAGCACCAGAATCACAACTGACTGCTGGACCATCATTGACAGGAAGACCCTGGACTTCACCAAGGAGGATACCCCACGTCCAAGGACAGAGGAGAAGCCACAGTGAGACGGTAGGAGGGGCGCAAGCAGAGTAAAATCAAACCCCGTAACTGCTGGGTGGGTGACTCACAGACTGGCGAACACTTATACCACAGAAGTCCACCCACTGGAATAAAGGTTCTGAGCCCCACGTCAGGCTTCCCAACCTGGGGGTCAGGCAACGGGAGGAGGAATTCCTAGAGAATCAGACTTTGAAGCCTAGTGGGAATTGGATTGCAGGACTTTGACGGGACTGGGGGAAACAGAGACCCCACTCTTGGAGGGCACACACAAAGTAATGTGTGCATCAGGACCCAGGGGAAGGAGCAGTGAGCCTGGGGGAGACTGAACCAGACCTACCTGCTGGTGTTGGGGGGTCTCCTGCAGAGGCGAGTGGTGGCTCTGTTTCACCGTGGGGATAAGGACACTGGCAGCAGAGGTTCTGGGAAGTTCTCCTTGGCGTGAGCCCTCCCAGAGTCTGCCATTAACCCCACCAAAGAGCACGGGTAGGCTCCAGTGTTGGGTTGCCTCAGGCAAAACAGCCAACAGGGAGGGAACCCAGCCCCACCCATCAACAGTCAAGTGGATTAAGGTTTTACTGAGCTCTGACCGCCACAGCAACAGGGAGGGAACCCAGCCCCACCCATCAACAGTCAAGTGGATTAAGGTTTTACTGAGCTCTGACCGCCACAGCAACAGTCAGCTCTACCCACCACCAGAGCCTCCCATCAAGCCTCTTAGATAGCCTCAACCACCAGAGGGCAGACAACAGAAGCAAGAAAAACTATAATCCTGCAGTCTGTGGACCAAAAACCACAGTTACAGAAAGATAGAGAAGATGAAAAGGCAGAGGGCTATGTACCAGATGAAGGAACAAGAAAAAACCCCAGAAAAACAACTAAATGAAGTGGAGATAGGCAACCTTCCAGAAAAAGAATTCAGAATAATGATAGTGAAGATGATCCAGGACCTTGGAATAAGAATGGAGGCAAAGATTGAGAAGATGCAAGAAATGATTAACAAAGACCTAGAAGAATTAAAGAACAAACAAACAGAGATGACCAATACAATAACTGAAATGAAAACTACACTAGAAGGAATCAATAGCAGAATAACTGAGGCAGAAGAACGGATAAGTGACCTGGAAGACAGAATGATGGAATTCACTGCTGCGGAACAGACTAAAGAAAAAAGAATGAAAAGAAATGAAGACAGCCTAAGAGACCTCTGGGACAACATTAAACGCAACAACATTCGCATTATAGGGGTCCCAGAAGGAGAAGAGAGAGAGAAAGGACCAGAGAAAATATTTGAAGAGATTATAGTCGAAAACTTCCCTAACATGGGAAAGGAAATAGCCACCCAAGTCCAGGAAGCGCAGAGAGTCCCATACAGGATAAACCCAAGGAGAAACACGCCGAGACACATAGTAATCAAAGTGGCAAAAATTAAAGACAAAGAAAAATTATTGAAAGCAGCAAGGGAAAAATGACAAATAACATACAAGGGAACTCCCATAAGGTTAACAGCTGATTTCTCAGCAGAAACTCTGCAAGCCAGAAGGGAGTGGCATGATATACTTAAAGTGATGAAAGGGAAGAACCTACAACCAAGATTACTCTACCCGGCAAGGATCTCATTTAGATTTGATGGAGAAATCAAAAGCTTTACAGACAAGCAAAAGCTAAGAGAATTCAGCACCACCAAACCAGCTCTACAACAAATGCTAAAGGAACTTCTCTAAGTGGGAAACACAAGAGAAGAAAAGGACCTACACAAACAAACCCAAAACAATTAAGAAAATGGTCATAGGAACATACATATCGATAATTACCTTAAACGTGAATGGATTAAATGCCCCAACCAAAAGACATAGACTGGCTGAATGGATACAAAAACAAGACCCATATATATGCTGTCTACAAGAGACCCACTTTAGACCTAGGGACACATACAGACTGAAAGTGAGGGGATGGAAAAAGATATTCCATGCAAATGGAAATCAAAAGAAAGCTGGAGTAGCTATACTCATATCAGATAAAATAGACTTTAAATTAAAGAATGTTACAAGAGACAAGGAAGGACACTACATAATGATCCAGGGATCAATCCAAGAAGAAGATATAACAATTATAAATATATATGCACCCAACATAGGAGCACCTCAATACATAAGGCAACTGCTAACAGCTATAAAAGAGGAAATCGACAGTAACACAATAATAGTGGGGGACTTTAACACCTCACTTACACCAATGGACAGATCATCCAAAATGAAAATAAATAAGGAAACAGAAGCTTTAAATGACACAATAGACCAGATAGATTTAATTGATATATATCGGACATTCCATCCAAAAACAGCAGATTACACGTTCTTCTCAAGTGCGCACGGAACATTCTCCAAGATAGATCACATCTTGGGTCACAAATCAAGCCTCAGTAAATTTAAGAAAATTGAAATCATATCAAGCATCTTTTCTGACCACAACGCTATGAGATTAGAAATGAATTACAGGGAAAAAAACGTAAAAAGGACAAACACATGGAGGCTAAACAATACGTTACTAAATAACCAAGAGATCACTGAAGAAATCAAAGAGGAAATCAAAAAATACCTAGAGACAAATGACAATGAAAACACGACGACCCAAAACCTATGGGATGCAGCAAAAGCAGTTCTAAGAGGGAAGTTTATAGCTATACAAGCCTACCTAAAGAAACAAGAAAAAGCTCAAGTAAACAATCTAACCTTACACTTAAAGAAACTAGAGAAAGAAGAACAAACAAAACCCAAAGTTAGCAGAAGGAAAGAAATCATAAAGATCAGAGCAGAAATAAATGAAATAGAAACAAAGAAAACAATAGCAAAGATCAATAAAACTAAAAGTTGGTTCTTTGAGAAGATAAACAAAATTGATAAGCCATTAGCCAGACTCATCAAGAAAAAGAGGGAGAGGACTCAAATCAATAAAATCAGAAATGAAAAAGGAGAAGTTACAACAGACACTGCAGAAATACAAAGCATCCTAAGAGACTACTACAAGCAACTTTATGCCAATAAAATGGACAACCTGGAAGAAATGGACAAATTCTTAGAAAGGTATAACCTTCCAAGACTGAACCAGGAAGAAACAGAAAATATGAACAGACCAATCACAAGTAATGAAATTGAAACTGTGATTAAAAATCTTCCAACAAACAAAAGTCCAGGACCAGATGGCTTCACAGGTGAATTCTATCAAACATTTAGAGAAGAGCTAACACCCATCCTTCTCAAACTCTTCCAAAAAATTGCAGAGGAAGGAACACTCCCAAACTCATTCTATGAGGCCACCATCACCCTGATACCAAAACCAGACAAAGACACTACAAAAAAAGAAAATTACAGACCAATATCACTGATGAATATAGATGCAAAAATCCTCAACAAAATACTAGCAAACAGAATCCAACAACACATTAAAAGGATCATACACCACGATCAATTGGGATTTATCCCAGGGATGCAAGGATTCTTCAATATACGCAAATCAATCAATGTGATACACCATATTAACAAATTGAAGAATAAAAACCATATGATCATCTCAATAGATGCAGAAAAAGCTTTTGACAAAATTCAACACCCATTTATGATAAAAACTCTCCAGAAAGTGGGCATAGAGGGAACCTACCTCAACATAATAAAGGCCATATATGACAAACCCACAGCAAACATCATTCTCAATGGTGAAAAACTGAAAGCATTTCCTCTAAGATCAGGAACGAGACAAGGATGTCCACTCTCACCACTATTATTCAACATAGTTTTGGAAGTCCTAACCACGGCAATCAGAGAAGAAAAAGAAATAAAAGGAATACAAATTGGAAAAGAAGAAGTAAAACTGTCACTGTTTGCGGATGACATGATACTATACATAGAGAATCCTAAAACTGCCACCAGAAAACTGCTAGAGCTAATTAATGAATATGGTAAAGTTGCAGGATACAAAATTAATGCACAGAAATCTCTTGCATTCCTATACACTAATGATGAAAAATCTGAAAGAGAAATTATGGAAACACTCCCATTTACCATTGCAACAAAAAGAATAAAATACCTAGGAATAAACCTACCTAGGGAGACAAAAGACCTGTATGCAGAAAACTATAAGACACTGATGAAAGAAATTAAAGATGATACCAACAGATGGAGAGATATACCATGTTCTTGGATTGGAAGAATCAACATTGTGAAAATGAGTATACTACCCAAAGCAATCTACAGATTCAATGCAATCCCTATCAAATTACCAATGGCATTTTTTACGGAGCTAGAACAAATCATCTTAAAATTTGTATGGAGACACAAAAGACCCCGAATAGCCAAAGCAGTCTTGAGGCAAAAAAATGGAGCTGGAGGAATCAGACTCCCTGACTTCAGACTATACTACAAAGCTACAGTAATCAAGACAATATGGTACTGGCACAAAAACAGAAACATAGATCAATGGAACAAGATAGAAAGCCCAGAGATTAACCCACGCACCTATGGTCAACTAATCTATGACAAAGGAGGCAAAGATATACAATGGAGAAAAGACAGTCTCTTCAATAAGTGGTGCTGGGAAAACTGGACAGCTACATGTAAAAGAATGAAATTAGAATACTCCCTAACACCATACACAAAAATAAACTCAAAATGGATTAGAGACCTAAATATAAGACTGGACACTATAAAACTCTTAGAGGAAAACATAGGAAGAACACTCTTTGACATAAATCACAGCAAGATCTTTTTTGATCCACCTCCTAGAGTAATGGAAATAAAAACAAAAATAAACAAATGGGACCTAATGAAACTTCAAAGCTTTTGCACAGCAAAGGAAACCATAAACAAGACGAAAAGACAACCCTCAGAATGGGAGAAAATATTTGCAAATGAATCAACGGACAAAGGATTAATCTCCAAAATATATAAACAGCTCATTCAGCTCAATATCAAAGAAACAAACACCCCAATCCAAAAATGGGCAGAAGACCTAAATAGACATTTCTCCAAAGAAGACATACAGATGGCCACGAAGCACATGAAAAGATGCTCAACATCACTAATTATTAGAGAAATGCAAATCAAAACTACAATGAGGTATCACCTCACTCCTGTTAGAATGGGCATCATCAGAAAATCTACAAACAACAAATGCTGGAGAGGGTGTGGTGAAAAGGGAACCCTCTTGCACTGTTGGTGGGAATGTAAATTGATACAGCCACTATGGAGAACAATATGGAGGTTCCTTAAAAAACTAAAAATAGAATTACCATATGACCCAGCAATCCCACTACTGGGCATATACCCAGAGAAAACCGTAATTCAAAAAGACACATGCACCCGAATGTTCATTGCAGCACTATTTACAATAGCCAGGTCATGGAAGCAACCTAAATGCCCATCAACAGATGAATGGATAAAGAAGTTGTGGTACATATATACAATGGAATATTACTCAGCCATAAAAAGGAACGAAATTGAGTCATTTGTTGAGACGTGGATGGATCTAGAGACTGTCATACAGAGTGAAGTAAGTCAGAAAGAGAAAAACAAATATCGTATATTAATGCATGTATGCGGAACCTAGAAAAATGGTACAGATGAGCCAGTTTGCAGGGCAGAAGTTGAGACACAGATGTAGAGAATGGACATATGGACACCAAGGGGGGAAAACTGCGGTGGGGTGGGGGTGGTGGTGTGCTGAATTGGGCGATTGGGATTGACATGTATACACTGATGTGTATAAAACTGATGCCTAATAAGAACCTGCAGTATAAAAAAACAAACAACTAATACTAAACTTTCATTGGGTTATTTGTATGGAAACATGTTAATATAAATGTTTCAGACATTACATGAAATTTCTAAAAATCTTATATTTGTATTTGTATGGAAATATGTATGGAAATATGTTAATATAAATGTTTCAGACATTACATGAAATTTCTAAAAATCATATTTGTATTTGTATGGAAATATGTATGGAAATATGTTAATATAAATGTTTCAGACATTACATGAAATTTCTAAAAATCTTATATTTGTACTTGTATGGAAATATGTATGGAAATATGTTAATATAAATGTTTCAGACATTACATGAAATTTCTAAAAATCTTAGATGTTCTGGTATAATGTTATAAGTAATAATCCTAGTTATTACTTTAAAATGTATATCTCAGAAATAACTAATTTTCTTGTCAACTGCATTATTATGAACTGTCATCAAATCTTTAACCGTGGTCATTTTTAAGTCTTTTGTCATTTACAGACAGTTCTGGGTGTACTCTGGTGATTTTGCAAATATGTTCCTATAAAAGGGTTTCATCTTCAAGAAATACATGGAAAAGACTGACAAGTACAGGTTTCTGGTAACGGACTGTACTGCTGAACTGAATGAATAAGCATTTTCAGAACTCTAATGAAAAACTGATGAACTCATAAAAGTGCTAACAAAAGATCAAGATGAAAAAAAAAAATTAATTACATGGGACTGAGTGAACTGATGAGGATGAGTATAATTTTTGTGACTTTCTGTCTGAATTTAAAAAAAAAAAAAAAAAAAAATTCCACAAGGACTCAGAGGCAAAGAATATACAAATCAATTTTCACTGCAAAGTAAAGGAGCTGTTACAGTGGAGGATTACTGGACTGAATGTCAATACTATGACATAGTATGAGTGTGTTTCATGTTTGGTAATTGCAATCATTGTTGCTTTTGTTGTGGTCATCCATGTACAATGCTTGGTGTCAGTCGATTTATCTCTTGTAAAAATAAAATACAGTGTGTGTGTGTGTGAAAAAAAAAAAAAATTGCAGAGGAAGGAACACCTCTAAATTCATTCTATGCGGCCAATATCACCCTGATACCAAAACCAGGCAAAGATACTACAAAAAAAAACCATTACAGACTAATATCACTGATGAATATAGATGTAAAAATCCTCAACATAATACTAGCAAACAGAATCCAGCAACACATCTAAAGGATCATACACCATGATCAAGTGGGATTTATTCCAGGGATGCCAGGATTCTTCAATATATGCAAATCAATCAATGTGATACACCATAGTAACAAACAGATGAAGAAAAACCATACGATCATCTCAATAGATGCAGAAAAAGCTTTTGACAAAATTCAACACCCATTTATGATAAAAACTCCAGAAAGTGGGCATAGGCGGAACCTACCTCAACATAATAAAGGCCATATACGAAAAACCTACTGCAAACATCATTCTCAATGGTGAAAAACTGAAAGCATTTCCTCTAAGATCAGGAACAAGACAAGGATGTCCACTCTCACCACTATTATTCAACATAGTTTTGGAAGTCCTAGCCACGGCAATCAGAGAAGAAAAAGAAATAAAAGGAATATAAATCAGAAAACAAGAAGTAAAACTGTCACTGTTTTCAGCTGACATGATACTTTACATAGGGAATCCTAAAGATGCCACCAGAAACTACTAGAGCTAATCAATGAATTTGGTAAAGTTGTAGGATACAAAATTAAAGCCCAGAAATCTCTTGCATTCCTATACACTAATTATGAAAAATGTGAAAGAGAAATTAAGGAAACACTCCTATTTACCATGGAAACAAAAAGAATAAAATACCGAGGAACAGCCTAATTAGGGAGACAAAAGACCTGTATGCAGAAAACTATAAAACACTGATGAAAGAAATTAAAGATAATACAAACAGATGGAGAGATATACCATGTTCTTGGATTGGAAGAATTAATATTGTGAAAATGACTATACTACCCAAAGCATTCTACAGAATTAATGTAAACCCTATGAAATTACCAATGGCATTTTTTACAGAACTAGAAGAAAATATTTTAAAATTTGTATGGAGACACAAAGGACCCCAAATAGCCAAAGCTGTCTTGAGGGAAAAAAACGGAGCTGGAGGAATCTGACTTCCTGACTTCAGACTATACTACACAGCTACAGTAATCAACACAATATGGTACTGGCACAAAAACAGAAATATAGATCAATGGAACAGGATAGAAAGCCCGGAGTTAAACTCACCCACCTATTGTCAACTAATCTATGACAAAGGACACAAGGATATACAATGGAGAAAAGACAGTCACTTCAATAAGTGGTGCTGGGAAAACTGGACAGCTACATGTAAAAGAATGAAATTAGAACACTCCCTAAAAAGCTTACACAAAAATAAACTCATAATGGATGAAAGACCTAAATGTAAGGCCCGACACTATAAAACTCTTAGAGGAAAACATAGGAAGAACACTCTCTGATATAAATCACAGCAAGATCTTTTTTGATCCACGTCCTAGAGTAATGGAAATAAAACCAAAAATAAACAAATGAGACCTAATGAAACTTAAAAGCTTTTGCACAGCAAAGGAAACCATAAACAAGATGAAAAGTCTACCCTCAGAATGGAAGAAAACATTTGCAAATGAATCAACAGGCAAAGGATTAATCAGCAAAATATATCAACAGCTCATGCAGCTCAGTATTAAGAAAACAAAAAACCCAATCCAAACATGGGTGGAAGACCTAAATAGACATTTCTCCAAAGAAAACATACAGATGGCCAGGAAGCACATGAAAAGCTGCTCAGCATCACTAATTACTAGAGAAATGCAAATCAAAACTACAATGAGGTACCACCTGACACCAGTTAGAATGGGTATCATCAGAGAATCTACAAACAACAAATGCTGGAGAGGGTGTGGAGAAAAGGGAACTGTCTTGCACTGTTGGTGGGAATGTAAATTGATACAGCCACTATGGAGAACAGTATGGAGGTTCCTTAAAAAACTATAAATAGAATTACCATATGACCCAACAATCCCACTACTGGGCATATACCCAGAGAAAACCATAATTCAAAAAGAGTCATGTACCATAATGTTCATTGCAGCACTATTTGCAATAGCCAGGATGGAAGCAACCTAAAAGCCCATCAACAGACAAATGCATAAAGAAGATGTAGTACATATATACAATGGAATATTACTCACCCCTAAAAAGGAACGAAATTGGGTCATTTGTAGAGACGTGGATGAATCTAGAGACTTTCATACAGAGTGAAGTAAGTCAGAAATTGAAAAACAAGCATCGTATATTAACGCATATATGGAACCTAGAAAAACGGTACAGATGAACCAGTTTGCAGGGCAGAAATTGAGACAGAGATGTAGAGAACAAACGTATGGACACCATGGGGGGAAAAAAAATCCACTCCACACTCTTAGCAATTTTTCCATCCACTCACCCCCACCTTGCTCCTTGACTGTAAATTCCTAATTGTCCTTGCTGTATTTGAAATTGAGCCCAATTGTGTACTGAGTTTTCTCCCTCCTATTGCAATAATCCCTGAATACAATCTATTTTTACTTTTTAAACTACTGTCCAGCTTTGCTTCTCTTTAATAATGTTAATAATGCTCCATATCTCCACTCAAATATCATACCATTGAGTCCAGAGTGCTAACTAGTACACCATGGGGCCTGTTGCAATGCCATACCTTTCAATCAACACATTTAAACTCTTCACCTACCAGGTGCCAGTATGTGATAGTCATGTAAGCTCCCAAGAAGAATTAGAAAACAATGTGTATAATTATGGGCTAAGTGAATTACTATATATTTAGGAAAGAATTTTGAAGGCTGAGGAAGTTTGGAACAAACTTAAAGAAAAAAAAAATATATATATATATAAAGAATTGATATATATTTTATACTAGACTTGAGATTCCCAGGACTAGTATCAGGAATAAATGAATCAGTCAAAGATTTACCTATTACACTTATTTATAAGAAACCCAGCATATAGTTAGATGACGGGATCTGTGCTTTATTGGAAACCTGCTGCTTACTGTATAATTGTAAAAGCCCTTCAATTCTCAAACCCTATGACTTACTACTGAGACAGAGCTAAAGAAGAGAGAACCAGCTGAGCTTTGTTCCAGAACCTAAAAAGGTAATTTTAGAAAGACTGATTTGCAAAAGTTTCTTTTGTGTTTTACAAAGTGAATGCCTGATGGGACATCTAAGAGTCATTTCCCTTTGCAAAGATAATATGAAAACAAACCATTTTTGAAAAATCCCCCCTAAATACCTGTTGAATTCAATGTTGGATGTAATCAATCTGCTAAATACCTATTAATTTGACTGAGGCTTAAATTTCACTTATCTTATGATGTCTGACTTTATGTTCTCAAACTTTTGGGATTCTATTTTTTTTGTCAAAGAGCGATTCTGTAAGAAACTCAATAACAGCTCCTCCTCTCTTTTCCTGGATTTCAATAGTATTGACTTATTATAATCAAATCATTTGTTTCAACAATCTAATTAAAATGAAGATCTATGTCTCCTTCCCAAAATATACATTGTTATACACATATGTATACAATATTGAGAGATATGTAAGAATCAATAGGTCCCAAGTAAAAAGACTTATCCTAGCAAATACCCATATAAATCAGGCTTTTGCTTAGAAAGAGAATATCCATGAACAATATGATTTGAGAGCATCTGAAAGCCCCAACCTCAAAACTACCTCTCAGAAATTCCTAATATTCAGTTTATTCATTTCTTCCTTTATATATGTTATTGTGTTTTTTGTTTTTTGTTTTTTGTCCATGCTGTGTGGCATGACGTGGGATCTTAGTTTCCTGACCAGGGATGGAACTCGTGCTCCATGTAGTGGAAGCATGGAGTCTTAACCACAGGACCACCAGGGAAGTCTATATATATATATATATATATATATATATATATATATATATATATATATATATATATATTTTAATAAAATATTACCTTGAGGAGTTGTAGACAAAGTTCATAACACTTAACTGTAAACCAGTTCAATGGATCAACTTGACAAAACCCACCTGGAAGCATGACCAGTTTATATTCAATACATTCAGGAAAGATATAGACAAGCAAGGCAAGATAGTACTAGAAATAAATTTCACAAATATTATTCTAGAAGTTACCCTGGCTGTGTCTCTGCTGTTCTTTAAAAGATAGCAAGAATCATTTTGGAAAATTTTGAAGAAGATCAATTTCACATTGAGGCCAGGATAACTTTTCCATACACTTCAGAAAACCTGCTAAGTCAACAGAGTCAGAATTTTGAGGGGTTTACCAGAAGTTGTAGTCTTTCAATAATGGGAGACTCTTTTTGTATGTATGTATTTGAAATAGTTAAAAAATGTTTTACAAAGTGCTGAACCTCTGGATGATATACAGATGGATTTATTGTGTTCAGAGATTCACTCACAGTCAAAATCATTACCAATGTACATGTAGCAATCCTTGTCTCAGAGACTGTATTGCTAAATTCAGCAGGAGGACATGGATATTAGCCAGCAATAAAAATGTTCAGGAAGCAATGAGATGATGGGAAACAAGCACAAGAATTTGTTGTATCTCATAAAGTATCTTAGATCCCTTGATTTAAATAGAATTGTGTGTATGAATCAGGTAAATACTGGTATTGGACCATAGAATCTCTGTATCAAAGTGAACAATTATGGTACCTATCATTTGTTTTTATGAAGGCTATTGATTTTTATATGTTAATTTTAAAATATTCTATCTTGCTAAAGTATTTTATTATTTGAGTTATATTATCAAGATATTTTAGGAGTTTCTAACATCCATCTACAAATTGAAATAGTTACCAATTTTTATTTTCATAACTAATTAATCTTGTGTATGTTCATTGAGGACAATCTTCACGACAATATTAAATAGTAATGCAGAGAGTGATCACGTTTTATTTTTTTCTTGACCTTAGTGGGAATAACATTTTTGTTTTTCACAGTAAGATTCTGGCTTTAGCATTGTAATATATTTACCTATTTCATTACCTTATGATATAGTCATTCATTTGTGCTTTCTTGAAATCTTTAATAAAGAAAAGTAGTATTATTTTAAAAACTTTTTCAGTATAATGGAGATAATTATCAACTTTTTCTGCTGAGGATCATTAGTATGGTGATTTATTAGTAATTAATTTATAAATTTATTAATAATAGTTATGTCTATATAAATAGATATCTGAATATTAAAACAAGCTTGCATTTCAGTATTGAAATCTATTTGGTTATGATGTCTTTTTTTTTTTAAGTTATTGGAACATGCTAATAAATTATTTAAGATTTTCAAATTATTATCCATAAGTAATATTTGTCTGCAGCTTTCCTTTCTGGGTTATCTTTATCAGAATTAGACGTAAATCCTGTGCTTCCATTGTAAAATCATTTAGGAGATTTTTATTTATTTTCTATGCTCTGAAATAATTTATATAGCGTTGGAACTATGTGGTCTTTAAATGTTTGGTAGAATCTCCTCTGAAACCAGCTGGACTTGTCGCCTTTTTAATAGAAGTAGTTCCTTGAAAACTTTTCTCTATTTATTTTGTGTATATTTGTCTAAGTTTTCTAACTCTACTAGGGACAATTTTAGGAAACTGTATTATCCTGAGAACTTATCCACATAGGTTTTCAATATTATTTTCAAAGAGGTACATAAACTTATCTGATAATGTTTTAAATTTCTATTGTATCAGTAATCATTTCCTCCTTATAAATTTTTTGTTTGCTGACCCCATTTTTTAAACTCTAGTTTAAATTAGCTAGTAGTTTGTCTATTTCTGTTGATTTATTTTTGGTCTTACTGCACTGTTTCCTTACTAATACCCATGAAGGACACTTCTAAGTTTTTCTAAATAAAGTATCTTTTAATTTTTATTGAACAACTCAAGGAATTATTACAAGAAACCAAATTAAATTTTTGTAGGTTGCAGCAATCTACATGGTGGAAATCTATATATAATTTATAGATTTAAAAATTAGTTCTCCAGCTAAAAGTATGTTTGAAATGATGGGTATTTTGTTTTTCAGGTCAACTCTGTGACCATTAGAAAAAAGGTCAAAAAAGAAATAGTGACAGGAGACTTGTCACACTCCATGCACATAAATGCTTCTCTTTATGTCAGTTTGTCTTTCACTGGCTTTATAGATACAAAAAAGTGCAGAGTGCATAGAAGTACAGAAGACTTTTAAAGATCAGAATAGTTGAGTCATCCACTGTAATCTTAATAATAAGTAATTAAGGATGAAAATAAAGAGTATTTGGTGAATGCAGCCTTGGTCTGTTTGATTTCTAAAATTATTATTGGATGACCATTGTTAGCAAATAAGATTTTTTTTTTTTGCCTATAGAAATGGGTACTTACTTAATATTAAGCTGCAGACAGCATCAGATAGTACCTGATGGATTTTATACCAAAGACACTTTTCCTTTATTAGTGGCCATAGCTTTAACATACGCTATGTAAATGTAGTGCTTGCCTGAACTTTATAAAATATTCATTAAATGTATATAATAAATAATTACCAGTTGCATCTTCAGTGTTCATGCAAAAGTAGTGGTGAGAGATTAAATACAATCATTTTTAAATAACAAATCCATTTTGCTTGGACTAGTTTTTCATGCATATGTTTTTTATTTAAATTTCTATTTTTTATTCAGATATTCCATTAATTTACTATTTCATTTTAAAGTTAAATTTAAAATCAACTGCTTCTTGTTTTACACAGTTTAGTATTAAAATTTCATATGTACCTATATGAAAAATCTGACAATATTATATATCACCCTCATTGGAATGTCAGTGGTATTTGCCCAGAGGCAGAGACTGTCAGTTATGAAAAAGGAAAATTGTAGAAAGAAAAGAGTAACTTTCTACTACAAAATATTTTAAAATATTAAAAGACTGCATAAAATCACACTACTTCATTAGTACTCCCCCTACAAAAGAATATGATATTTATGAAAAGTACTAAACTGAAACACTTTGTAGAATGCTGTAATTTAATTACGCAGAGATAAGAGGTTAGCAAGTCTTTGCTGTTCCTTTGGGACTTGACAGTCTGTCAGTGGAGTAGGAAATATATGATGGGAGTCTGGTCACTAAGATTTATTCCCATTTTTCTCTTGGTTTGTTGTAGTACCTTGACAAAATCATTTAAACTTTCTGTGTCAGTTTTCTTGTCTGCAAAATGAGAGAAGGAAGGAAAGACAACTTAAAACTGCATCTAGATTAAGCATTCTGCAAAACCTCTTTCTTCATCTTATTGTCCTCGCCATCATCATCATTAGTCCTTTATCCATCTAAGATCTGGTTCTTTTCTCTGTTCTTATTCTGTCTTCTATTTAGTCATTCTGTTTCATTCATGCTGGATTTCTGTGAGTTTTCCGAACTTTTCCAACCATGATCCTTCCCAAGGAATTGCTTTTCCTGGTGCTGTTTCCTTTGCTGGAATTCTCTTCCCCCAAATAAACACTTGGTTTTTATCTTTAAGATTATTATGTACATGTGACCTCCTTTGGGAGGTGTTCTCTCACCTCTGAATTTAAATTGAAACCCATTCCTCCCCACTAGAACTCCCTATGCCCCCTTTCTTATATTCATTCATTCATTCATCTATTCAAAAATATTTATTTATTATGTGCCAGACACTGCTTTATATTATGTGCCAGACTCTATTTTAGGTTCTTGGGACACAAAATGAACCCCTGCTCTCTAGGGTCTTAAAATCTAGAAGAAGGTGGGGAATTGGAAAGGAAGACAAAAAATAAAAACACACATATTTGCACATGTATTAATAAAATGTTTGATGATACCAACTGCTATGAAAAAAGTAAAATTATTATAGAATCATTTTTTAAATATAAAGATATAGTACATTAGGATGAACTTCTATGGAAAAAATGTAATGACTATACAATTTCCAGGAGGAATAGGAACAAGGACACATTTTACACTATTAAAGAACTTGTGCATATAGTTTTTAAAAGGACAATAGTGAGTATAAAATTATTATGTCTTATATCCCAATGGACATATTTATTAAAAAATGTAACATTTTTATTTAAATGATTATTACTTAAAGTAAGCTGGGAATTATATACTTTAAAATGATTTAAATTTAAGATGAGGTTTTCAGATATCAACCTAGAAGTATGCAAGTTGGGTACTTAATCTTTCAAAATTCCGTCAAAGAATATTTTAACAAAAATGTTTTAAGATCCATGCATTAACTTGATCAGGGTTACAGATCTAACAAGGAATCAAACTGGTCAGGTCATAGGACTCCAAAGACAGACACTTTCCATTGTGCTACTTACTTCTTATTAATCTGTCTCTCTTAACTGAAAACTTTTGGTCTCTCATGAATGGATCGTGGATATTTACTGAATAATAGCATGGATAGGTGAGAAACATTTATTTTTTGAATGGATAAATAAATGAACGTCTAAAATTATCTTGACTGACAGTTAAACTCATGTGAAAATGGTAGATAGAACTTTTACTTGTCCACCAACACTCACAGTTACATTTTCTAAAATGCATTGAGTTGAGGGTCAAGGACAACGTCATAAGAAGCCACAGCATGAAATTTTTCCCACGGAGGACATGTAACATCCTGCTGAGTACCTTGAGTGAGATGAGGTGGCTACCAACCTGGAATGCTCCCAAACAGAAATGATAGAATTCTTTATAAAGTCAAGGTAATAGGGGGAGATACTAAAAATAGTAGTATAATAGAGTCTTAATGGAGTTTGGCAAACACATCTAGAGACTCCTCCTTGATTCTCTTTATAGCTTTATTTTTTAATTTTTAATTAATTTTATTGGAGTATAGTTGATTTACAATGTTGAATTAGTTTCTGCTGTACAGCAAAGTGAATCAGTTATACATATACATATATCCACTATTTTTTTAGATTCATTTCCCATATAGGTCATAAAAGAGTACTGAGTAGAGTTTCCTGTGCTATACAGTAGGTTTTATTAGCTTTCTATTTTATATATAGTACTGTGAATATTTCAATCCCAATTTCCCAATTTATGCCTCCCCCCTTGGTAACCATAAGTTTTTTTTCTACAACTCTGACTGTATTTGTGCTTATAAATGTTTTTTCGTACCTTTTTTTAAGATTCCACATATAAGTGATATCATATGATATTTGTCTTTCTCAGTCTGACTTGCTTTACTCAGTATGACAATTTCTAGGCCCATCCATGTTGCTGCAAATGGAATTATTTTGTTATTTTTTAATGGCTGAGTCATAATCCATTGTGTATATATACCACATCTTCTTTATCCATTCATCTGTCAATGGACACTTAGGTTGCTTCCATGACCTGGCTATTGTAAATAGTGCTGCAGTGGACATTAGGGTGCATGTATCTTTTTGAATTATGGTTTTCTCTGGATATATGTCCAGGAGTGGGAGTGCTGGATCATATAATAGCTCTAGTTTTAGTTTTTTAAGGAACCTCCATACTGTTCTCCATAGTGGCTGTACAAATTTATGTTCCTACTAAGAGTGTAGGAGGGTTCTCTTTTCTCTACACCCTCTCCAGTATGTATTGTTTGTAGATTATTTGATGAAGGTCATTCTGACCAGTGTGAGGTGATACCTCATTGTAGTTTTGATTTGCATTTCTCTAATAATTAGTGACATTGAGCATCTTTTCATATGTTTCATGGACATCTGAATGTCTTCTTTGGAGAAATGTCTATTTAGATCTTCCACCCACTTTTTGATTGTGTTGTTTTATTTTTTTGATATTGAGCTGCATGTGCTGTTTGTATATTTTAGAGATTAATCCCATGTTGGTTGCTTCAATTGAAAATATTCTCTCCCTTTCTGTGGGTTGTCTTTTAATTTTGCTTAAGGTTTCCTTTGCTTTGCAAAAGCTTTTAAGTTTAATGAGGTCCCAATTGTTTATATTTGGTTTTGTTTTCATTACTCTAGGAGGTGGATGAAAAAACACCTTGCTGCAATTTATTTCAGACAGTGTTCTGCCTATGTTTTCTTCTAAGAGTTTCATAGTGTCGGTCTTAAATTTAGGTCTTTAATCCATTTTTACTTTATTTTTGTGTATGATGTTAGGGAGAATTCTAATTTCATTCTTTTACATGTAGCTGTCCAGTTTTCCCTACACTGCTTATTGAAGATACTGTTTTTGCTCCATTGTATATTCTTACCTCTTTGTTGTAGATTAATTGACCATAGGTGCATTGGTTTATCTCTGGACTTTCTATCCTGTTTCATTGATCTATATCTCTGTGTTTGTGCAACTACTGTACTCTTTTGATGACTGTAGCTTTGTAGTATAATCTGAAGTCAGGGAGCCTGATTCCTCTATCTCCGTTTTTCTTTCTCAAGATAGCTTTAGCTCTTCAGGGTCTTTTGTGTCTCCATGCAAATTATAAAATATTTTGTTCTAATTCTGTGAAAAGTGCTATTGGTAATTTGATAGAGATTGAATTGAATCTGTAGATTACTTTGGGTAGTATAGTAATTTTGGCAATATTGATTCTTCCAATCCAAGAACATGGTATACTGCTCCATCTGTTTTTTTTTTTTTTCTCTTTCTTTTCATTTTGCAATTTTATTTTTATATATATTTTTAATTTTTTGGCTGTGTTGGATCTTCGTTTCTGTGCGAGGACTTTCTCCAGCTGTGGCAAGCAGGGGCCACTCTTCATCACGGTGCGTGGGCCTTTCACTATGGCAGCCTCTCTTGTTATGGAGCACAGGCTCCAGACACGCAGGCTCAGTAGTTGTGGCTCATGGACCTAGTTGCTCCACGGCATGTGGGATCTTCCCAGACCAGGGCTCGAACCCATGTCCCCTGCAATGGCAGGCAGATTCTCAACCACTGAACCACCCGGGAAACCCTTGCTCCATCTGTTTGTGTCACCTTTTATTTCCTTCATCAGCATCTTATAGTTTTCAGAGTACAGGTCTTTTGCCTCCTTAGGTAGGTTTATTTCTAGGTTTTTTATTCTGTTTGGTGCAATGGTAAATGGGATTCTTTCCTTAATTTCTTTTCTGATCTTTCTTTTGAGTGTATAGGAATGCAAGAGATTTTTTGTATTAATTTTGTATCCTGCAACTTTACCAAATTCATTGATTAGCTCTAGTAGTTTTCTGGTAACATGTTTAGGACTTTCTGCCTATGGTATCATGTAACCTGCAAACAGTGACAGTTTTACTTCTTCTTTTCCACTTTGTATTCATTTTATTTATTTTTCTTCTCTGATTGCCATGGCTAGGACTTCCAAAACTATGTTTAATAATAGTGGTGAGAGTGGACATCCTTGTCTTGTTCCTGATCTTAGAGGAAATGCTTTCAGTTTTTCACCATTGAGAATGATGTTTGCTGTGGGTTTTTCGTATATAGCCTTTATTATGTTGAGGTAGGTTCCCTCTATGCCCACTTTCTGGAGAGTTTTTATCATAAATTGGTGTTGAATTTTGTCAAAAGCTTTTTCTGCATCTATTGAGATGATCATATGGTTTTTATTCTTTAATTTGTTAATATGGTGTATCACATTGATTGATTTGTGTATATTGAAGAATCCTTGCATCCCTGGGATAAATCCCACTTGATCATGGTGTATGATCCGTTTAATGTGTTGTTGGATTCTGTTTGCTAGTATTTTGTTGAGGATTTTTGCATCTATATTCATCAGTGATATTGGTCTATAATTTTCTCTTTTTGTAGTATCTTTTTCTGGTTTTGGTATCAGGGTGATGGTGGCCTCATAGAATGAGCTTGGGAGTGTTCCTTCCTCTGCAATTTTTTAGAAGAGTTTGAGAAGGATGGGCGTTAACTCTTCTCTAAATGTTTGATAGAATTCACCTGTGAAGCCATCTGGTCCTGGACTTTTGTTTGTTGGAAGATTTTTAATCACAGTTTCAATTTCATTACTTGTGATTGGTCTGTTCATATTTTCTGTTTCTTCCTGGTTCAGTCTTGGAAGGTTATACCTTTCTAAGAATTTGTCCATTTCTTCCAGGTTGTCCATTGTATTGGCATAGAGTTGCTTGTAGTAGTCTCTTAGGATGCTTTGTACTTCTGTGGTGTTTGTTGTAACTTCTTCTTTTTCATTTCTAATTTTATTGATTTGAGTCCTCTCCCTCTTTTTCTTGATGAGTCTGGCTAATGGCTTATCAATTTTGTTTATCTTCTCAAAGAACCAGCTTTTAGTTTTATTGATCTTTGCTATTGTTTTCTTTGTTTCTATTTAATTTACTTCTGCTCTGATCTTTATGATTTCTTTCCTTCTGCTAACTTTGGGTTTTGTTTGTTCTTCTTTCTCTAGTTCCTTTAGGTGTAAGGTTAGATTGTTTACTTGAGATTTTTCTTCTTTCTTCAGGTAGGCTTGTATAGCTATAAACTTCCCTCTTAGAACTGCTTTTGCCGCATCCCATAGGTTTTGGATCATCGTGTTTTCATTGTCATTTGTCTCTAGGTATTCTTTGATTACCTTTTTGATTTCTTCAGTGATCTCTTGGTTATTTAGTAACGTATTGTTTAGCTTCCATGTGTTTGTGTTTTTTCCTTTTTTTTCCCCTGTAATTCATTTCTAATCTCATAGCATTGTGGTCAGAAAAGATGCTTGATATGATTTCAATTTTCTTAAGTTTACTGAGGCTTGATTTGTGATCCAAGATGTGATCTATCATGCAGAATGTTCCATGCACACATGAGAAGAAAGTGTAATCTGCTGTTTTTAGATGGATTGTCCTATAAATATCAATTAAATCTATCTGGTCTATTGTGTCACATAAAGCTTCTGTTTCCTTATTTATTTTCAGTTTGGGTAGATCTGTCCATTGGTGTATAAGTGAGGTGTTAAAGTCCCCCACTATTATTATGTTAGTGTCAATTTCCTCTTTTATAGCTGTTAGAATTTGCCTTATGTATTGAGGTGCTCCTATGTTGGGTGCATATATATTTATAATTCTTATATCTTCTTCTTGGATTGCTCCCTTGATCATTATGTAGTGTCCTTCCTTGTCTCTTGTAACATTCTTTATTTTAAAGTCTATTGTATCTGATATGAGTATTGCTACTCCAGCTTTCTTTTGATTTCCATTTGCATGGAATATCTTTTTCCATCCCCTCACTTTCAGTCTGCATGTGTCCCTAGGTCTGAAGTGGGTCTCTTGTAGACAGCATATATATGGGTCTTGTTTTTGTATCCATTCAGCAAGCTTGTGTCTTTTGGTTGGAGCATTTAATCCATTCACGTTTAAGGTAATTATCAATACGTATGTTCCTATGACCATTTTCTTAATTGTTTTGGGTTTGTTTTTGTAGGACTCTTTTTTCTCTTGTGTTTCCCACTTAGATAAGTTCCTTTAGCATTTGTTGTAGAGCTGGTTTGGTGGTGCTGAATTCTCTGAGCTTTTGCTTGTCTGTAAAGCTTTTGATTTCTCCATCAAATCTAAATGAGATCCTTGCTGGGTAGAGTAATCTTGGTTGTAGATTCTTCCCTTTCATCACTTTAAGTATATCATGCCACTCCCTTCTGGCTTGTACAGTTTCTGCTGAGAAATCAGCTGTTAACCTTATGGGAGTTCACTTGTATGTTATTTGCCTTTTTTCCCTTGCTGCTTTCAATAATTTTTCTGTGTCTTTAATTTTTGCCAGTTTGATTACTCTGTGTCTCGGCGTGTTTCTCCTTGGGTTTATCCTTTATGGGATTCTCTGCGCTTCCTGGACTTGGGTGGCTATTTCCTTTCCCTTGTTAGGAAGTTTTCAACTATAATCTCTTCATATATTCTCTCTGGTCCTTACTCTCTCTCTTCTCATTCTGGGACCCCTATAATGCGAATGTTGTTGCATTTAATGTTGTCCCAGAGGTCTCTTAGACTGTCTTCATTTATTTTCATTCTTTTTTCTTTATTTTGTTCTGCAGCACTGAATTCCACCATTCTGTCTTCCAGGTCACTTATCCATTCTTCTGCCTCAGTTATTCTGCTATTGATTCCTTCTAGTGTAGTTTTCATTTCAGTTATTGTATTGTTCATCTCTGTTTATTTGTTCTTTAATTCTTCTAGGTCTTTGTTAAACATTTCTTGCATCTTCTCGATCTTTGCCTCCATTCTTATTCCGAGGTCCTGGATCATCTTCACTATCATTATTCTGAATTATTTTTCTGGAAGGTTGCTTATCTCCACTTCATTTAGTTGTTTTTCTGGGGTTTTATCTTGTTCCTTCATCTGGTATATAGTCCTGTGCCTTTTCATCTTGTCTATCTTTCTGTGAATGTGGTTTTTGTTCCACAGGATGCCAGATTATAGTTTTTCTTGCTTCTCCTGTCTGCCCTCTGGTGGTTGAGGCTATCTAAGGGGCTTGATGGGAGGCTCTGGTGTTGAGTACAGCTGACTGTTTTTGTGGTGGTCAGAGCTCAGTAAAACTTTAATCCACTTGACTGTTGATGGGTGGGGCTGGGTTCCCTCCTTGTTGGTTGTTTTGCCTGAGGCAACCCAACACTGGAGCCTACCTGGGCTCTTTGGTGGGGCTAATGACAGACTCTGGGAGGGGTCATGCCAAGGAGTACTTCCCAGAACTTCTGCTGCCAGTGTCCTTGTCACCATCGTGAAACAGAGCTACCCCCAACCTCTGCAGGAGACTTTCCAACACTAGCAGGTAGGTCTGGTTCAGTCTCCCCCGGGGTCACTGCTCCTTCCCCTGGGTCCCGATGCACACACTATTTTTTGTGTGCCCTCCAAGAGTGGGGTCTGTTTCCCCCAGTCCTGTTGAAGTCCTGCAATCAATTCCCACTAGGCTTCAAAGTCTGATTCTCTATGAATTCCTCCTCCCATTGCCGGATCCCCAGGCTGGGAAGCCTGACATGGGACTCGGAACCCTCACTCCAGTGGGTGGACTTCCGTGGTATAAGTGTTCGCCAGTCTGTGAGTCACCCACCCACCAGTTATGGGATTTGATTTTACTCTGATTGCACCCCTCCTACCGTCTCATTGTGGCTCCTCCTTTGTCTTTGGATGTGGGTTATCTTTTTTGGTGAGTTCCAGTGTCTTCCTGTTGATGATTGTCCAGCAGCTAGTTGTGATTCTGGTGTTCTTGCAAAAGGGAGTGAGAGCACATCCTTCTACTCCGCCATCTTGGTTCCTCCTCCCAGGTCTTCATTTTTTAATGAAGGTTCCAGCGTCATATAAAACTTATATAAATGTATATGTTTCCTCTTGCTAATGTCTTTTGTCAGTCGAACTTACAGGGCCCCAGTATGAGAATCTAAGATGCGTACAGGAAGAGAATTTTCCTCCCCTACACTAGTCAGCCGCTTACATTACCAGAAGAACATTGGAGGGTTTGAACAATTTTCTTCTGCCCCATTACATATTTCTTCTTTCTGCCTGAAATTTCCCATTCAGTGCTTTGTGCCTTGCATGATTCTGGGTTCCTTTACTCTCTTTTGAAAACATCATTATGATAGGGATAGAGTAGTATAATTAAGTAGACAGTTTAGAAATCCCATTAGGAGATTAAGGAGAGAAAGGGAATTTTAAGGGAGTTTGAGAGACTGTTTTAAGCTAATGACCACTCAAGAAAAGAATCCAGTAACCTAGCAACAATCTGCACTTCCTTGAAGGAAGACCAGGTGTATCCAAGTGTCAGACACACTCAAGACAGAAGTCGTGATAATCAAAACACAAGACAATAGATATGGGGCCTGAATCTTGTTACATGAAGTCAGAGAGTTAATAGTCCCTGAAGAGTAGCATTTCTGCATGTAGACAAGACAGAAATATAGGTGAAAGGGAAAAAAAAAAAAAAAAAAACTAGTTGAAATGGGACAATATACGGAAACCTGAGATGAATTACCATATTTTAGTATATGTTACTACCCTTTTGTTAATATACATATGATTTAAATAGTGCCATGAGAGTCCCAGTTAAACCATAAAAGGCCAAGGGAGGAACTAATAATGTAAGCCTTGAGGTCTGCCCAAGAATGAGGAAGAAGATGATCTTCTCCCCTCCCCACTTTTTCTTTGATTATAAAAGTGTAGTCCTCTTTGTTCTTGGGGCTGCTGCACTCCCTTGCCACTCTGCTTGTGTCACTCACAAGTATCCTATGGTAATAAATTCACTCTTTGCCCCACAGTGAATTCTTTCTGCAAAGAATGAGACAAAAGAACCTGAGCTTCATTAAGTCCTGAAAACAAGTGAGCAGTTTTAATCAAGACAGTGGTTTTGAGGCCCCTCCTCATCAGGAATCACACGTTCAAGTCCCAATCTGAGTTTTAGCTGAGTTTGAGTCCCATTCGAGAAGGAGTGCAGTTTCAATTAGCTTCTATCAGGTTTTACAGTCCTTCATGATACAATAGATGTTTCAACCAGGCAGAAAAAGCTCTGAAAAGGGGGATGGACTATACTCTAAATAAAAGTCACACTTTTTCCATGGCGTTACCTAGATGATTTCTAAATAATTATTATAACCTTTATAATACTATACTCCTTCAGGGCATTTTTTGGTTTATACATAATTTTAAACTATATGCTTTTATCCACAACAGTGTAAAATGACATAAAATTAAATTTAATAGCTAATAGACTGGGTTTCAGAAGCAAATTTTATTGCAATTCCGTTAGGCTGGAATGATGGAACAAACCCAGAAAGACGAAATATTAAAAAATTAATGCAAGGGCCTAAGTCAAGAGCAAAGCGCGGGACCAACGAAAGTACCAGCCCACGGTGTCATCATGCCCTGGAGATGACAGAGCGTGCCAGCTTCCGATGAAAGCAAAAATTAAAAAGGCCCTTGACATTAGGGGTAGACTAGAGGGAAGTGAAAAACATCTAAAGATGAAGGTATTTCAGATCATCTGCAGGCAGCTTATAAGTTCAAATGGGGTATTCTGTAAAACCAGCCCCCAGTGTGGTCTTCTCCACTTCCTCTTATACGTGTGGCGGGAAGAAAAAAGTGAACCGTTATGAAGAAGTGGACCAAAAAAAGTACTCTGATTTAGTAAGGTCTGTCTTGTCATTCAGAGGCCACGCTCAGACTCCACATCCTTTGTTGGAGGAAGATGCTTTACTCTATGGACCTGTGAGGAAGTGTAAGGCCCCGAAGCAAGAAGAAGAGACAGGAGGTCCACGAAACTGGGGTCCTATCTTCAGTCTGGAGAAAAGCAGAAAACCAAATGCAACAAATGATCCTACAATTCCTCTGAAAATTACTTTGCAAAGGAATATGATACCAAGGGTGACCCGAGTCCTTCAGCAGACCATGAACTCAGAACAGACTTCCTGTTTGGAGAGGTGGAAACAGTGGATGATTCTGGAACTGGGAGAGGATGGTTTTGCAGAATATACTAAAAACATGTTTTTACAAGGGAAATGGTTTCATGAAGCCTTGGAAAGCATACTTTCACCCCAGGGAAACTTAAAAGAGCGAGATGAAAATCTCCTCGAATCTGGCTACATCCAAAGGGTCCAGCATGTTCTGAGAGATGTCAGTGGAGTGTGGGCTCTGGAAAAGTGCCGGTTAACGTGAGATCCTAAAGTATGTAGGTCTGCTGCACTGTGTGGCTGATTATCAGAGCAAGCTCTGTGTGACTGATCGGAAGACATCTGAGAAACCAAAGCTTTTCATCCGAAATACATTTGACAACCCGCTGCAAGTCGTGGTGTATGTTGGTGCCATAAACTATAAGGCCAACTACAGCTTTCAGGTTCAGTGTGGCTTGATCATGGTGGCCTACAGAGACGGGTCCCCCACCCACCCACATTTCATGGATGCAGAGCTCTGCTCCCAGTACTAGGCAAAGTGACTTCTTCGACTAGAAGAATATACAAAGAAGGAAAAGAACCTGAATATTCAGAAACTAGATTAGGGGCAGGAAGCTGTGTGGGAACGTTCAGGACTTTCTCACAGTTTGGGAAGATGTATTGCTGTTTCCTGTGATCTAGAATAAGGTGCCACAGGGTCTGAGAGCTGCAGTAACACAAGCTGAACTAGTAATTTGTTGAAATTTATTGCAACCAAAAAGGCAAAGCCGGAAAAGTTAAATTAAAAAGCCAGACTTCGGCACATAAAAGACCAGCTCTGCTATCTCTGACTAGCATTTACCCGAAAAAGGGCAAGCAGCATTGGCACAGTGTTGGTGCCTCTTGGACCCCCATAGACCTTTCTGTGTTCCGGGCAGGACGCCCAGTCTTTGAACTGAGAGATTCAGGGTAGTGAGGCCAGGTGCACAGAGCATTTCTCCCCGGGCACGCCAGCAGGGAGGGCCGTCCACCCCCAGGGTGTATGTGCAGTGAGAATTCGTATCAGCCAACTACTGCTGCCAGTGCAGGCTCCTAAAACTTGTTTTATGTATGGGGTTCCCTGTATTTCATTTGGGGGAAAAAGCTTCCATTTGACATTTTTGAAAAATAAACGTGATTCCTTAGCCTCAAGTAAACATTGCTCTCTGGAAAGATGGAGCATACTCATCATATCGTGGGCTATGCCCCTTGGCATCCCACCAAATAACACTCAGAAGCAGCCAGGCTCCAGTCTGAGAATCGTAATTGTAGGTATTTTGGTAGCTATTTTCTGGTTTGAGTCAAGGAATTGTGTACATGAAGAAAATGTATTGTTTGTTGAATTTTCCAGCTATGGGGAAAAATAATAACATGTAATTTTTTCTATGTTTGATAAGTAATAAAATTGATTAGTTGTCACTGGGTTCAGGAAACTTAAATAAATGCCCACTACAGCCCTGGGGGAAGGCTCCCTGTTTTATGGAGTAGGGTAGCATTTAAGTTACAGTTGCTGTCTTAAAATAGTAGGGTGATACAAACACCTTTTTCCTTCATTAGCCATTAATTATAAGAAATAAAATACAAGATATGAGTAAAGTAAAAAAAAAAAAAAAGCAACAATATTATATTTTAGTTTGAATAATAAATTTTACAATTCAAAAAGTATTAAATGAGTTGGACCTGCTATGACATCTGTTCAATGAAAAAATACATGGGGGTTAGAATTATTCAACATAATTATCTGACACAAAATAAATTTGAAGGAGATGAACAGTTTAGGGGAGATTTTATTATTAAATTTCAACATATCACAGGTTGGTTCATTATGTTGGATTTGTTATGGTGACATGAACATTTGTTCTTTTTCCACTGGCTTGCTCCAGTACCTGGGCTGGATTTCATCCAACCTCTAAGACAAACATGTTTTCACCCCAGTACAGCCCTGAGATGAGGTCTGCCTACAGCTGGATGTCTTATACTGGCTTCCAAACAGCTGATAGCTCAGGGCCTTGCTTACTTGGGGACTGGAAGAACTTTGCTAGCAGATGACACAGGTGGTTGCTCCTTTGCTCTATTAACATTTACAGAATTGAATTGTTTTTATTCTGTCTAGAGCAGTGGTTCTCAAAGTGTGGTCATGTAACCCCTAGCAGTCTGAGAGACTCTTTCACAGGATTAATGAGATTCTCTCTTTTTCCAACTTCCTATCTGTATGAAAATGGATTTTTTTTCATATACTCAACCAAAATATACTGAAGCATATTGAATACAGAAGTAAATAGGTGACTCCAAACATCTTTTAAGCTAGGTATCTTTGGAGATTTAAAAATAAGTAAAATAATGTCATTCTTCTCAATTTATTTTGAGACATAAATTTTTTAAAGTTACTTGTTATGATATATTTTAAATTAATAGTTATTACACCTTTTTAATAAATCAGTTCAATTTTATAAAATTTTAGTTTTAATTTATAATATGGTACATAGCAATAGAAATTATCCATGTAATCAAAAGTTCTTTGGGGTCTTTAGTAATTTTCAAGTGAATAGAATGAAACTAAGACCAAAAAGTTTGAGTTCTACTGATCTAGGGCAAAACTTTAGCTTGATAAAATAAAAGCAGGTGGAAAAAGTATGATTATTCATATTCAATTAATATTTATATTCAATTAATAACATTTCTAAAGCCTATAGTTAAAGATTAAACAACATGGACGCTCACTTGGTGAAGATAATTATATATGACTCCAAATTTCATTTTTTTCATTTTTGTGTACTATCTTTTCTTCTCTATGTTTCCATGTCATATATTCATGGCTAATGTGCTTATGTATTTTCCTTTTTTTTTTTTAATTTTTATTTATTTATTTTTATTGTATGGCTGTGTTGGGTCTTCGTTTCTGTGCGAGGGCTTTCTCTAGTTGCTGGCAAGTGGGGGCCACTCCTCATCGCGGTGTGTGGGCCTCTCACTGTCGCGGTCTCTCTTGTTGCGGAGCACAGGCTCCAGACGTGCAGGCTCAGCAATTG
This sequence comes from Balaenoptera ricei, assembly GCF_028023285.1. NCBI lineage: Eukaryota > Metazoa > Chordata > Mammalia > Artiodactyla > Balaenopteridae > Balaenoptera > Balaenoptera ricei. The sequence continues at coordinate 59,183,286 of NC_082652.1, forward strand.
TGGCTCACGGGCCCAGTCGTTCCGTGGCACGTGGGATCCTCCCAGACCAGGGCTCGAGCCCGTGTCCCCTGCATTGGTAGGCAGACTCTCAACCACTGCGCCACCAGGGAAGCCCTGTGTTTTCCTTTTTATCTTTCCCTTTTTCTCTCTCTGTACCCAACTGTTTCTCCTTTATCCCTCTCTTTCTTCCCTCCCAGAATTTGCTGCCATTTTTTTCTATTTTACACTACTGTAAGTGTACATAGTATCAAATCATGGAATTAAAAATAAATGCTTTTCTTAGTAAATAAAATTTTAATATATTTATATCAAATCTCTCCTTTTACTCTCCCCTCAAGATAGTTAAAATTAAAAGTTTGGTGACATTTCTAACAACCAAAAAGACACCAAAAATAAATTTTTAATTCATACTTTAATGTAATGTTTGAAATTTTCTCTAGAAATATTTTAACATTCTTAGAAAAGCATAAAAGGAAAATAAAGTAAAAAGAAAAGAAAATTATTTTATTTATGGGAAGTGAAGTCTTCAAATGAGAAGAATAAATGAAATGTGAAGAAGAATGAAGAAATTGCTTTGACAAAATCTGAAGCCAGGGGCTTATTAATATCAATATTTGTTTTTAAACTGTTATTTGAAATTATTTATATGATTTCTTCCAGAGAGTAAGGACATGCCAGGGAGAAACTCTGCAATGGGTAGAAAATTTGACACCATTTAATGACACATGTCAAATTTGAAGTTTGTTTTTGCTTTGTGTTGCAATTATACTCCATTGTGCTTTCTCTTTACTAAAATTACATTACACACAAAATGTTGGGGGTTCTAATGTTTAGACCCGTCATGGAGTGGAAGCTGGATGTTTAAAGACAATGACATCCTTAGGAACTGAGAGCAAAACTCAAAGCACCTGACACCAATGAAGCATCTGGAGATACAGATTGACTGAGGGAAATTTAAGTCACATTTGGAATCTTCAAAGGATAGAGGAAGGTATACTGACCTTCATATGGTGTGTTGTGCTGGGGCTTGAATTTAAATCATGAAATTTATCTCTCATTAATTGAGAGATTTTCTAACTTTTAATCCAGTTATTTTAATTATTTTTGTATTATATTGGTTAGTGTTATCTTCTACCAGATGTAAATTTAGATTCTATACTGAGTTAGTGGCAAGAAACTTATTTCTCTCTTGCATTCATATTAATATTGTCCATTATCAAACATGATACTAAGTGTATTCAGTAAAGACTGGTGACTGACTTGCCACTGATAGAAAGAAATACATCAATTTTTAAAGCAAAAATTCAAAGAGATGGCTATTTAACTTGTAAGATTACAGTCTGTTGTCATTCTGGTGAAATAGTTAAGGAAGCAAGTACAATGAATTAAAACATTTTCTGGGTTTGAATCTTGACTCTGTTACATGTTTCTTACTTTGAGAGAGTTAGTAAATAATTTAAATAATTTGTTTTGTTTCTCAGTTGTCCCATCTGTAAAGTAGATTAATAATAATACCTACTATTGAACTGTTATGAAAAGTAAGTGAAAAAATATATATAAAAAACTTAAACTAGTGATTGGTCAATTCTAAGGGCTCAGTGAACGTTATCAAGACCTAAAAATTATTTTATTTGGAATGATTTACAGGATTTCTCTTTTCCAATATTGCATTTGTGGTCTCAGGGTCAAATTGGCTAGAATATAATGTTTTTACAAACTGCAACACACATATGTTCATATGATGTTATCCCATCTGTTTGAAATATAACATTTCAATCAACTGGTGTTTTGCTTTCATGAATACACCTGGATTGATAGCTCTTGTATTATCCTGGGAATGCCAGTTGGTTTTGTTTTTATCTTTTGCCTTTGAATTAATGAGTCAGTAGAGAAGAGAATATAATTAATGTACTGGTTTCAAAGATTGTTTAAACCACATGGTACACTGAAATTAAAAAAAAAAAAATTTGTTCAAGCCTAGAATATATACCCTGATTACTTCATTAGGGTTGTTTTCTGTTGCTTGATCTTCTTAATATATAAACTGTAGCACTACTAGTACAGCATTCCAACTCTCTAGAGCAAAACCTAAGTGAATTATGTAAAAATAACAGGTAAACCAGCACTGACATACATGGTGATAGTGAATACTGGTGTGAGAACTCTCAAAGACAGCCTGTACTTACCTTTCATAAACAATGACACAGTAGGAGCTACTTGGAATTTGTCTAGGGTTTAATAGAAAAATCACTGAGCAATGGTGTGAGCTGAGTTCTCAAAATGGCTAAAGCTAAGTTAATTCAGACTAATCATAATAACAGCTCTAGTTTAATTTCCTTAACTCTAAACCACAAGGGCTATACCAGATATATTATTAATTTTTATTCTACTGTATTTTTATTCAATAAACAATTGTACTACTGTTAGGTACCCTGTGAAGTTTTGGGACACAGAGTTGAAATAGGTAAACCCTGTCTTGAAGGAACTCACAGTAGAATGAAGGACACTAAATGTTATATTTAATCCCAGGTTCTTATTTAGGCAAAGAAGAGAAGAATGTAATCTAATCTTGGAGATGAGTAATTATTTCTCTGAGACAATAGGGACAACTCTGAATCTTAAATAGTGAATATAGTAAATGTGTGTTAAAAATGTGCATGGAGGAGGAATTAATGGAGACTTCCAGGCAAAGGAAACAGTATATTCAGGAGTACCAAAGGCTAAGGCAACGTGATAACTTCAGGAATTTCTGGTAATTCAGTATAATGGAGCCTTGGGTGTGGAAGGGTCAGATGGAAGATGGAGAGGGAAGACAAGTTCATATTGCCAAGGTCCCATTACGCTAATCATTTAAAATTTTATCCTGAAAGCAATGGGTAATCGTGAAATAATTTTTAAGAGGAAATTACATATTCAGAATTGCATTTTGAAAACAAAACCCATTGGCAGAAATGAAACAATAGATATGAAGTGGCATTACTGGGTGAAGGGATACCTGTTAGGAAACTGCTATGGGAAAGCTAGGTAAGAAATAATGAAGGCTTGACATATGACTCCAGCAGCAGTAGTGGGAATGGAGGAATGGATTTAATAAATATTATAGGAAGAAAATTTGTAGAAATTAGAGACTGATTAAATGTATGAGATCTGGAAGAGAGTTATTTTTCTGGGTGGATGGGGTGGTGCTCTTTGCTGAAAGAACACAGGAATGGGAGCAGGTTGGAAAAGCTGATAAATTTCCATATAGGATAAGTTCAGTTTAAGTTTCCTGGGGGTTTATAATGGGAGACATCCATCAAAAAATTGGACATATGCATCTAGAAATCAGGAGATGATCCCTCAATTATCTTTTCAAATAATTTTATAACTCAATTTACCCAAAAATTACTTAACTAAGAGAAACTTTTTTAGTGCTAACTATATTCTAGCCATTAGTCTAAATCTGAATAATTGAAAAAAATGAATATTATTTAAGTATTTGCATTGCTCTTGCTTTGAAGTAGCTCACTAACTCAGAAGGGATATGTCTTGTTATCTAATAATTAACCCACAAAATATAGAAAATACAATGCCAAAAGAAATATTCACCTTTTAATTCTTTAACCTATTTTAGAATACCCCTAAGTCACCTTTTTCCAGATAAAATTTCTACTTTTTCAAGCTAGAGCTTCCTTTGAGCTTCTTCTGTTTAATACTCCCTGTCTTTTTGTGTGGCTTTTTGGATTATCACAAGACTGCTCATATGCTATTTGACACAGAGACAGACAGCGTACCCAGGGCTCTACCAAAGTTTTACAAGCCAAGTATTGCCAGACAATAACTTCCTGGACAATGACACTTCTCTTTTGAATTTATCTTAAGCTTTTTGTCTTGTTACTTCCATTGTCTTTCTGCTCAACAATTGCTAATAAATAACAATCAAGTCTCTTTCCCTTCTCACAATGTCAACTTTTAATTATTGCATTAACTTTTATTACATATATAATTTTTTAAGTTAAATAGTTCCATTGGTATATGAGAAAAAGAATCATTACAAAAACACAGATGCTCTAAGAAATTTAATTAGGATTATGTAAATAATAAAGAACTATGTATAGGAATTATTTATTAATTGGACTTTCTTGTTTCTATTATAATATCTGTCGTGATTTATATAATGAAAAATCTGATTGAAAACAGATGATATTTCCCAGTTCTAACTTCCTGAATCTTTCATGGAATTTATATAATCCCCCATAGAAGACATTTTAATCTCCATTGCATATAGGATCAATTCCAAACTCCCTAGTTTGATGCTCAAAAATTCTTCCTAATCTGTTAGACTGAATTTGAACATAAAATTTTGAACTCCAGTAGCTGACCCCCTTTCCAGCCTACACCTTTGTCTTGGCCCCAGCCATGTCTATTTGTTTGTTTCCTTCTCTCTCTAAACTCACCAACCTTTAGTTCAGTTTTTCTTCTTTTTTGGGAACTTTCCTGATCTTTCCAATTTTCAGTGATCCTAATTATATTCAGCATTTATTCTCTGTCTCCCTTCTCACTTTCTTCATATGTGTATATCTGTGTTCCCAAGTCACCTATAAAAGAAACATTGAAGGAAGTGACCAGGAGTGAGCAAGAGACAAAGAGTTTTATCTTGCCCTCTAATTCCAGTCACATTGCATATTTTCTTACGTCTTAATAGTACTTTTAGATAGATTATAGGCATATGATTAAATGAGACTCAGATTATATGCATATAATTAAATGAGACTCAGAGAGGTTCAAATAACTTCTTAAAACTCCCTCAAGTTTTAATGGGGAACTGGATTTGAATTCAGAGCTGTCTGTTTTTTTCTCTTGCTCATCTTACCCATGGCCAGAATGAGGTGGGAATGGGCTTTCAAATTGGGGTGTTAGGGTTTAAATTGCAATGCTGCTCCTTACTAGCTATGTGGACAAATTTATCAAACATTTTCTATATTCTCCACTAAGGATTTTACAAACCTTATTACAGGTAAGATTGTGAGCAAGAACACTAAGCCATGGTGGTAATATTATTGTCACTTTATAAATAAGGAAATTGAAGCACAGGGAGTTTGGGTAACCTACCCAAGGTCATAGAATTAGAGGCACAGCTGAACTTCAATGCTGGGAAGTCTGAACCTACATTCTAAATTAATATGCTAATCATTATGCCCCTATGGGAAACTACTATGACCCTTTTAAGCAGCAACAGTTTCCTCATGTATAAAATGGATATAAGATTATTTAGAAGATTAAATGAGATAATAGGAAAACACTAAGCACAATGACTTGCATAGTAGTAACTAGATAATAATGATTGTTGTTATCTTAGTTATTTTGTTTCAGAATTAAGTCCTACAGAGCCTCCTCAGGCCATAGGCTGTTTGAGGTCCTCTGCTTCAGTGGGGGAGGGTACTTTTTCAGTTTGGGTTCAAGCAGCCAAATAAAACTGAAGCTGAGATCAACACAGCACAAGCTTTATTCAATGGCTAAAGAATGGAGAAGCAGGAACTAAGTTCACCAAACAAATTTTCATCCACAAGATGAGAAGGATTTAATTTTAAAGAGTAAAGACAAAGGGAGGAAGAGTGAGGCTAATGATGGGGACGCACATGCATTAGTCTACCTAGAAGGGACAGGGGTTTTTCAAGGGAGTGGGAAACCACCCCTTTTTGATTCTTCTTTGGTCCTTAATGTCCTGTAATGGCCATTGGTAGGTGTGTTATTTAATATGCTAATATAGTAAAAGCAGTGTATAATGAGGCTCAGGGCCTATTGGAGGTCAGATTTGTTTGCCATCTTTGTCCGAGCTGGTCCCATTTGATTTTCGTTTGTTTGTAGCTTTCTTTCTTATCTCTATACCCTTTAAATTAAAGATTTATGTTAACTCCTGCTAAAGATGGGGGTAGGTTTGTTTTGAGCAAAGACCTGAAGCAGCTCAGACAACAATTTGTGCTGTATGGAGGGCTGGGGGCAGGAATTATATATTTTTATCTCATCAAAAATTAACTCTGCATATAGTTACTTGCTTCATAAAAACTTATTCATTTTATTATTTAATATATTAGTTATTTTGAAAGATGGTGAAGTGAAAAAAGACAGAGTGTTGTTAAATATTGACAGATACATCAATACAGTATTAGATATTTTTAGATTTAAACCATATTCAATAATGGAAGCATATTTTATGCCACCACTTAGAAGCTTTGTGGGAGAAATTTCATCATTGGACATTATATCCATTTAATAGCAAAAACCTTCAATATAATCTACCTCAGAATCCAAAACTTGCTTTACTCATATTTTCCAATAATATTGCAATCCAAGTGTATTTTGGACTCTGCTTCATTATTTTCTATCATTACTCCCTTTAGGACACTCATATCTAAATGTGCCCACAGCATAGCACCTAGCATGCATTGGTATGGAGAACTTTCTGATGATTTGCAATCTGTACCAGGAGAGGAAAAGTTGTGGAGTCAGTTTTTATTGAAAGTTAGTTTTATTTGTCTCCACCTCCAAATTCTAGCCACTCTCCTTCTAAATATGTGCCTGTGATTGTAAGGATGACAAGGCTAGAGTGTGCAGTTAGGTCAGTACTCAAATACCCCTCTGAAAAAAAATGGAAGAACTGAAAGTAGACAGGATAATGACATCACCCAACGGATAACAGAGAATTCCAGAGAATTTTATATCACAGTTTCAATTTCATTACTTGTGATTGGTCTTTTCATATTTTCTGTTTCTTTCTGGTTCAGTCTTGGAAGTTTATACCTTTATAAGAATTTGTCCATTTCTTCTAGTTTGTCCATTTTATTGTCATATATTTGCTTATAGTCGTCTCTTCTGATTCTTTGTATTTCTGTGATGTCCATTGTAACTTCTCCTTTTTCTTTTCTAATTTTACTGATTTGAGTCCTCTCTCTTTTTTTTCCTGATGAGTCTGGCTAAATGTTTATCAATTTTGTTTACTTTTTCAAGAACCAGCTTTTAGTTTCATTGATCTTTTCTATTGTTTTCTTTGCCTCTATTTCATTTATTTCTGCTCTGGTCTTTATGATTTGTTTCCTTATACTATCTGTAGGTTTTGTTCTTTCTCTAGTTGCTTTAGGTGTAAGGCTATGTTGTTTATTTGAGGTTTTTCTTGTTTCCTGAGGTAAGATTGTATTGCCATAAACTTCCCTCTTAGAACTACTTTTGCTATGTCCCATAGGTTTTGGATCATTGTGTTTTCATTGGTATTTGCCTCTATGTATTTTTTTATTTTATCTCTGATTTCTTCAGTGATCCATATTGTTACTAACATACTGTTTAGTCTCTACGTGTTTGTGTTTTTCACAGTTTTTTTTTTTTTTTCCCTGTAATTGATTTCTAATCTCATAGTGTTGTGGTCAGAAAAGATGCTTGATAAAATTTCAATTTTTTTTCTGCATTTACCAAGGCATATTTCATGGCCCAAGATATGATCTATCCTGAACAATGTTCCATGTGCACTTGAGAAGAAAGTGTATTCTGCTGCTTTTGGATGGAATGTCCTATAAATATCAATTAAATCTATCTGGTCTAATGCATCATTTAAGGCTTGTGTTCCCTTATTGATTTTCTGTCTGGATGATCTGTCCATTGTTGTAAGTGGGGTGTTAAAATCCCCCACTATTATTTTGTTATTTTTGATTTCCCCTTTTATGGCTGTTAACATTTGCCTTATGTATTGAGGTGCTCCTATGTTGGGTGCAGATATATTTACAATTGTTATATCTTCTTCTTGGATTGATCCCTTGATCATTATATAATGTCCTTCCTTTTCTCTTGTAATAGTCTTTATTTTAAAGTCTGTATTGTCTGATGTGAGCATTGTTACTCCAACTTTTATTCGATTTCCATTTGCATGGAATATCTTTCTTCATTCACTCACTTTCAGTCTGTATGATTTCCTAGATCTGAAGTGGGTCTTGTTTTTGTATCCATTCAGCCAATCTGTGTCTTTTGCTTGGAACATTTAATCCATTTACATTTAAGGTAATTTTCAATATGTATGTTCCTATTGCCATTTTCTTAATTGTTTTGGGTTTGTTTTTGTAGGTCTTTTTCTTTCCTTCCTCTTTTGTTCTGTTCTTTTGTGTTTTAATGACCATCTTTAGTGTTGTGTTTGGTTGTTTTGTGTGTGAGTGTGTTGTGTGTGTATCTATTGTAGCTTTATGGTTTGCATTTCCCATGAAGTTTTGATATAGCAGTCTGTATATATACAAGGTGGCTTTAAGCTGCTGGTCTCTTAAGTTCCATTTCCTTCATTTGTACTCTCCTCTTCTCACAGTTGCTGGGTTTGCTTTCATATTTGTGTGTGGGTGATTTCTTACTTTTACTGTATATTTACCTTTACCTGTGAAATTTTTCATTTGTACTTTTCTTTTTACTAGTTGTGGCCACTTATTTTCCCCCCACATAGAGAAGTTTCTTTAGCATTTGATTCAAAGCCAGTTTGGTGATGCTGAATTCTCTTAGCTTTTGCTTGTCTGTAAAGGTTTTGATTTCTCCATCAAATATGAATGAGAGCCTTGCTGAGTACACTATTCTTGGTTGTACATTCTTCCCTTTCAGCAATGTAAGTATATTGTGCCACTCCCTTCTGGCCTGTAGAGTTTCTGCTGAGAAATCAGCTAATAACATTATGGGCATTCCCTTGTATGTTATTTTTTGCTTTTCCTGCTGGTGTTTAAATTATTATTTTCTTTACAAATAAAAAGTTGATCAGGGTAAATTATTCTCAGACTTATTATTCCCATGTGCACTCATAAAAGTTCATTTCTGAACCTGAAAAGCAAAGAAGATCTTGAATCTGTTGAGATGCCCCATGGTACATATTTGTGGTTTAAACCTGCTGATATTTTTCATTTACACTTGGGCTGTCAAATCTAACTTTGCATTGGATTCACCTTGGTTGTTGTTACAAGCATTAGTTCATAATTACCCCTCAAAATATGTGCAATCAGCCAGGGGTTGATATATCACTATTTTAAAGAGTTCTTCAGCTGATTCTGATGGTACTTTTGCTATGCCTTCTGAAATACAATAATGTCATGTTCAAGAGAGAAAGGCAACCTGATAAATTGTTTCTTAATTGTGTATGTGAATAACCACCTCAAAAAGTAGAAAAAAGAAATTAGCCATTTTCTTCTTATGAAGAAAAGCTCTGCACTCAGTATAATTCCTTCTGTTTTACAACAGAGTCCCATCCAAGACCATGTTCTCCAAGAGTATTTGATGGTACCTGGTGAGGAAAAAAATGATGAAATGGCAGTAGGACACCAAGATGGAAATTACGGTTGTGGGTTCTTGACAATTCAGTACTAGAGGACGAATTAGAAGCAGATGAGTTAGGTCTCTCAATGTCAGGTGTATCTACCTCTAAGTGAGAAGAGCTTGATTATTCAGGTTCTCCAGAAAATAATAAAAATGATTAAATAAAATAGATCAATTGTTATCAACAACTGAAAGAATGCATACTATATTTTTTTTTTGTAGTTTCTTTTGTAACTCCTTAAAAACAAAGACAAAATGTTTCTTTGTTGTGTTTGTAGAAAAGATGTAATTTAAAATATAGCACAAAGTCCACAGGCTTCACACTGAATAATTGACATTCTCTAATACCAGGGGCAGTACTGTAGAACTGACAATAAGGTTTTTGCACATGTTTTGGCCTAGGAGGAAAAAAATTGGATTCTAAGGAACATAAAAGTACACAGGCAAACTGGATTTACTAAGGAAGAATCTGAGTGCAGAGAAGTAAGATAAATTAACCAAGGGCAGGCAGATACTGTAGGTGTTGGCAAACAGGTCTCTAAGGTTATGGGTTTGCAATAGCAATTTAAAAATTAGGATGCAATAAAGGTGAATTCTGTACTTAGCCCTCATCTGTTCTCTGAATTTTATTGGCTGCCTTGGTGTGTGTGTGTGACCTAGAGCATGGAGGTAAATATTTACATATAGACAAAATCCAGTCCTGTTTGCAAAGTGAGAATTAAATGAAGACATTTAAATAACATGCTTGTATCTGCTCATAATTGACACTCAAGAACTGGTTTATTATTACACATACATAAGTCTAAGCTGTCCAGCCGTTTCTTGCACAATGATATATTTTGTGGCACAGATACTGTTTACATTTTTAAAAGTTATTGGTAGAGACAAAGTTCAGGGTACTAAAGGATGACTCAAGCTGTCTGTAAATCTAAGCTGTCACTGTAAAACTCATCAATGATACACTAAATCTGAAAAACAGCAAAAGTAATATTCCTCCCAAGACTGCAGATACTGTCATCAAGGTTAATAAGCATTTATTGTAAAATATTATTGGAAAGTTTCCCAGAACTGTTTTCTCCCCGGGAAATATGTACTTACAAGAGCCATGGTCTAAAGGTAACTCTATCCCCCATCATATATTAAGTTGAGAAATAACCAATAAGGGACAGTGTAATTGGTGGCACTTATGAAAAAAGAAGTTGGCATTGACAGCCATTTTACTACATTTCAAAGATATTGAAGAAATAAATCATGATGATTGATAGTAAAGAATTTGGATTTTTAAAACCCTAGGCTTGGAAACTCAAATGATATAGAGACTCAAGATGGATTCTAGGCACTGAACACATCTGAATTGCTCCAGGCATCAGTAAGAACCTCAGCATTCATGGGTCCCCTAGGCCTTGCCAGGAGTAATGACCAGGACAATAGCTTTTGAATGAACAAAGCTCTTATAACATTTGAATTACCTTCAGCAAACAAAGCAAACTGCTTATTTCATTATTCCTGCCTTCTGATACTTCAGATGTCCAAAACAAACTTTTATTTAATTGTATTCATGTAGTTTTGCTTTTCCATGGTCTGACTTCTGAAAAAAAATATTATTCTTATTCTTATGATGGAGGCTAGATAAGCACTTCTAATCATCCCAGGTGGTTGTGTTAATGTGGGATACCAGTGGAGACTATTTTTGAATATAGTACATTGTGTTATCTATTAATTAAGGCAGGGAGTATTGCTAACAGAATTAAATACTTGTTTAGATTTGTTTGCCTCCTCTTGTCCCCTAAAATACTGTTCTAATCAGCAGACCTATTTTCTACCCTTTTTGATACCACAAACTTACCTATTGTTTGAGTTAAATCATAGAAGGCCGTAGCCCTTGGCTTTCCAATGTGAAGCACTAAATATAAAATGAGTTACTGAAAATAAGACAAGTCTGGTGCCATAAACCTGTCAACCTCATCTCCAGGATTTTCTTTCCAGATGGCACCACATACTTTCTTGATATTACCTTGCACTGAAAAAGTTGGGCATTTATGAATCTCATGTTTCAACACATTCTCAATAATGTAAAAGAATTGGGAGTAATAAGCATGGATCATTTTGAATCTATCATGTGTGTGCATTAAACTGGCATTCGATATTTAGTTAACATGAAAAGCAGAAGACTTTTAGTTTGAGTTTAAGATTTGATGATTGCATTCTTCCGTTTTCCATGCTCCATCAAAGAACATCAAAACAATCATGGAGGAGCAGATGTTGATATTTTCTCTAGTGATGAAGCTAACATCCAAAGGATTCACAATTCCTTTTTTGTATATCATCTAAAGCAGAGCCAGATGCAGCAAGTGGATTTGGCCCAAAAATTAGAATTAGCTCAAGCCAAATGTCCTTAGGAGGATTGTAATGTGTCCTGCCTGGGCAACACAAAATACAATATTGGACTTTCTGGAGCTATATGAGAAGAGGCAACGTGCAATTTACAAACAAAGCTAATTGGAACTGTATCAGGAAGACTTTATTTTTAGCAAAGGATCTGGTCAGTTTATTATACCTAAATTACAGTGGTAATTAAAATGAAAAAAAAAAAAAAAGAAGTGGGTCGTGGCTTCAGAGTCAAGCACTTTGCTGCCATGCTTAATGGTTTAGAATCACAAGCATGGTTGTAACTTTGTTGATGGTTATGTTAAGACATTCTTTCCTATGTATATATTTTAGATTAAAATAATTACTTGGATGTACAGTGATACAAAAATTACTGAAATTATAGGCTTAGCTGTGAATTATCAGACTAAAAAATAAAGATTCTACATAACCTGACTGCTCAAAGAATGGTCCAACTTTGATGTCATTGGGGATTTTGTTAGAAATGCAGACACTATGGCTGCACCCCAGACCTACTAAATTAGAATCTCATTTAACAACATCCCTGGGTGATTTATATGCACGTTGAAGTTTGAGATGCACTGCTCAATTACTTTAAGAAGGTTTGATGTGTCAGTGTTTGTGTATGTGAGTCACACGTACAAGAATAGCACTGTCATTGAAAATCAGTTTATGTTTTATTTTTCAATATATTGCAGCCTTGAACCTATGACTAATTTTGTTCCCTACTTCTTGCTCTTCAGAAGCAACTTGCCCCCATGTTAATCATGTCTGGCCATCCCTACTGGACTCACATCAAGGTAAAACTTCTACAGAGGCTGTAGGCTTAAAGAATGTTTGGGTTATAAAGTTGCCTCTATATTTTTTCAATGAGAGATATCATGAAATTTTCTTAAGATAATAAGAGTAATTGCTAGTATTTACTGAATATATATATATATATATATATATATATATATATATATATATAAAATGTGCAAACAACTCTTGCAAGGGTTTCATAAGCATCATCTCATTTATCCAAATATATAAGATGGGTATGATTATTCCTGTTATAAAGATGTTGACAGTGAGTTTCAGAAACTTTAAATAAATTACCCAAAATCACAAAGGTAGTATGTGGAAGAGTCAGAATTCATACAACATAACCACTACTGTAAGCAGTTTTTGCCAGAAAACCACCCTCAGCAGGAAATCCCCTTTCTTGCCAATTTAAGAAAAGCTACATTGTAACTAACTTTTAAATCAGGTGCCCCCGTGCTCTACTCATCTCTGGCCCTAGCACAACATTCAAATCTTTTCATCATGGCATACCTTGCCTAAGCTGTTGGTTCTTTCCATAGATCAAAGAAGTAGAAATAAAGAATAAGCAATTAACAGATGACCAGACCTATTCCCTAGCTTCCCCTTCAGTACTCCTGTGAACAAACTGTGTGAACAAAATATTATCTAAAGAAGAATCACAAGAAGTCAACAAGCCTGCACACAAGCTTGCACACAGTGGGGGATGGTGATGACTCTGATCCCCCATCTCAATGATTATCTAAGATGACTTCCCTTTTTCCCATTAAAAACTTTCATGGCTAAGCAGAATCTTGAGAGATGTTTTTTGGGGGACACTGAGTACACCATCTCCACAGATTGCTGGTATTCTGATTAAAAGCAACTTTCTTTTCTACCAACATTCCTCTCTTTCATGTATTGATTTTCAAGTGGTGAGCAGTCAGACCTGATTCAGTAACAGATGCTGAATATCTCTAATTAGTAGAGAAATGCAAGCCCAAACCACAATGAGAGATCACCTCACACCTGTCAGAATGGTTATCATCAAAAAGTCTACAAATAACAAACGTTGGTGAGAATGAGGATAAAAGGGAACCGCTTGTACACTGTTGGTGGGAATGTAAACTGGTGCAACCACTATGGGAAACAGTATGGAGGTTCCTCAAAAATCTAAAAATATAACTATTATATGATCCAGAAATTCCATCCCTGTGTGTATGTATATATATATATATATATATATATATATATATATACACCAATTTGAAAAGATACATGGACCCCCATATTCATAGCAGCATTATTTACAATAGCCAAGATATGGAAGCAACCCAAGTGTCCATCAACAGATGAACAGATAAAGAAGATGTGAGATATATACATATATATGTGGAATATTTCTGTATATGGCTGTAATATTTCTCAGCCATAAAAAAGAATAAAACGCTGCCATTTACAACAACGTGGTGGACCTAGAGAGTACTATGCTTAGTGAAATAAGTAGACAAATACTGTATGTTATCACTTATATGTGGAATTCAAAAAACAAAACACACATGTATATAACAAAACAAAAACAGCCTCATGGATATGGAAAACAAACTGCTGATTACTAGTGAGGAGAGGGAAGAAGGGAGGGGCAAGATAGTGGTATGGGATTAAGAAATACAAACTAGTATGTATAAAATAGATAAGCAACAAGGACATATTGTACAGCATAGGAAAATGTAACCATCTTTTTTAAATAACTTTAAATGGAGTATTATCTATAAAAATATTGAATCATTATGCTGTACACCTGATATAATACTGTAAATCAACTACAGGTCAATAAAAAAAGAAAGTTAAGAGTAATTACATATATTGTGTTTCAGTACACAGAAGAGTGCATTCTTTAATATGGTCAGCTATATCCCAGTTATGAACAAAAATGTCACATTTCTTTCTTCTCAATATGTTCTATATACCTCTATATATCTTAGAGTATAGTCTACAATATTCAGTGGCAAAAGCATTATTTTTTGGAGTTTATGAGAATCATGATTCTTAACATTCTATTCAAAATAAATATTGCATTATAATATTGAATATGCATTTTAAAATTGCATAATGCCCCCAGAGACTTTGATAAGCCACCCTTTCTCCCCATGAAAATCAATAAATTTATGAGCTCCACAACACCAGGATCATTAGTTTAAATATCCTCTTCAACAGCCTACTCATTCTAGAACAGCAGTGTAAAAAGTTAATACACTTTTGATAAATATTCATCTTATTTAACAGAATGGAAAAACTACATGCTTAAATATGGGTTAGTGATGCAGTACCAACTGGGTGCATAAAAAGGAAAAAAAAATCTGTCATGCAAATAGAGAACAGAGTGGCATAGAAAGCACTGATTAGACAAAGGCATCCTAAGTCAAATATGATGTAGATAACTTGTAGTGAGTGGCAGTCAAGATAACGGACATTCTTGAGAAAGAATTAGAAATCTGTGATTATTTTTAAAAGGAAAGGGATGGGGACATACTCAAGAGATGGCTCTGGCAACGGTTACATATTTAAGAGTAAAAACAAGAGCAGGAAGATTAAATCACAAAAGAGCAGATTCAAGTCAAGTCATAAAGATCTAGTCTATTATGGCTGGAATCATGCCTTTCTTTTAAAATATTTTCAGTAAATATTAGTAGATTTGAGTAAAAATGATATATTTTATAAATGTGATTATGGAATCATTATATTATACCATCTATCAGGGGGAAAGGGTGATTTAAAATAAGAGTCACCGAATGTGTGTCTGGAACTTTTGCTCCCAGCCAGCCGTCAAGAGCACAGTGTCTATGCTTTCAATCTGATAAGACTGTTGACCAATATTGACTCACTTGCTTGGCTCCATTGGTGACCTTCAGAGTTGAAGAAGTAGCCAACCTCTGGTTTATATGCAGGGAGATAAAACTCAAGACCCACCCAAGACCTTTCCGTTTGGGTAAGGAATGATTTAGGGACATTGGCAACCCTAAGCCATTGACACATTTGATAAAAGTCATTTACTTCATTTTTGAAATTGATTTTAAACTTTGTTGGAGAGTTTTTATGTTCCAATCAGGAATCTAATCCAAAGCTTTTAAAGTTCAATTTTTACTCATAAGTTATTTTCCTTTGTTTAGGGTATAGATTTTTTGGAAGTATTCAAATGAAAATAATACAATTCTTAAATGACAATTTAGAACATTAACAAATAATGAACACTTTTGCAAAATCAAAAAAATTAGAGAATTCATTTTATTACTAAACAGGCTACCAGGTGAGTTATATTAAAAATGAAAAATGAGCCATGGGAATGATGATGGAAATGTCTATCAGGGGCCCACAAAATCTGGGATTTGAATTGGTGGAAATCACAGGGAGGACTGAGGCCTCACCCAGGTGCCACATCCTCAGTACAGAATTCCAATGTCTTAAAATGAAAAGCACGTTAAAACTTCAACTGCATGTTTTACAGATGAAATAATTTGTGTCCAGGGAGGCTAAAGGATTTTCTTAAGGATGTACAAGCTAAACAGTGGCAACACTGGAAGCAGACATAAGATTTCATGACTTCCCTAACATTCAATCAATAAAACCTGTTAAATTATTGGATGGATGCCCTCATAAGGTGGTTCAAAATTTCAGAACAGAAATGAATGGGATCCAATCCTAAATTTTGTTGAAGAAATGTAGATTAAGGCAAAGGTAAATCTGGCATCTTCCTAACTCCAGAAATCTCAACTCACCATAAAGTCATATACCAGAATATATAATGAACACATAAAAAACATTTATTAAGCATTGGTTCCAAGTTACAGTAACGCATGGCCTTTTTGAAAGAGTGTTAAATGCATTTATTATTGGTGAATAGCTTATTCCCCTGACTGCAGTATTTCTAAGTAATGACTATTTTGGAGGTGACGAATCTCTCTTTACATCCTATTACCAAGCAATACACATTTCACTTAGGATAACATGGGAATTAAATAAAGAGACACAATTTCAGATGGAAAATAGTACTTGGAATAATTAGATTACAGGTAGGTCTCCATAAAACTTTTAAAGAACACTAGAGCAATATGAATTCTGGGGCAATTTTTCTTCTGGGTTTATATGATGTGTTTTAACACAAAAATGCTTTTCACAATAAAGTTCTAAAAGACCAATGGTCTCAACAAGGACCATTTAAAAAATTCAAAATCAGAGCATCAGAGCAAATCAAAATCAGAGCAAATTCTAATGCTCAATGAGGTAATTGGCCACATGCCACTCTTGCTACAATTTAATCAGAATTTTTATATTCTATAATCATCACAATAAAAATTCAAATATATTCATTTTATTAAGAAGTATTAGATTTTAGTGAATTTTATCTTCAGAAACTCCATTTTGTCCCATTTTCATCTTTTCTAAGCATTTAAAATAAGTCATGGAATGACAACTTATTTCAATTTAAATGAACATTTTTCTGTTTTTGTTTTTATTTCTCTGCCTTCCTTGAGTTAATGCTAGTCAATACAACTTTCTGGGATGCTGAGAAAATGTCTTCAACCATTTGTACATATACAGGTAGTTCAACAGTAATCAAAGTGGTTTATCTTCTTTATTCACTTGAATAAATAATATTTGTATTCCCACCCACCTCAAACTTTGGCTTAAAAAAAGAAAGATACTAGACAGGTACAATTACATGCTATTACAAATTGTGTGGAAAGTAAGAAAAGAGGGGAAAAGAGGGTAGAACTAGTTAACTTTAACTTACTACAATTAAGGAAGGTTTTATAGACAACATAACATGTGAGTGAGATGATGAACAATAAATAGAATACATAAAGGCAGAAATGGCAGATGGGGTACATTTTAGATGGCATGGATGTAGATGTACATGTAGATGTAGTTAGATAAATAGATAATGACTTAATTGAAAGCATGGAGTTGAAGTAGAAAAATAAAAGACATGGTTAAGGTATGCTTAGTGGGTAGCATTTATGTTTAGGTTACAAAATTATATTCAGATCAATAGAGTGCTTTAATTGTAAGACAATGGATTTTAACTTATATCATTATTTCTCAAATTTAAGACCTTGTGTATCTCCAAAAAATATTCCAATGGTTTCACAGACTTTGATTCCAGTTGAATTAAAATTTGAGTGGGAACTCTCTAAGTGAACACTTGAAGTATCACCATTGTAATAAAAGTGTAAGCATATGAACTAAAACCAAGTGGCAAGTCTGGATTACAAAGTGGCCATCCAGAATGATCCAGAATATGCTTATATTGATTTATTAATTGTTATTTAAATGAATTTGTATAATTAAGAAGAAAATCCATAGAGAAATTTCATTCCCTGATAAGAAGGATCTGTAATCCCCAATTTAAGAGGCACTGTCTTATAGTGAATGTAGAGCCATTAAAGTTTAAAAGTACAATTAAATTGTCACTTTAGAAGAATTATTCTAGAGAATTTCATCTTAAGAGATACTGGGGAACTTTCCTGTTCATTAGATTATTCTATCAACTAATATTTAACTAATTCCCTAGATTCCACCTAGATACTAGGTGTCAGAGAAACAAAGATGAATACATGGTTCTGCCATAAAGAAGCTCATGGTTTAGTTGAGGAAAATGTCCTTGGCTTATAAAAATAATAAAATATGAATATGCAATGGTAGAGAGATTGACAGAGAGGTGGCATTTAACCCAGCATGGAGGGCAGAGAAGACTGAATGACTAAGCTAAGTGTTAAACAGTACATTGAAATTGTGTTTAAGTTTGAGAGTGAGTGTGTGTGTGTGTGCGTGTTTGTAGGGGCAGGGGTGGGGCCCTTGAAGAAAAAAAAAAAAACAGCACGAATAAACATTCCTTTGATGTTGCTAAAGTGAAAAGTTTGAAGCAGCAGATATTAGGGAATCAAACTGGGAGTGTAAACAGCAGCTAATCCCTGTGGTTGTAGTAAATTGCTGTTAAGACACTGGCTTTATCTTTGGGCCATGGAGAGCTCTTAGGGAATGGGAAGTGAGGGATGACACAGTTGACTTGATATTTTAGTAAGATAACTCTCAGAAGAGGAATAGGGATAGTAGATAGAAGATTATTCTAATATTATCCCAAGTGATGAGTCCCTGGGCTAGAACACGGGTGATAATAGATAACAGAATGAAAAAAATTACGTTTAAGAGGTAAAATCAGTAGAATACTGACTATGCATGGGGCATGACTGAAAGGAGGAAGTCAAGGATAAATAAGTTTTCTGGCTTAGACATATCTATCAATTGAGAATGAGATTATAATGAGATGGAAAAAACCTTGAAGAGAAAATGATGAGTTAATTTTGACATGTTGGGAGTATAGGGCCTGTGGGCTACCCAATACATGACTCTATTGACAGATGAATATACAAATCTGAAACCTAGGCAAAAGCTATGGCTTAGAAATACAGTTTTAAGATTCAAAAATTTAATAGTTGAACAATCTGCTGATGTTTAAGATAGGTGCAAGTTATTAAGCAATTACAGGAGGCTAGGCTCTTTCCAAAGTCCTTTAAATGAATTATCTCATTTAACACTCAACAAATATATGGAGTAAATACTAGTAAAATCCCCATCTCAGAAAGAAGTTCAGGAAATCTGACTCCATAGACTATATGGCTTCTCTGGGAAACTGTATAGTGAGAGAAGCTGTTGGCAATAGCAGAACCATGGAGAACACCAGCATTTAGTGTTTTATGTTTATTATTTTATTAAAATATAGGTGAGCCTATGAGTGAGACAGTCATCAGAGATATTTATAGAGAACCAGGCTACATAGTGTCATGGTGGTCAGGTCAGCGGTCAATTTGAGAAGCCAGTAAAAATCCATAATTTGGTTTGGCAATTGAAATGACATTTGTAAAAGCAGCTTCAGTATAATTTAGGAATATAAGGGATATTATAATTGTCAAGGTGATAATTAACTTGTTTTGAAATAACTACTGTTTTGAAAGTTCAGAAGACAAAAAGAAGAGAGATTCAAGTAGACTCTAAGCTTTGATTTGTATTGGATCCAGTCTGCATGGTTGTGCAACTTCCATACCTTCCCTAAATTCACCTTGTTCTAAATGATCCTTAGTGTTATTTCAGTTAACTTGGAAATATAACCAGTTATCAGCACCTCTTTAATCCCAACTGGGCTTGACTTGTTTCCACCATCTAAGCAACCTCCTTGCTTTTGTAGGACAAAAAAAAATAAAAGCCCGCCGACAGCCTATTCCTCATAAAGTAACCAAGGTAATACTTAGATATATTTGTTTCTTCTAAAGTGTAAATTCCATAGATCCCTACAGCTAGAACAAAGTATTACCCAGAATAATTCTCAAAAATGTGTGTTAAATGAATAGACAAAAAAAGGAAATAATGTTTATAGCAATGATTCACATTGCTTGTTCCCTTTGGAGGTTTTCTTCAACTGGGAAATAATTTTCCATAGCTATATTTAAGAAGGCATATCATCACACTGTCAAATAGACATAATGAGGTAGCAGGAATTGATAATCAATAGAGTATCATTTCTTCACAAAGATCTGAAAATTTAAGAATGCAAAGGAAAACTATAAGCACAATTTCTTTTTCTTAACATAGGACAAAACCTGATATTGTCCTCTAAATTCTTCGTTTATATCAAAGCAGAAATGAAATTACAGGGGTGATGATTTTAGTTCAACTCAATAAAACTAGTTCCTGAGTGCCAAGGGCTGTTTTAGATACCAACAATAAAGTGCCATTTTAGAAATGAAAATCATGGGCTGACCTAAAAAATCATGTTTGTTCTCAGGTCACACAGGGTGTACTTTTAACTAGAGTGAATGTAGCAGGGGTTAAGAGAAGCAGTCTTTTTGTTTATCATGTTATTTATAGAAAAATATGATTTGCCTATTTACCACAGTGTCCATTAAGTGCACCAGCTATTATGTAGTAAATTTTTCCAACATAATGAATATATTCAGTTGAAAATCACCAGAGCAACTCTTTTATAGAATGATAATGGCTGTGAGAAATACAGCAGTAATCCAGTCAAATGTCTGCCCACAGACCTGGGTATTGCTATAGCAGTCCACATGCTTCCTGCAATTACAAGCCAGTCTTATATTTATCAGCTTATTTTTCATATACAGCCAGTTTTACCACCCCTTAAACACTGTGAAGGATCTTGTAATTAACTTTTTCTTGTTACACTTGTATAAAAAGTGCCTCTGAAGCAACTTAATGTAGAAAATGATAAGAATATTAGATTTTCTTGTGGTTTATATCACTTCAAATAAAAATGTTTATTTTTCTCAACACTTTTCTGGATTCCTCCATCTGAATGATAGAGATCATGTAAAATTTATTCCATTGCAATTTTGAAGAATGAGAATTTCTAATCTAGAGACTTGCTTTAATGGCTCAGTTCCTCTGAAATTTGGAAGTAAATATTTTAAAAATTCCTAAAGATCCTTTTCTTCAAATCTGCCTTGCAGTCAGTCTTAATTTTATTTGAGAACTCTGAATTATTAGAGTCTCATATTTTTATTTACACTCTAACCTATAGTATTATCCCTGGATGGGTCTAAATAAATGCAACTAGATCACGGGTTCTCAATTTACTGAGTCTATGTATTTGAATGGAACAAAAAGAGAACATATTTATTTTTAACTAACCTCTAATTGACAGTTGTTATTTGTTCCATTATAAATATAGTCAACCAACTGGAGCACTACTAACAGTACCTATGCTTTGTCACAAATAGAAAAGACAGTTTTCAAATCATCTGCAAGTTCTGCAGAGAACCCAAGGTATCGCTAATGATTATCACTACTTTGAAATTACAGCAGTTATTTTTCCTTCTGGTTAATCTTATTTAATATGCTAAAGAAGCATTTACATTACTGTATCACATTTATTAATACTATGATAAATGTATTTCAATATAATTGGTTTCCTTTGCAAATTCATCTCCTTTATTTTATGTGTTTAAAAGCATTATTTTGAGGAGGGGCTCTATAAACTTCACCAGACTGTAAAATGTGTCTACTACTCAAAAGATGACAGGGTGGGTTTGGGATAGCCTGTTCCTTTTTTGTTCACACACTTAGTCTCCCTTCAAATCAGACAATTATCAAAAGAATGTTCAGTTTTCAGAATATTTCTTCATACCTCTACGTATTCCAATTGTTGGTAGTTTTATTCCTCAGCAATTCATCAAGAAAATTGCAGAATTGGGATCTATCTTCTAAATTTTTTTTCCAGATCAATCTGCTCCTAATATTGTTGTCAGAGTTAAAAATTCAGCCAATTACTTAGGGCTAAGAATTCTTTTGAGCTTTTTATGTCTATTACAGAATTGCATAAAGGAAATAAAACATCACTTTTAGAGGTAAATGGAAGGAAGCCCTTCAAGCCCTCAGGAAATTACAAACATAATGTTACAGTAAAAAACAAAACAATCAGTTAGCAAGTTAGTTATCAACTCCAGCCAACTAGCAAGTTGAATTGGTCATCTAGTTTTTGGTCAGAGGACACTGGGAATTTTTCCCCTATGCTGGTTTCTTCCACAAAACTTTACCTTCTCAAAATTTCTATTTTTACATTACATCTGCTTATTCTGAATCTCATTTTCTCAGGCTCTTTGCAACCTCCCATATCTTCCAAGGTGGTAGGTAATTAATCTCTTAATGGAATTAATACTATAGAAAAAAGAAAGGTAGAAGAAAAATATATTTTCACATCCACTTATTTTTTCTTTCATCATTTGTTGAGCACTTTCTAGGGATTAGGCACTATGGAGAGTAAGAATAAATCATGGTGCTTCTCTGCAAGTCCCTCTTTTACACCTCAGTCCCCTCTTCTTTCTACACTATGCTACTCACCACCCCCTTGGCATGTTTTAAGAGATACTATAAGTATCTGAATTTTTAAAGTGACCTTAGAGTAGTAAATTGCTATTTCTAACTTACAGAAGTGTGACTTTTGTGTTGGACTCTCCAATGGTCCGTGCTTAATTATCTGAAGAGAAAGGGAAGGGATTGCATAATTGACAGAATTTAATGCCCCTGCCTTCCTAGTCAGATGACAACCCGGCCACCCATTGCTTAGTGTCAGTCCTGGTGGAACCAGGGAATGTTGGCTCCAACTTGTGTATGTATTTTTAAGCAAAAATTAGATCACACTGTACATACTGTTTTCTAACAACTTTTTCAGCTAATAATTTCCATCTTTCCACTTCAGTAAATGTTTCTTTCATCTAAAATTCAGACTCATTTCAAAATGCCCCAGTGATTACTAAAATGTCCTTCATAGTAATTTGTCTAAACTAGGATCCTATCCAGAACTGTGCATTGTCCCTTATTGTTCTGTGCCTTAAAGCTCTTTTTAAGACATAGCACCAAAATGTCTTCAATTATTTATCATTCTTAGTTTTGTGGTTGTTGTTCAAACACCAATATATCATGTTTTATAATCATGCTTACATATTCCCTGAGTATATTTAATTTTAAATTTCCTCTCCCTCTTTTATTTCTAATTTGACCACAATTACCGTGAAAAATGCATTCCTTCACACCAATCTATATGATACAAGCAATAAAATATTAGTTTGTCCTCTCATGAAGGGCTATGAACAGGGGTTATGGTGACAACAGTTTGCTGACATTTTCTTTTCTTCTGTGTCTATGAATAAATTCCTTTACAAGAAATTGACTCCTTTGTAAATGTTAATGTTTAACTAGTTCAGAAACTGTAAGAGGTTTTGATATAGCCAATCTTGAGCATACTCAATACATACATATCTTATATTTTTAAAAGACTAGCTTTTTATAGGAAATTAAATTGAATTCTGCCTTGAGGCACACAATTTAAAGCATGCAGTTATTCAGCCTAAATATACACACATATTATTTTCAGCATAATTTAATCATAATTGGAATTGTCGTTGGAATCATCATTCAGAATTGCTGCCTCCTCACCTATTGCCATGAAGTTTCATTCTGTCCCCCACTCCCCACTTTGTCTAAGAACTCTGTCAGTCTTATCAATATGCCTTAGCTTTTTTCAGACTGCACTAGACATAAAGGAAAGGGGAGAAAATGGGCTTTTTGAAGATGATTGAATTTTGTATAAATCCAAACCTCATTTCCTATTTGGCTTTAGTGAATAAAATGATATTTGTAAAATCCTGCAATAGTGAGCATCATTTTTATCATTTGTAACATGAGGCCAATTCAATAGAAATGAGCTGAGATGAAGGACAATTAAACATAGTTCTGACTTTAGAGTGTTGTTGGCATTCCTAGAAAGGTTCCTTTTTCTGATCATATCTAACTTCTATTCATTTCTCCTGCTTTATATTGTTTTACTTACAGCTTCACACTATTTGGATTCTGAGAATATATTATTTCTTCCTTACAAAGAGCTTAAAATAGTGAAACCTAAATATACAGGATAGTGGCAGAAATAGGGCAGTCTCCAAAGTGCTGACTCTGATTTCTGCAGTTCAATTAAGGTGGCTATGAGATGCCCTTCTACTTGAGCTGCATAGCTATAGCCTTCTTTCCCTAAAATTGATACTTTTCTAGTCAATAAGTATTTATTGAGCATATACTATATGTCAAGCTTGGGATACAGCAACAGTAAACGGAATAGAAAAAACAAAATCCCCACCCTACATAGTTTATGTTCTAATTAGGTTTGTGTGGTGGGGGGAGGGGATAAGGGTGATAAGAAATAGTAAGGAAAAAAAGAAAAGAATAATATAAATCATATTGGATTATGGTAAGTGCTAAGGAGAGACCTGAAGTTGAGAATGGGGCAGTCATCAGAGAAAGTCTCTTAGAGAAGAGAACATTTGATTAAAGCCCTAAAAGAGGTAAAAGAACAAGCCCTGTAGATATTTGGAGAAATATCTGTAGTCATGATTCTAAAGAAGGCAGGGAGATTCCTGTAACCAGAAAGGGTTGGGCATAGTTAAAAACTAAGGGAAATCCAGAATTTAGAGTGTAGACTCTCACTCCTTCTTTTTGCAACTCTGAGTACCTTGCTGAGCTACTGGATCACATGGAGGCTTAGCTGGATTTTATCTTTTTTTCCTGAGTGATAATAAAAATTATCATAACCATTTGAGTTCTTAATACTTTTCAGACGTTTTAAGATCTTTACATAAAGTGTTTTTTTTAATCCTCTCATCAGTTCTCTGAGACAAACAATGACATATTATTTACCAAGGGAGGGGACTGAAATCTGTGCTTAGCTAGTGGAAAGCGGAGCCAGATAAAAACCCAGATCCAAAGCAAGAGGTCTGTCTGCCTCCAGCCTGTGAACTACTGACTGCTCTGCCATACAAATACCCAAACATCTTGAGATGCATGTGTGGACATATTCATAGATAGGATGAATTACTTTTGTAGAGTGTTGACTTGAAAAAGAATCACAACATGAGAACTGTGAGGTAAGTTTTATTTGTGGCAAAATTAGGACTATAACCTGGGAGACAGAATCTCAGATATCTCTGAGAAACTGCTCCAAAGAGGCAGGGGGAAATGTCAGTATATATGTGATTTTGGTGAAGGGGGAGTACATGAAATCAAGCACATATTTTTTGCAGAAGTTTTCTGCTAGTCTTGTGAAGGTTACTGCTAGTCACAAGGAGCAGATGTCACCATGAAGGATTTTAGTGCTTTTCTAGATATGAGGAGATATAAGAACTGGGCTCATAAAATCGTCTTCTGAAAATATCTATCTGAAGAACTGTTCTGCCAGTTTTTCCCAGAGCACAGAGTACCTCATTTCTGCTCTCCACCCTGAGCTCCTTTCAGTGGGTGTTAAAAGTCAGCAGCTGCAGCAGCACATGCTTTAATCCTTGTAGAGGCAGATGGCAAGTGCCAATGGGCAAGTGCCATTTTGTAGTAGACAATAGGACATTAAATTTTCAAAATAACATCAAAGATTCAGTAGTTTATTTTTAAGAGGCTCAATTTAAAATCTTCAGTCAAATCTGATATGACCTATAATTTCTGCTTTTTCACAAATACTATTAGAGAAAGCCCAGGTATGGGATGACAAGAAGTAAAGAAGACCTGTAAGAGTGCTTTCTACAGGCAGCTGTTGAGAAGACAAAATTCTGCTTGTGCATATGTAAATGTTTATTATAGAATATTACCCCAAGAAGGGGTAAGATTCTATAATATTGAATAAGGAAGGGTAGTGTTGGAGAGGAAGAAGTTATCCTCTACTTTTCTAGATTCATCTGGCTGGTCTAAGAATTAAATTAACATTAGACAGGAGAGGGTCAAACAAAATTTAATAACATGTATACATGGGAGAGACCCAGAAAAACTGAGTAACTCTCCAAAATGGCTGAAATCTTCACCTTATATGCCATCTTCATTTAAAGCCAAAAAAGGAGGTTGGGGGTAGTGGTTTGGGAACTCAAAGGGGAGGAAGGCAATTTACATGGAGATACAAAAGCAAATGTTTGTAAACAAAATTTTGCTGGGTCATGCAGAGACAATGGGACATAGAGAGAAATTTTAACAGACTTTCTTAGGTTCCTTCCTGTCTACCACACTCAGTTCATACTATAGTCATCTATGGTGATAACTCCTTTCCTGGAACAGTTCCTCTATCTATATTCCTTAGTCGGTTAGGGTGAAGATCAAAGTTTCTTCCTAAGACTTTTGGGCCTTGATTTTTTTCAACTCAAAATAATCCGCATGCCAAAGAGACAATTTTGGTTGACAAGTTCGCTCCCCTACAGTAGCTAATAGCATCTAGTTCAAACTCAGTTGGGGCAGAAATTCTTCATTCATCTCTCTGACAAGATGGCCAAAGCATTTCCTTGAACACTTTTTTTTTTTTTTTTTTTGGCTGCGTTGGGTCTTCGTTGATACAGGCGGGCTTTCTCTAGTTGTGGCAAGTGGGGGCTACTCTTCATTGCAGTGTGCAGGCTTCTCATTGAGGTGGCTTCTCTTGTGGAACATGGGCTCTAGGCGTGCGGGCTTCAGTAGTTGTGGTGCACGGGCTCTAGAGTGCAGTCTCAGTAGTTGTGGCACATGGGCTTAGTTGCTCCATGACATGTGGGATCTTCCTGGACCAGGGATTGACCTGTGTCCCCTGCATTGGCAGGTGGATTCTTAACCACTATGTCACCAGGGAAGCCCCCTTTGAACACATTCCTCTGTGACATTTTGTTGTCGGACAGTTTCTATCCCAAGGAAAAACTGCTTCACATTGAGTTTCTTTGGCCTGTTGTAACTTGATATCCTATCTGTTTCATCTTTATTACATTTTTAGTGAGAATACTGTATTGTCAGGCGAATCAAGTTCTAGTCCATTGTTGAACACTAACTAGCTTTACACTATAATGATTCATGTAACACCTTTTGGGTTTAAATTGTGACATGAGCAGCATAGCAAGTCTTTTTTCTCTAACAGCCCTTCACTTATCTTATGGCCATTGTGCACACCATCCTGTCATAATGTCTATTACATTTTTTTAATTGAAATATAGTTGATTTACACAATTGTGTTAGTTTCAGATGTACAGCAAAGTGATTCATATATATATGTATATTTCAGATTATTTTCCATTATAAGTTATTACAAGATATTGAATATAGTACCCTGGGCTATACAGTAAATCTATTTTGCTTATCTATTTTATGTATAGTAGTTTGTATTTATTAATCCCATACTTCTAATTTATCCTTCTCCCCTCCCTTTTCCCATTGGTAACCATAAGTTTGCTTTCTATGTCTGTGAAACTGTTTCTGTTTTTTATATAGATTGGATTGTATTATTTTTTAGATTCCACATAAGTAATATCATGTATTTGTGTTTCTCTGACTTACATCACTTAGTGTGATATTCTCTAGGTCTATCCATGTTGCTGCAAATGTCAATGTTTCATTCTTTCTTATGGCTGAGTAATATTCCATTGTATATATATATATTCTTAAACCAATGTTCTGTTGGTTGGGCACTTAGGTTGTTTACATGTTTTGGCTATTGTAAATAATGCTGCTATAAACATTGGGTTGCATGTATCTTTTCAAATTAGTGTTTTCATCTTTTTTGAATATATGCTCAGGAATGGGATCACTGGATTGTATTGTAGCTCTATGTTTAGTTTTTTAAGGAACAGCCATACTTTTTTCCATAGTGGGTGTAATAATTGACATTCCCACCAACAGTATAGGAAGGATCCTTTTTCTCCACACCCTCTCCAGCATTTATTATTTGAACACATTTTGATGATAGCCATTCTGACTGTGGTGAGGGGATACCTCATTGTGGTTCTGATTTACATTTCTCTAATAATTTGCAATGTCGAGAATATTTTCATGTGCCTGTTGACCATATGTATGTCTTCTATGGAGAAACATCAATTTAGGCCTTCTGCCTATTTTTTTGATTGGGTTGTATGTTTTGTTGATATTGAATTATATGAGCTCTTTGTATATTTTAGATAATAACTGCTTGTTGGTTGCATCCTTTGCAAACATTTTCTCCCATTCTATATGTTGTCTTTTCATTTTGTTCATGGTTTCCTTTGCTATGCAAAAGCTTTTAATTTTGATTAGGCCTCATTTGTTTACTTTTGCTTTTATTTCTTTTGCCTTTGGAGATTGGCCTAAGAAAATATTGCTACAATTCATGTCTGAGAATGTTTAGTCCATGTTTTCTTCTGGGAATTTTATGGTGTCTTGCCTTAAATTTAGGTATTTAAACCATTTGGGGTTTATTTTGTTTATGGTGTGAAGGAATGCTCTAATTTTGTTTTACATGTAGCTGTCCAGCTTTCTCTTTACCACTTGCTGAAGAGGCTGTGTCCATTGTACATTCTTGCCTCCTTTGTCATAGGTGTGTGGGTTTATTTCTGGGCTCTGTATTCTACTCCTTTAATCTATATGCCTGCTTTTGTGCCAATACCATGTTTTGATTACTGTAGCTTTGTAATATAGTCTGAAATCTGGATGGGTTATGCATCCAGCTTTGTTTTTTTTCCTGAGGATTGTTTTGGAAATTTTAGACCTTTTGCGCTTCCACATAAATTGTAGTATTATTTGTTTTAATTCTGTGAAAAATGGCATGGGTGTTTTGATTGGGATCGTGTTAAATTTGTAGATTGCTTTGGGTAGTTTGGCCATTTTAACAATATTAATTCTTCCAGCCCAAGAGCTTAAGGTATCTTTCCATTTCTTTGAATCTTCTTCAGTTTTCTTTACCAATGTTTTATAGTTTTCAGCATATAGGTCTTTCAACTCCTTGGTTAAGTTTATTTCTAGTTTTTTTTACTCTTTTTACTTTTTCTTGATTTTATACAGGATTGTTTTGTTTTACTTCCTCTTTCTGATATTTCAGTTCTTGGTGTAAAGAAATGCAATAGATTTCTGTATATTAATCTTGTATCCTGCTACCTTGCTAAATTCATTTATTAGTTCTAATAGGTTTTGTGTGGAGTCTTTAGAATTCTCTATATACAGTATAATGTCATTTGTGAAGAGTGACAGTTTTACCTCTTCCCTTCCAATCTGGATACCGTTTATTTCTTTTTCTTGTCTGCTGTGGCTAGCACTTCCAATACCATGTTGAATAGAAGTGGTGAGATTGGGCATCTTTGTCTTGTTTCTAAATTTAGCAGGAAGTCTTCAGGTTTTCAGTGTTGACTATTATGTTAGCTGTGGGCTTACCATAAATCACTATTATGTTGAGATATGTTCCCTCTATACTCACTTTGGAGAAAATTTTTATCATGAATGGATGTTGAATTTTACTAAATGCTTTTTCTGTGTTTATTGAGATAATCATATGGTTTTTGTCTTTTCTTTTATTGATGTGGTTTATCACATTGATTGATTTGTATGTGGTGAACCATCCTTGTGACACTGCAATGAATCCAACTTGATCATGGTATATGAACTTTTCTATTTATTGTTGGATTTGTTTTGCTAATATTTTGTTGAGAATTTTTCAGTCTATATTCATCAAAGATATTGGCCTCTAATTTTCTTTTTTATGATATCTTTGTCTGGTTTTGGTATCAGGGTGATATTGGCCTTATAGCATGAGTTCAAAAGTGTTCATTCCTCTTCAATATTTGGAATAGTTTAAGAAGGATAGGTATAAGTTCTTTCTATGTTTGGTAGAATTCCTAAGTTGAAGCCATCTGATCCTGACCTTTTTTTTACAGGGAGTTTTTAAAATTACAGATTCTTTTTCACTTCTAGAGATTGGTCTGTTCAAATTATCTGTTTCTTGAAATTTGTCCATTTCTTCTATGTTGTCCAATTTGTTGGCATATAACTGTTCATAATATTCTCTTATGATATTTCATATTTTGGTGGTATCAGTAGTTATTTCTCTTCTTTCATTACTTGTTTGGTTTATTGGGGTCCTATTTCTTTTCTTCTTGGTGAACTTGGCCAGATGTTTGTTGATTTTGTTTATCTTTTCAACAAAAGCAGCTCATGGTTTTACTGATCTTTTCTATTTTTTAAATCTCCATTTCACTTATTTTCTCTCTGGTCTTTATTCCTTCCTCTGCTGTTGACTTTACATTTTGATTGTTCTGTTTTTTTCCAATTCTTTTAGGTGATAAGTTGAGTTGTTTGAGATTTTTGTTGTTTCTTCAGGAAGGTCTGTATCACTATGAACTTGCCTCTTAGAACTGCTTTTTCTGCATATTTTGTAGAGATGTGTTCTAATTGCCATTTGTTTTGAGGTGTTTCCTGATTTCCTCTTTGACATTATCACTGACCCATTGGTTTTTTAGTAACATGTCGTTTGATCTCTATGTGTTCATTTTCTTCCCCCATCATTTCTTGTGGTTTATTTCTAGTTTCATACAATTGTGGTCAGGTAAGATACTTGAAATAATTTCTATTCTCTTAAATTTGTTGATACTTGTTTTGTGTCTTAGTATGTGGTCTATTTCATGCGTGCTTAAAAAGAATGTTTATTCTTTTTTTCTTTCTTTCTTTTTTTTTTTTTTTTTGAAGTCCAACAGGTGTATTGTGTAATTTAGGATCTCTGTTGCCTTACTGACATTCTGTCTGGAGCATCTGTCCATGGATGTCAGTGGTGTGTTGAAGTCTTCTATTTTTGTGTTCCTGTCAATTTCTCCATTTATGTTTGTGAATTTTTGCTTTATATATTTATGTGTTCCTATGTTAAGTGCATATATGTTAACAAGTGTACCATTCTTTTTTGTTTTTGATCCTTTTATTATTATATAATGTGCTTCTTCATCTTTCTTTATGGACTTTGAGTATTGCTACTCCCACTGTCTTGTTATTTCCATTTGCATGAAATATCTTTTTTCCATCCCATCACTTTAAATCTGTGTGTGTTTTTTGCCCTGAAATGAGTCTCTTATATGCAGCATATTATTGTAGGTTCTTATTTTTTTTTATTCAATCTACCACTGTTTTCTTTTGATTGGAGCTTTTAGTCTATTTACATTTAAAGTAATTATTGATAGTTGTATACTTATTACCATTTTAAAATTTGTTTTCTAGTTAATTTTGTAGTTTTTCTTTGTTCATTGCTTCTTTTTTGTGGTTTGATAGTTTTCTTTTATATTATGTTTGAGTTCCTTTCTTTTGGGTTTTTGTAAGTCTATTGTATGATTTTTATTTGTGGTTACCTTGGTTTTCAAGTATGCTACCCCATACCTATATCTACTTGCTTTAGATTGATAGTTGTATATGTTCAAACACATGCTGAGGTCCACTTTTTTATTCCTCTCCCCCACACTTTGTGATTTTGATGTCCTATTTTACATTTTTATGTTTATCCTTTTGCTGTTGATTGTACTTATAATTGCTATTACATTTTTTTAAAAAATATATGTTCTGACTTATTTAAATGATCTTCCATTCTTTTATATATTTGCCTTTCCTATTGTGATTTTCCCTTTCCTGTAGATTTTTGCTTCTTTTCTATTTAGAGAAGACCCTTCAATAGTTCTTTTAGGTTATGTTTAGTACTGCTGTATTCTTTAATTCTTGCTTGTCTGAGAAATTCTTTATCTCTCCTTCTACTCTAAATGATAATCTATCTGGGTAGAGTATCTTAGGTTCCAGAGTATTTTTCCCTTTCAGGACTTTGAATATATCATGCCACTCCCTTCTGGCCTGCAATATTTCTTCAGAGGAATCAGCTGATAGCTTTATGGGGGTTCCATTGTAACTGACTCTTTGCTTTTCTCCCACTGCCATTAGTAACCTCTGTTTAACTTTTGCCATTTTAATTATGATGTGTCTTGGTGTGGGTTTGTTTGGGTTCATCTTGTTTGGGAACAACCCAACCCCATGCTTCCTCTATGAAGATATCTGCTTCCTTCCTTAGGAAGTTTTCAGCATAATTTCTTTAAATATATATATTTGTTTTTTAGAGTTCACATTGTGTTAAAAAACATTTTTTAACATCTCTATTGGAGTATAATTGATTTACAATGGTGTGTTAGTTTCTGCTTTATAAAAAAGTGAATCTGCTATACATATACATATATTCCCATATCTCCTCCCTCTTGTATCTCCCTCCCACCTTCCCTATACCACATCTCTAGATGGAAACAAAGCACCAAGCTGATCTCCCTGTGCTATGCAGCTGCCTCACACTAGCTATCTTTTCTACATTTGGTAGTGTATATATGTCCATTCCACTATCTCACTTCATCCCAGCTTACCCTTCCTCTTCCCCGTGTCCTCAAGTCCATTCTCTATGTCTGTGTCTTTATTCCTGTCCTGCTCCTAGGTTCTTCAGAACATTTTTTTTTTCTTTTAGACTCCATATATATGTGTTAGCGTATGGTATTTGTTTTTCTCTTTCTGACTTACCTCACTCTGTATGACAGACTCTAGGTCCATCCACCTCACTAAAAATGACTCAATTTCATTACTTTTTATGGCTGAATACTGTTCCATTGTATATATGTACACATCTTCTTTATCCATTCATCTGTCTAAGGACACTTCGGTTGCTTCCATATCCTGGCTATTGTATATAGAGCTGCAGTGAACATTGTGGTACATGACATTTTTTTTTTCTTTTTTTAACATTGACACAATATTTTATTTTTTTGAACATGACACTTTTTGAATTATGGTTTTCTCAGGGTATATGCCCAGTAGTGGGATTGTTGGGTCGTGTGGTAGTTCTATTTATAGATTATAAGGAATCTCCATACTGTTCTCCAGAGTGGCTGTATCAATTTACACTCCCACCAACAGTGCAAGAGGGTTCCCTTTTCTCCACACCCTCTCCAGCATTTATTGCTTGTAGATTTTTTAATGATGGCCATTCTGACTGGTATGAGGTGACACCTCATTGTAGTTTTGATTTGCATTTCTCCAATGATTAGTGATGTTGAGCCTTCTTTCATATGTTTGTTGGCAATCTCTTTGGAGAAATGTCTATTTAGGCCTTCTGCCCTTTTTTGGATTGGCTTGTTTGTTTTTTTTGATATTGAGCTGCATGATCTACTTGTAAATTTTGGAGATTAATGCTTTGTCAGTTGTTTCATTTGCAAATATTTTCTCCCATTCTGAGGGTTGTCTTTTCATTTTATTTATGGTTTCCTTTGTGTGGAAAAGATTTTAAGTTTCATTATGTCCCATTTGTTTATTTTTGTTTTTATTTCCATTTCTCTAGGAGTTGAATCAAAAATGATCTTGTGGTGGTTAATGTCATAGAGTGCTCTGCTTATGTTTTCCTCTAAGAGTTTTATAGTGTCTGGCATTACGTTTAGGTCTTTAATCCATTTTGAGTTTATTTTTGTGTATGGTGTTAGGAAGTGTTCTAATTTCATTCTTTTACATGTAGCTGTCCAGTTTTCCAAGCACCACTTACTGAAGAGGCTGTCATTTCTCCATTAGATATTCTTGCCTCCTTTATGAAAGATAAGGTGACCACATGTGCATGGGTTTATCTCTGGGCTTTCTATCCTGTTCCATTGATCTATATTTCTTTTTTTGTGCCAGTACCATACTGTCTTGATTACTGTAGCTTTGTAGTAGAGTCTGAAGTCAGGGAGCCTGATCCCTCCAACTCCGTTTTTCTTTCTCAAGATTGCTTTGGCTATTCGGGTTCTTTTGTGATTCCATACACATTGTGAAATATTTTTTTCTAGTTCTCTGAAAAATGCCAGTGGTAGTTTGATAGGGATTGAGTTCAATCTGTAGATTGCTTTGGGTAGTACAGTCATTTTCACAATGTTGATCCTTCCAATCCAAGAACATGCTATATCTCTCCATCTATTTGTATCATCTTTAATTTCTTTCATCAGTGTCTCATAATTTTCTTCATACAGTTCTTTTGTCTCCTTAGGTAGGTTTATTCCTAGGTATTTTATTCTTTTTGTGGCAGTGGTAAATGGTAGTGTTTCCTTAATTTCTCTTTCAGATTTTTCATCATTAGTGTATAGGAATGCAAGAGATTTCTGTGCATGAACTTTGTATCTTGCTACTTTACCAAATTCATGGATTAGCTCCAGCAGTTTTCTGGTAACATCTTTAGGATGGATTCTCTAAATATAGTATCATGTCATCTGCATACAGTGACACTTTTACTTCTTTTCCAACTTGAATTCCTTTTATTTCTTGTTCTTCTCTGTCTGCTGTGCCTAAAACTTCCAAAACTATGTTGAATAATAGCGGTGAGAGTGGGCAACCTTGTCTTGTTCCTGATCCTTGTGGAAAAGTTTTCAGTTTTTTACCATTGAGAATGATGCTGGCTGTGGGTTTGTTTTATATTTCCTTTATTATGTTGACGTAAGTTCCCTCTATGCCTACTTTCTGGAGGGTTTTTATCATAAATGGGTGTTGAATTTTGTTGATAGCTTTTTCTGCATCTATTGAGATGATTATGTGTATTTTCTCCTTCAGTTTCTTCATATGGTGTATCACATTGATAGATTTGTGTATATTGAAGAATCCTTGCATTCCTGGGATAAACCCCACTTGATCATGGTGTATGATCCTTTTAATGTGCTGTTGGATTCTGTTGGTTAGTATTTTGTTGAGGATTTTTGCATCTAAGTTCATCAGTGATATTGGCCTGTAGTTTTCTTTTATTCTGACAATTTTGTCTGATTTTGGTATCAGGGTGATGGTGACCTTGTAGAATGAGTGTGGGAGTTTTCCTCCCTCTGCTATAATTTGGAAGAATTTGAGAAGGATAGGTGTTAGCTCTTCTCTAAAAGTTTGATAGAATTCTCCTGTGGGGACGTCTAGTCCTGGGCTTTTGTTAGTTGGAAGATTTTTAATCAGAGTTTCAATTTCAGTGCTGTGATTGATCTGTTTATATTTTCTATTTCTTCCTGGTTCACTTTCAGAAGGTTGTGCATTTATAAGAATTTGTCCATTTCTTCCAGGTTGTCCATTTTATTGACCTATAGTTGCTTGTAGTAATCTCTCATGATCCTTTGTATTTCTGCAGTGTCAGTTGTTACTTCTCCTTTTGCATTTCTAATTCTATTGATTTGAGTCTTCTCCCTTTTTTTCTTGATGAGTCTGGCTAATGGTTTATCAATTTTTGTTTATCTTCTCTCAGAACCAGCTTTTAGTTTTATTGATCTTTGTTATCATTTACTTTTCAGTTATTTCTGAACAGATCTTTATGATTTCTTTCCTTCTGCTAACTTTGGGGGTTTTTTGTTCTTTTTTCTCTAATTGCTTTAGGTGTAAGGTCAGGTTGTTTATTTGAGATGTTTCTTGTTTCTTGAGGTAGGACTGTATTGCTCTAAACTTCCCTCTTAGAAGTGCTTTTGCTGCATCCCATACGTTTTGGTCGTTGTGTTTTCATTGTCATTTGTTTCTAGGTATTTTTGATTTCCTCTTTGATTTCTTCAGTGATCTGTTGGTTATTTAGTAGTATACTGTTTAGCTTCCATGTGTTTGTATTTTTTACTGTTTTTTTTCCTGTAATTGATATGTAGTCTCATAGCATTGTGGTCAGAAAAGATATTTGATATGATTTCAATTTTCTTAGCTTTACCAAGGCTTGATTGTGACCCAAGATATGATCTATCCTGGAGAATGTTCCATGAGAACTTGAGGAGAATGTGTATTGTGTTGCTTTTGGATGGAATGTCCTATAAATATCAATTAAGTCCATCTTTCTTAATGTATCATTTAAAACTTGTTTTTCCTTATTTATTTTCATTTTGTATGATCTGTCCATTGGTGAAAGTGAGGTGTTAAAGTCCCCTACTATTATTGTGTTACTGTTGATTTCCCCTTTTGTGGCTGTTAGTATTTGCCTTAAGTACTGAGGTGTTCCTATGTTGGGTGCATAAATATTTACAGTTGTTATATCTTCTTCTTGGATTGATCCCTTGATCATTATGTATTGTCCTTCTTTGTCTCTTGTAATAGACTTTATTTTAAAGTCTATTTTGTCTGATTTGAGAATTGCTATACCAGCTTTCTTTTGATTTCAATTTGCATGGAATATCTTTTTCCATCCCCTCAGTTTCAGTCTCTATGTGTCCCTAGGTCTGAATTGGGTCTCTTGCAGACAGCATATATATGGGTCTTGGTTTTGTATCCATTCAGCAAGTCTGTGTCTTTTGCTTGGAGCATTTAATCCATTTACATTTAAGGTAATTATCAATATGTATGTTCCTTTTATCATCTTCTTAATTTTGGGGGGTTTGTTACAGTAAGTCTTTTCCTTCTCTTGTGTTTCCTGCCTAGAGAAGTCCCTTTAGCATTTGTTGTAAAGCTGGCTTGGTGGTGCTGAATTCTCTTAGCTTTTGCTTGTCTGTAACGGTTTTAATTTCTCCGTTGAATCTGAATAAGATCCTTGATGGGTAGAGTCATCTTGGTTGTAGGTTTTTCCCTTTCATCACTTTAAACGTGTCTTACCATTCCCTTCTGGCTTGCAGAGTTTCTGTTGTGATATTGGCTGTTAACCTTATGGTGATTCCCTTTTATGGTATTTGTTGCTTTTCCCATGCTGCTTTTCATATTTATTTTTTGTATTTAATTTTTGATACCTTAATTAATATGTGTCTTTTTATGCTTCTCCTTTGATTTATCCTGTATGGGACTCTCTGTTCTTCCTGGACTTCACTATTTCCTTTCACTTATTGGGTAAGTTTTCAATTATAATCTCCTGAAATATTTTCTCAGTCCCTTTCTTTTTCTTTAGTTCTTCTGGGACCCCTATAATTCGAATGTTGGTACATTTAATATTTTCCCAGAGGTCTCCTAGACTGGTATCCATTGTTTTCATTCTTTTTTTATTTATTGTGCTCTGTGTTAATTATTTCCACTATTTTATCTTATAGGTCACTTATCCATTCTTCTACTTCAATTATTCTGCTATTGATTCCTTCTAGAGAAGTTTAAATTTCATTTATTGCATTATTCATCAATGTTTGTTTGCTCTTTAGTTCTTCAACTCCTTTTTATTTACTTATTTATTTATTTATTTATTTATTTATTTATTTATTTTTGGCTGTGTTGGGTCTTCGTTTCTGTGTGAGGGCTTTCTCTAGTTGTGGCAAGCGGGGGCCACTCTTCATCGCTGTGCACGGGCCTCTCACTCTCGCGGTCTCTCTTGTTGTGGAGCACAGGCTCCCGACGCGCAAGCTCAGTAATCGTGGCTCACGGGCCCACTTGCTCCGTGGCATGTGGGATCTTCCCAGACCAGGGTTCGAACCCATGTCCCCTGCATTGGCAGGCAGATTCTCAACCACTGCGCCACCAGGGAAGCCCTCTTCAACTCCTTTTTAAACGTTTCTTGTATTTTCTCCATTCTATTTCCAAGATTTTGGATCATCTGTACTATCATTACCCTGAATTCTTTTTCAAGTAGACTGCCTCTTTCCTCTTCATTTGTTTAGTCTGGTGAAGTTTTACCTCCCTCCTTCATCTGCTGTATATTTCTCTGTCTTCTCATTTTGCTGAGCTTATTCTTTTTGGGGTCTCCTTTTCACAGGCTGCAGGTTCATAGTTCCTGTTTTTTTGGGGTCTGCCCCCAGTGGTTAAGGTTCATTCAGTGTTGTGTCTAGGCTTCCTGGTGGAGAGGATAGGTGCCTGTGTTCTGGTGGGTGAGGCTGGATCTTGTCATTCTGGTGGGCAGGACCGCATCCGGTGGTGTGTTTTTTGGTGTCTGTGAACTTATTATGATTTTAGGCAGCCTCTTTGCTAATGGGTGGGGTTGTGTTCCTGTCTTGCTAGTTGTTTGGCATAGGGTGTCCAGCACTGTAGTTTGCTGCTCGTTGAGTGTAGCTGGTCTTAGCATTGAGATTGAGAGCTCTGGGAGAGCTTTTGCCATTTGATATTACATGGCACTGGGAGGTCTCTGGTGGACCAATGTCCTAAACTCGGCTCTCACACTTCAGAGGCTCAGGCCTGACACTGGCCTAAGCACCCAAGACTCTGTCAGCCACATGGCTCAGAAAAAAAAGGAGAATAAAAAAAGAAAGAAAGAATGAATGAAAAAAGTAAAATAAAGTAAAATAATTAAAATAAATAATGAAAAAAATTATTAAAAGTAATTAAAAAAATAATGGAAGAAAGAAAGAAGAGAGTCAGCAAATCTAAAAACAAATCCATCAATGATAACAAGCACTAAAAACTATACAACAACAACAACAAAGACTGACCGAACCCTAGGACAAATGGTAAATACAAAGCTATACCAACAAAATCTCATAAAGAAGCCTACACATACACACTCACAAAAAGAGAAAAATGAAAAAATATATATATATTAAAAAAAGGAAGAGAAAAACCAAATCAATAAACAAGTCTACCAATGATGATAAGCTCTAAATACTAAACTAAGGTAAACATAATACCAGAAATAAATTAGATGCAGAAAGTGAACCCCAAGTCTACAGTTGTTCCCAAAGTCCACCGCCTCAATTTTGGGATGATCCATTGTCTATTCAGGTATTTCACAGATGCAAGCTACATCAAGTTGATTGTGGAGATTTAATATGCTGCTTCTGAGGCTGCTGGGAGAAATTTCCCTTTCTCTTCTTTTTTTGCACAGTTTCTGGGGTTCAGCTTTGGATTTGGCCCTGCCTCTGTGTGTAGGTTGCTTGAGGGTGTCTCTTCCCCACCCAGACAGGACGGGGTTAAAGTAGCAGCTGATTAGGGGGCTCTGGCTTTCTCAGGCATGGGGGAGGAAGGGGTATAGAATGTGGGGCAATCCCACAGCGGCAGAGGCTGGCATGACCTTGTAACAGCTTGAGACATGCCGTATGTTCTTCTGGGAAATTGTCCCTGGATCACAGGACCTTGGCAGTGGTGGGCTGTACACACTCCCAGAAGGGGAGTTGTGGATAGTGACCTGTGCTTGCACACAGACTTCTTGGTATCTGCAGCAGCAGCCTTAGCATTTCATGCCCATCTCTGGTGTCCACACTGATAGTCATGGCTCACGCCTGTCTCTGGTGCTCCTTTAGGCTGTGCCCTGAATCCCCTCTCCTCACACACCTTGAATCAATGGTCTCTGGCCTCTTAGGCAGTTCCAGACTTTTTCCTGGACTACCTCTCGGCTAGCTATGGCACACTAACCCCCTTCAGGCTGTGTTCACAGAGCCAACCCCAGTCCTCTCTCTGGGATCTGACCTCCGAAGCCCGAGCCTCAGCTCCCACCCAACCCCCACCCCTCCCAGCGAGTGAGGAGACAAGCCTCTCCGGCTGGTGAGTGCTGGTCGGCACCAATCATCTCTGCGGGAATCTCTCCACTTTTCCGTCTGCACTCCTGTTGTCCTGCTCTCCTCCGTGGCTCCAAAGCTTCTCCCCTGCCCACCTCCTATCTCCACCAGTGAAGGGGTTTCCTAGTGTGTGGAAACTTTTCCTCCTTTACAGCTCCCTCCCAGAGGTGCAGGTCCCATCCCTATTCTTCTGTCTCTGTTTTTTCTTTTGCCCTACACAGGTACTTGGGGAGTTTCTTGCCTTTTGGGAAGTCTTAGGTCTTCAGCCAGCATTCAGTAGGTGTTCTGTAGGAGTTGTTCCACATGTAGGTGTATTTCTGATGTATTTGTGGGGAGGAAGGTGACCTCCACGTCTTACTCCTCTGCCATCTTGAAGGTCCCCTTTAAATGCATTTTTGATCCCCTTCTCTCTCTCTTCTCCTTCTGGAACACGTAATATGCATAATTCAGCACTCTTATATTAGTCAATAGATCTAATATGTTGCTTTTTTTTTAAATTTGTCTTTGTGTCTGCTGGTCTGATTGGGTGATTTCCATTATTCTATCTTCCAGAATACTTATTCATTCTTCTGTGCTATTTAGTCTGTTATTATTCTAGATTGGTTTTCATCTTTCCAATTGAGTTGTCTAATTTTTATTGGTTCCTCTTTATAGTTTCAAGTTCCTTGTTGCAGTGATGTGCATTTCTATCAATAATCTTTTTAAACTCCTTTAGCATTTTATTACTACCTTTCTGAACTTGTGATCTAGTAGACTGGTGAGGTCCATTTCATTATGTGTTCTTTCAGGGGATTTCTTTTATTTATTTATTTATTTATTTATTTATTTATTTATTTATACTTGGAATTAGTTCCTCTTCTTTTTCACTTTACTTAACTCTATCTGTCTCTATTAATTTATGAGAAACAGTTATCTACTGTGATCTTAAAGGGATGTTTTTATGCAGGAGCAAAAATAGTCTAATATTTTTGGTGTGAGGGCTGTTTTTGGTATGGATGCAGCCATATTTTTCCTCAAAGTGTGCTGGCCATTATTCCCTTGATAGAGTGTTTTATTGGTGTTGTGGTGTCCAGAGCTTGCACTGGATATGGGATGGGGTGTCCTCTTTGTTCTATGGCTCACACAGCCCTGTTGGGGTTGGGGTCTGCTCCCCACTCATTGGAGTAGAAGCCCTGGGGCTTGTGTTCAATAAGGCTCT
The DNA here is from genome assembly GCF_028023285.1 of Balaenoptera ricei. Taxonomy (NCBI): domain Eukaryota; kingdom Metazoa; phylum Chordata; class Mammalia; order Artiodactyla; family Balaenopteridae; genus Balaenoptera; species Balaenoptera ricei. The sequence continues at coordinate 59,223,678 of NC_082652.1, forward strand.
GTTGGCCTTAAGTGCATGCTCTGTCCCAAAGGAAGTAAGCATTGAAGCTAGTGAGGCTTGCATGGTCACAGCAAACCCATGCGTTGCCAGTGCAGGCATCCACAATTCTGCCCAGAAGTAGCTCAAGGTCACTTCCTGTTTTTCATTTTTCCCACAGATCTAGTATTAGGCTGGTGCTGGGGGCCAGGACACTGTGGTTGCAGGAATCAGGGTGGTCATGCTGCTTCCTTGAACCTGGACTGCCTTTGTGATAGGCCTCTCCCAGGACCTGTCTGCCCCAGATCCTGATCTAAGCTGCAGTGTGGGGTAGGCAGAACATGAGTGCTTATACCAGGAACCAAACCACTGCATACTCCTGTCCAAGGGCCGTCCTCCCTAGATGTGCTCTTCTGTGGTGCTATACTAAGTGTGCGCCAACAAAATCCACCACTGCTGGACACGCTCCCACCATGTGAGAATTGATAATGTGCTCTGATGGTGAACCCATACCTGATGTGCACATGCTGGCAATGAGCTCCAAGGTTTGGCTCAGAACACACCCCAGGCCCTCTAGGCTGTCTCTGCACAGCTAGACCAAGTCCTCTTCCAGGGCCCGTCTGCCCAAGATTCAGTGCCTAGGTGCTGCACATACTAATAGCCCTGTCCAGTGCATATTTCAGGCTGCAAAGTGCAGCGAGATGGCAACCATCAGAGCCAGTCTAGCAAGCCAGCATTTGTGCACTCCTTGCGAGCAGAGTGCAGGCCCCTCCAGGCCCTCTATCTGTCCCAGTGGACATCCCAGCAGTCAGAGGGCAAGGTCTCTCTCCAGGGCAAGGTCCTGCCCATGTCTACCTTCCCTCCTTCACAGATCCCTCCCAGGGGCTCTAGTCCAATCCTGATGTCTTTTTTCTCCCATCCTACCTGGTTTTGCACTTTTTGTTGTATAAGAGGTCTTATGCCCATCTCCAGTTGGTTTTCAGGGAGAATTCTTCTATATGTAGATGTATTTTTAATGCATTGTTGGGGGAGGCAAACTCCACATCCTCCTACTCTGCCATCTTGATCCTCTCATCATGTCTCTTTCTATAGCTGCACAAAATCTATGTTTACTAGACTGTATTGGAGATTAAAACAATAATGTCTAGAGCAGGTAGTATGTATCATTTCTTCTAGGACACTGAATTTTTAAAAATAATATTATGTTTCTATTTTCTGTGTCAGGTGAGGTAAATGTTACCTAGATGTTGACTTCTTATCAGGAAATCCAGCCTAATACTGCCATCAAGCAATGTGAAAAACATTTGTGTTTTTCAAACAGACATTCCTTGTTTCCCAAAGATATTTTCTCCTAAAAGCATGCAAATAGAAAAGAGTCTTTCTATATTCAGGTCCAATTTCATACTCACCTCCAGCATATTGCACTTCATGGACAATTAAACATTCTGTTTTTTAAGTTAATACTGTGGATAATTATTTTGCATTGCTAATACTTAACTTGCTAATTTCAACCTTCCAGGCTGATATTTTAAATCATAGTCTGGCCTTATCCCATTCCTCTAACCATATCTCTGCTCTCCACAAACCTAAGCTCTCCACAAACCTAAACTCTCCACGTACTGAGACAGTTCTCTCCCAGACCACTCTGTGTGCCAGGTGTGTTCTTGCTTCTAGATCTTTGCCCAAGCCTGGTCTGCTTATTTCCTTCAACAAGTTGTCCTTCCAGGTATAGCTAAATTCCCACCTTTACAAGAAAACCTTTCCTGATCACTGCAACCTCTATAAATCTTTAACCTCTGAATTCCAGAAACTCTAAAATTTGTTTTTATGGATATGTTCAACATCCCCCAATAGCTTGTAAGTTCCCTTAAGCCACATTGATACTTGTCTTGTGTACATGTCAAATATTACTGGTTCCACATGCTATCTAGCACACACTAACTTCCAGAAGAGTCCAGAAACAAGTATGGATACAAAGTTGAGGCAAAACAAGGAGAAGGGTGAGGGGCATCCTGGACTCCTGCTCCTTCAGACATTACTGGCCTCAGCAATGGAGCTTTGGGCCCAGGAGAGCTAGAAGCAGAGTCTCAGATTTTCGTTCTTAATATTCTTCTGATTTGTTTCTCTATGACTATGCCCCTTTTACCTGAACTGCATCAGTCTTTGTTTGGAGGCACCTGTAGAGACAAGGGAGGCCAGTGTACAGTCTAGGAAGGGACATGGAAAATCTAAAGGGTGTGCCTTGGCTGGACTGTGGGATACACACCATAATTAAAAGTAATTCCAGTGACAGAACAAAGCCAAGTCAGATATATTGCATTCTGTTTGGATACTTAGCATTCTCTCTCAGGCAAGCATCAAAGATAATTTGTTTCACTTAAAAAGAAACCAAGTGTCTTGAAGTAGCTTTATAAATATTGTTCTAAGTGAGTCTCAGATTATTTATAGAAATTTAGAGCCTTATAATCATCGAATTCAATCCTTTAACTTTTCAAATGAAAAACTAAAAAAACAAAACAAAACAAAGGGTTTGTAAAAGTCACTCATGTTCATGTGTTAGTGGAATGCTGGAGTTGAGGAGACTTGTGTGTGTGGTATTTTATTTCTGTTTTGGGGTTGTTTAGTTTTGACCTATAAAACTGGAAATAAGACAAAGATTATTGAACTGAAAAATTAGAAAGGATTTATTGGGTGCAATGTAATTACTATATTTCTAATCCACTGTGAAATTTTTGGTGGCCAAGAGACCAAATATAAGAAAATGTACATCACCCTGATGCTTTCATCTGTATTAAGACAAAACTTATTTGCAAATGGAAAATTTCCAAGTTTTTCTATAGGACCGGAAAGATGTCCAACGGTCATCTGTAAGTGGAACTGTGATGAAAACTAAAACCATGGAGTAACTGCAAGTGAGGAAAATGTGATTTATGAGACGTGAGTCCAAAGGCAGATGCTTCCCCATCTCTGAACTCAATGTTATTTTTCCATTTTGTATTCTCAGCTCCAGCAACATGTTTAAGCAAGCTAGAGATATACTATATTTAAAAGTAAGTTTGGAATGTATAACCTGGTTTCATTAGGCTCACTATAGGTCAGTGAATTCGTGTTTGGACTTTTTATCTACCAAGAAAATGAGGTATCTTCCATGTTTGAATTTCAGAACTCTTGTCAAGTTAGAATATGAGAAAGACTCCTGAGCTTTAGTATGCTGGTTCAGCTTTTAAAAAATTGTCTTCTGCCATATGCATGGCTCCTGTCACAGAGATGGCAAATATCATTCACTATCATCACAAGTGAGATAAAAATGTTTTTAGATATTACAACTTCATCAAAATATTTGTTAATTTCCATCTTAAAAAAAATCAAAGAGAGGGAACTGAGGCATAAAGCATTAAATTTCACTTATTATTCACCACATTCAGTTCTTATTTTTCTATTTATTTATTAGGAACTAAGATTTCTGTGTCTCATTGACTTTGAGCCCACCAATCTTTATTGAGTTCCTACCCTGTGCCAGAACACCTTCATCTGTTAGAGAATGTATGCACATTTCCTAATTCTTCACCTCAACTCTGCAAAGGCAAGTTATTTAATGCCCATTCTACTGATGAGAGTAATGAGGTTCAAGGAGGGTCTAAGTGTATTGCCCAAGGCCACAAACCTGGTAAAGGATAAATGTAGAACTTGAATCCAAAACTTTCTGATTCCTCACACAATCCTGTCTCTTAGTTATTGGTTCTGAGTTTCACAATTAGGTAGGCTTTTTGCGGAACATTTGAATGTTTGATCACACTGACACAGACATATAACTCAGAGCAACCTCAAGCTAAATGACAAAATACCTACCTCCTCCTTTACTGCGTTCCTGCTGCTTTGTTTTTTCTGCCATTAGATTTGAAAAATTAACATTGACAATAAAACACTAATTTTGTTTTTCAAAACCCATTATATGCATATTTCATTTGATACTTTCAAAAGCAAAGTAGAAAAGGGAACTCTAAGTCTCCCAATTTACTGCAGAGGAAACTTCTTAAAATCCAAAGCAACTGATTGGTGACTGGCTTAAGATCACTTATTGTCACTCACTTACTTGCTCTAAGGACAGTACTCTTATTTCCATCATGTCCTATGTACTTTCCTGGGGTTACTTTTTCTTAAAGAGATGACCATATAGTTTATTATCCAAACCAGGACACTCTTAAAAAAGAAAGGAACTTCTTTTAATAATTAAGGTAGAGAACCAATGTCCCGAAGCTACTGGGGAGGCTACTTCAACTGCTGAGGTGGAGCTGTAGAGGCCCAATCCCAAGATGGCCACAATCAAAGGGCCAGAAACCTGATTCTTTTCTGACTTGCCCATCCTCCAGCCATGTGACTGACAGGGTCTTGGTGCTCTGGCCGGGTGTCAGGCCTGAGCCTCTGAGACGGGAGAACTGAGTTCTGGACATTGGACCACCAGAGACTGCACGATCCCACATAATAACAATTGGTGAGAGCTCTCCCAGGGAGCTCCATCTCAATGCAAAGACCCAGCTCCACTCAACCACCAGCACACTCCAGTGCTGGACACCCCATGCCAAACAACTAGCAAGATAGGAACACAACCACCTCCATTAACAGAGAGGCTACCTAAAACCATAATAAGTTCACAGACAAACCACTGGATGCAGTCCAGCCCATCAGAAAGACAAGATCCAGCCTCATCCACCAGAACACAGGCACCAGTCCCCTTCACCAGGAAGCTTACGCATCCCAATTAAACAACCTTACCCACTGGGGGCAGACACAAAAAACAATGGGAACTATGAATCTACAGCCTGTGAAAAGGAGACCCTAAACACATAAGTTAAGCTAAATGAAAAACAGAGAAATCTACAGCAGATGAAGAAGCAAAGTAAAAACACATCAGACCAAACAAATGAAGACGAAATAGACAGTCTACCTGAAAAGGAATTCAGAGTAATGATAGTAAAGCTCATCCAAAATCTTGGAAATAGAATGGAGAAAATACAAGAAACGTTTAACAAGGAACTGGAAAACAAGCAGTTTAAAGAGCAAGCTTGTTTAAACAAGCAAGCAATTTAAACAAGCTTGTTTAAAGAGCAAACAAGCAATTATGAACAACACAATAAATGAAACTAAAAATTCTCTAGAAGAAATTAATAGTAGAATAACTGAGGCAGAAGAATGGATAAGTGACCCGGAAGATAAAATAGTGGAAATAACTACCACAGAACATATGTTTTAGCCATAAAGGGGAAATCAACAGTAACACAATAATAGCAGGGGACTTTTTAACATAAAGAAAAAAACAATGAAATGAATGGAGAACAGTCTCACAGACCTCTGGGACAACACTGAACACATTAACATTCGAATTATAAGGGTTCCAGAAGAAGAAGAGAAAAGGAAAGGGAATGAGAAAATATTTGAGGAGATTATAGTTGAAAACTTCCCTAATATGGGAAAGGAAATACTCAAAAGTGCAGGAAGCACAGAGAGTCCCATACAGGATAAATCCAAGGAGAAACACACCAAGACACATATTAATCAAGCTATCAAAAATTAAATCCAAAGAAAAAATATTAAAAGCAGCAAGGGAAAAGCAACAAATAACATACAAGGGAAACAGCTGATCTTTCAGCAGAAATTCTGCAAGCCAGAAAGGAGTGACAGAACATATTTAAAGTGATGAAAGGGAAAAACCTACAACCAAGATTACCCTACCCAGCAAAGATCTCATCCAGATTTGATGGAGAAATTATAACATTTACAGACAAGCAAAAGCTAAGTGAATTCAGCACCAAGAAGCCAGCTTTATAACAAATGCTAAAGGAACTTTTCTAGGCAGGAAACGTAAGAGAAGGAAAAGAACTACTATAAATTAAGAAAATGATAAAATTAAGAAAATGATAAAGGGAACATACATATCAATAACTACCTTAAATGTAAATGGATTAAATGCTCCAACCAAAAGACATAGACTGGCTGAATTGATTAAAAAAAAAGAGCAGACCAATATATATGCTGTCTGCAAGAGACCCACTTCAGACCTAGGGACACATACAGATGAAATTGAGGGGATGGAAAAAGATTTTCCATGCAAATGGAAATCAAAAGAAAACTGGAGTAGCAATTCTCAAATCAGACAAAATAAACTTTAAAAGAAAGTCTATTTATTATATGAGGCAAAGAAGGACACTACACGATGATCAAGGGGTCAATCCAAGAAGATATAACAATTGTAAATAATTATGCACCCAACATAGGAGCACCTCAATACATAAGGCAAATGCTAACAGCCACAAAAGGGGAAATTGACAGTAACACAATAACAGTGGGGGACTTTAACACCTCACTTTCACCAATGGACAGATCATCCAAAATGAAAATAAAGTAGGAAACACAAGCTTTAAATGATACATTAAACAAGATGGACTTAATTGATATTTATAGGACTTTCCATCCAAAAATGGCAGAATACACTTTCTTCTCAAGTGCTCATGGAACATTCTCCAGGATAGATCATATCTGGGGGCACAAATCAAACCTTGGTAAAGTTAAGAAAATTGGAATCATATCAAGTATGTTTTCTGAAAACAATGCTATGAGACTAGATATCAATTACAGGAAAAAAACTGTAAAATAATACAAACACATGGAGGCTAAACAATACACTAATGAATTTCCAAGAGATCACTGAAGAAATAAAAGTGGAAATCAAAAATACCTAGAAACAAATGACAATGAAAACACGAGGACACAAAACCTACGGGATGCAGCAAAAGCACTTCTAAGAGGGAAGTTTATAGCAATACAATCCTACCTCAAGAAACAAGAACAATCTCAGATAAACAACCTGACCTTACACCTAAAGCAATTAGAGAAAGAAGAATGAAAAAAACCAAAAGTTAGCAGAAGGAAAGAGATCATTATACTCCAAATAAGATGTTTTTTCAAAAAGAAATAAATGAAAAATAAATGAAGGAAACAATAGTAAATATCAATAAAACTAATAGATGGTTCTTTGAGAAGATTAACAAAATTGATAAACCATTAGCCAGACTCTTCATGAAAAAAAAAAAAGGGAAAAGATTCAGATCAATAGAATTTGAAATGAAAAAGGAGAAGTAACAACTGACACTGCAGAAATACAAAGGATCATGAGCGATTACTACAAGCAACCATATGCCAATAAAATGGACAACCTAGAAGAAATGGACAAATTCTTAGAAAAGCACAACCTTCTGAGGCTGAACCAGGAAGCAATAGAAATATAAACAGACCAATCACAAGCACTGAAATTGAAATTGTGATTAAAAATCTTACAACTAACAAAAGCCCAGGACCAGATGGCTTCACCGTGAATTCTACCAAACTTTTAGAGAACAACTAACACCTATCCTTCTCAAATTCTTCCAAAATATAGCAGAGGGAGGAAACTCCCCAACACATTCTACGAGGCCACCATCACCCTGTTACCAAAATCAAATCAGAAAACTACAGACCAATATCACTGATGAACATAGGTGCAAAACTCCTCAACAAAAATGTGAGCAAACAGAATCCAACAGCACATTAAAAGGATCATACACCACAATCAAGTGGGGTTTATCCCAGGAATGCAAGGATTCTTCAATATATGCAAATCAATCAGTGTGATACACCATATTAGCAAAGTGAAGGATAAAAACCGTATTCTAATCTTAATAGATGCAGAAAAATCTTTCAACAAAATTCAACACCCATTTATGATAAAAACCCTCCAGAAACTAGGCATAGAGGGAAGTTACCTCAACATAATAAAGGCCATATATGAAAAAACCCACAGCCAACATGGTTCTCAATGGTGAAAAATTGAAAGCATTTCCACTAAGATCAGCAACAAGACAAGGTTGTCCACTCTCACCACTATTATTCAATATAGTTTTGGAAGTTTTAGCCACAACAATTAGAGAAGAAAAAGAAATGAAAGAATCCAAATAGGACAAGAAATAGTAAAACTGTCACTGTTTGCATCGGACATGATACTATACACAGATAATTCTAAAGATGCTATCAGAAAGCTACTAGAAGTCATCAGTGAATTTGGTAAAGTGGCAGAATACAAAATTAATGCCCAGAAATCTCTTGCATTCCTATACACTAATGATGAAAAATCTGAAAGAGAAATTAAGGAAACACTCCCATTTACCATTGCAACAAAAAGCAAAAAATACCTAATAATAAACCTACCTAATGAGACAAAAGACCTGTATGCAGAAAACTGTAAGATACTGATGAAAGAAATTGAAGATGATACAAATAAATGCAGAGATATACCACGTTCTTGGATTGGAAGAATCAACATTGTGAAAATGACTATACTACCCAAAGCAGTCTACAGATACAATGCAATCCCTATCAAGCTACCAATGGTATTTTTCAGAGAACTAGAACAAAAAATTTCACAATTTTTATGGCAACACAAAAGACCCTGAATAGCCAAAGCAATCTTGAGAAAGAAAAAGGGAACTGGATGAATCAGGCTCCTGGACATCAGACTATACTACAAAGCTACAGTAATCAAGACAGTATGGTACTGGCACAAAAACAGAAGTATAGATCAGTGGAACAAGATAGAAAGCCCAGAGATAAATCCACACACATATGGTCACCTTATTTTTGATAAGGGAGGCAAGAATATACAATAGAGAAAAGACAGCCTCTTCAATAAGTGGTGCTTGGAAAACTGGAGAGCTATATGTAAAAGAATGAAATTAGAACACTCCCTAACACCATACATAAAAAATAAACTCAAAATGGATAAAAGACCTAAATGTAAGGCCAGACACTTTAAAACTCTTAGAGGAAAACATAGGCAGAACACTGTATGACATAAACTACAGCAAGATCCATTTTGACTGAACTCCTAGAGAAATGGAAATAAAAACAAAAATAAACAAATGGGACCTGATGAAATTTAAAAGCTTTTCCACATCACAGGAAACCATAAAAAAGATGAAAAGACAACACTCAGAATGGGAGAAAATATTTGCAAATGAAGCAACTGACAGACGATTAATCTCTAAAATATACAAGTAGCTCATGCAGCTCAATATAGAAAAAAAAAAAAAAAAAAACAAGAAAAACCAAATCCAAAAATGGGCAGAAGACATAAACAGACATTTCTCCAAAGGAGATATACAGATTGCCAACAAACACATGAAAGGATGCTCAACATCACTAATCATTAGAGAAATGCAAATCAAAACTGCAATGAGGTATCACTTCACACTGGTCAGAATGACCATCATCAAAAATTCACAAATAATAAACGCTGGAGAGGGTGTGGAGAAAAGGGAACAGTCTTTCACTTTTTGTGGAAATGTAAATTGAAACAGCCACTATGGACAACAGTATGGAGGTTCTTTAAAAAACTAAAAATAGAACTATGATATTACCCAGCAATCCCACTACTGGGCATATACCCTGAGAAAACCATAATTCAAAAAATGTCATGTATCAAAATATTCATTGCAGCACTATTTACAATAGCCAAGATATGGAAGCAACCTAAGTGTCCATCGACAGATGAATGGATAAAGAAGATGTGGCACATATATACAATGGAATATTACTCAGGCATAAAAAGAAACGAAACTGAATTATTTGTAGTGAGGTGGATGGACCTAGAGTCTGTCATACAGAGTGAAGTAAGTCAGAAAGAGAAAAACAAATACCGTATGCTAATACATATATATGGAATCTGAAAACAAAAAATATATAGTTCTGAAGAACCTAGGGGCAAGACAGGAATAAAGATGCAAATGTAGAGAATGGACTTGAGGACACAGGGAGGGGGAAGGGTAAGCTGGGATGAAGTGAGAGAGTGGCATTGACATATATGCACTACCAAATGTAAAATAGATAGCTAGTTGGAAGCAGCCTTATAACACAGGGAGATCACCTCGGTGCTTTGTGACCATGTAGATGGCTGGCATAGAGAATGTGAGAGTGAGACACAAGAGGGAGGGGATATGGTGATATATGTATACATATAGCTGATTCACTTTGTTATACAGCAGAAACTAACACAACATTGTAAAGCAATCATACTCCAATAAAAATGTTAATAAATAAATAAATAAATAAATAAATAAATAAATAAATAAAATAACTAAGCTAGCACGACTGGAATAAACCCAGACTCCTGGGCAAACCTGAACAGATGGTTACCTTAGTTTTAATGAACATAAAGTTCTCTTTAAAAAAATATGACCCATTAGTAAAATGCCAGAAGTTCCAGTGACATGTGATGGACACTGTTATGTAACAAAAGTAATCCAGTTTCCTCAGTAATTGATATAATAATCATTGTATATTGGTCTATTAACAGATATGTACTAATACTAGTCAGAAGGCTTCACAATAGTTTACTCTTTAGGCTTTTGAACCCATCTTTTTATAAAAGCACTTAGAATAATAATTACAACACTTCTTGTGCCACAACATTTTATGATTTATATACCACTCTTGTAAGCAGCTAACATAATTATTTTTTAAACTATGTAATAATTTTCATGACAATCACAATGATGGTGGTTAATGTTTATTGAGCAACTACTATGTCCTAACTTCTTTAAATACATTCTGTCACTCAATCCTCTCAGTAACTAAGGACTGGGTATTATTATTTTGTCTACATTATATTACAAAGATAGAAACTGAGAGACAGAGGTATTGTGACCTCTTTGTCTCACTGCTGGTACATCTGATTTCCAATTTAAGGGAGCAAAATATGCCACCACAAAATGTCTCTGGCGTTCATACTATCTTGAGCTACAAAGAGGCCCAGAAAACTCAGGAAGAAACTTTGACATTTCACATAACTGCCTAGATAGAAGACCTGTTCCAGGAAGGGAGTTATCTCCATAGATAATTATAGTAGGAAGTAGGTGTGTTAAAAACAGACAAATCTAGCAAAGTCTGTTTGTTAAAATTTCCCTCTGTGTCCCATTTTCTCTGCATGGCCCAGCAAACTTTTGTTTACCAAAAATTTGCTTTTCCATCTCCATGTGAATTGCCTTCTTTCCTTTGAGGTCTCAAACCACTACCCCCAACATCCTCTTTTGTCTTTAGCTGAAGATAGTATTTAAAGTGAGGGTTTCAGCCTTTTTGGCAAGTTAGTTTTTCTGGGTCTCTCCCATGTATACATGTAATTAAACCTTTCAGTAATTTTCTTATGTCAATTAGTCTCATGTCAATTTAACTCTTAGACAAGTGAGAAGAATCTAGAAAGGCAGAGGAATATTTCTTTCTCCCCAACATCATTTATGTGCTCTTAACTGTTATATGTTATTAGTTCCTCCACTATGAGATAGATAGGGCATGTGTCATCTTACCTGTTTCTTTCACAGATGAACAAATTGAGGCACAGAAAGGCTGAGCACTTCTGAAAAGTCTCCCTGTTACTAAGTGGGAGAGCTCTGTTTAAAACTCAGGTAATCTTATTTCCTGCTTTCCTCTTTTACCATGCAGTGCTTCATGAATAATTACTTTTAATCAACATAATAGCTCATAGGATCATGCTCTAACACTTCAATGTGTACTTCAAAACCTACACCAGCTGGATTTACTCTTGCACTCCTTAACTTTTCTTATTCTCTTCCCCCCTCTCTCTTCCATCATCCAATACCTTTGAGTAACTGTTTTCTTCTTAGCACTAGGCTACAAGGAGTCTACTCAAAGACAATCTCCTTCTGCAATATTTTGGAAGAGCTTGAGAAGGATAGGTGTTAGCTCTTCTCTAAATGTTTGATAGAATTCGCCTGTGAAGCCTTCTGGTCCTGGGCTTTTGTTTGTTGGAAGATTTTTAATCACAGTTTCAATTTCAGTGCTCGCGATTTGTCTGTTCATATTTTCTATTTCTTCCTGGTTCAGTTTCGGCAGGTTGTGCATTTCTAAGAATCTGTCCATTTCTTCCAGGTTGTCCATTTTATTGGCATAGAGTTGCTTGTAGTAATCTTTCATGATCATTTGTATTTCTGCAATGTCAGTTGTTACTTCTCCTTTTTCATTTCTAATTCTATTGATTTGAGTCTTCTCCCTTTTTCTCTTGATGAGTCTGGCTACTGGTTTATCAATTTTGTCTATCTTCTCAAAGAACCAGCTTTTAGTTTCATTGATTTTTGCTATTGTTTCCTTCATTTCTTTTTCATTTATTTCTGATCTGATCTTTATGATTTCTTTCCTTCTGCTAGCTTTGGGTTTTTTTTGTTCTTCTTGCAGAGGGAGGAACACTCCCAAACTCATTCTATGAGGCCACCATCACCCTGATACCAAAACCAGACAAAGATGTCACAAAGAAAGAAAACTACAGGCCAATATCACTGATGAACATAGATGCAAAAATCCTCAACAAAATACTAGCAAACAGAATCCAACAGCACATTAAAAGGATCATACACCATGATCAAGTGGAGTTTATTCCAGGAATGCAAGGATTCTTCAATATACGCAAATCAATCAATGTGATACACCATATTAACAAACTGAAGGAGAAAAACCATATGATCATCTCAATAGATGCAGAGAAAGCTTTTGACAAAATTCCACACCCATTTATGATAAAAGCCCTGCAGAAAGTAGGCATAGAGGGAATTTTCCTCAACATAATAAAGGCCATATATGACAAACCCACAGCCAACATTGTCCTCAATGGTGAAAAACTGAAACCATTTCCACTAAGATCAGGAAAAAGACAAGGTTGCCCACTCTCACTACTATTATTCAACATAGTTTTGGAAGTGCTAGCCACAGAAATCAGAGAAGAAAAAGAAATAAAAGGAATCCAAATCAGAAAAGAAGAAGTAAAGCTGTCACTGTTTGCAGATGACATGATACTATACATAGAGAATCCTAAAGATACTACCAGAAAACTCCTAGAGCTAATCAATGAATTTGGTAAAGTAGCAGGATACAAAATTAATGCACAGAAATCTCTTGCACTTCTATACACTAATGATGAAAAATCTGAAAGTGAAATTAAGAAAACACTCCCGTTTACCATTGCAACAAAAAGAATAAAATATCTAGGAATAAACCTACCTAAGGAGACAAAAGACCTGTATGCAGAAAATTATAAGACACTGATGAAAGAAATTAAATATGATACAAATAGATGGAGAGATATACCGTGTTCTTGGATTGGAAGAATCAACATTGTGAAAAATGACTCTACTACCCAAAGCAATCTACAGATTCAATGCAATCCTTATTAAACTACCACTGGCATTTTTCACAGAACTAGAACAAAAAAATTCACAATATGTATGGAAACACAAAAGACCCCGAATAGCCAAAGCAATCTTGAGAACAAAAAATTGAGCTGGAGGAATCAGGCTCCCTGACTTCGGACTATATTACAAAGCTACGGTAATCAAGACACTTTGGTACTGGCACAAAAACAGAAATATAGATCAATGGAATAGGATAGAAAGCCCAGAGATAACCCCACGCACATATGGTCACCTTATCTTCGATAAAGGAGGCAAGCATATACAGTGGAGAAAGACAGCCTCTTCAATAAGTGGTGCTGGGAAAATTGGACAGGTACATGTAAAAGTATGAAATTAGAACACTCCCTGACACCATACACAAAAATAAACTCAAAATGGATTAAAGACCTAAGTGTAAGGCCAGACACTATCAAACACTTAGAGGAAAACATAGGCAGAACACTCTATGACATAAATCACAGCAAGATCCTTTTTGACCCAGTTCCTAGAGAAATGGAAATAAAAACACAAATAAACAAATGGGACCTAATGAAACTTAAAAGCTTTTGCACAGCAAAGGAAACCATAAACAAGACCAAAAGACAACCCTCAGAATGGGAGAAAATGTTTGCAAATGAAGCAACTGACAAAGGATTAATCTCCAAGATTTACAAGCAGCTCATGCAGCTCAACAACAAAAAACAAACCACCCAATCCAAAAATGGGCAGAAGACCTAAATAGACATTTCTCCAAAGAAGATATACAGATTGCCAACAGACACATGAAAGAATGCTCAACATCATTAATCATTAGAGAAATGCAAATCAAAACTACAATGAGATATCATCTCACACCGGTCAGAATGGCCATCATCAATAAATCTAGAAACAATAAATGCTGGAGAGGGTGTGGAGGAAAGGGAACACTCTTGTACTGTTGGTGGGAATGTAAATTGATACAGCCACTATGGAGAACAGTACAGAGGTTCCTTAAAAAACTACAAATAGAACTACCATAGGACCCAGCAATCCCACTACTGGGCATATACCCTGAGAAAACCATAGTTCAAAAAGAATCATGTACCAAAATGTTCATTGCAGCTCCATTTACAATAGCCAGGACATGGAAGCAACCTAAGTGTCCATCATTGGATGAATTGATAAAGAAGATGTGGCACATATATACAATGGAATATTACTCAGCTATAAAAAGAAATGAAATGGAGGTATTTATAATGAGGTGGATGGAGTTAGAGTCTGTCATACAGAGTGAAGTAAGTCAGAAAGAGAAAAACAAATACAGTATGCTAACACATATATATGGAATCTAAGGAAAAAAAAATGGCCATGAAGAACCTAGTGGCAAGACGGGAATAAAGACACAGACTTACTAGAGAATGGACTTGAGGATATGGGGAGGGGGAGGGGTGAGATGTGATAGGGTGAGAGAGTGTCATGGACATATATACACTACCAAATGTAAAATAGATAGCTAGTGGGAAGCAGCCGCATAGCACAGGGAGATCAGCTCGGTGCTTTGTGACCACCTAGAGGGGTGGGATGGGGAGGGTGGGAGGGAGGGAGATTGAAGAGGGAAGAGATATGGGAACATATGTATATGTATAACTGATTCACTTTGTTTTAAAGCAGAAACTAACACACCATTGTAAAGCAATTATACTTCAATAAAGAAGTTTAAAAAAAAAAATAAAAAAAAAGACAATCTCCTGCTTAAGAGACACTCTGTTCAAGAGACTTGCAATCTGTTGAGGATTGCAGATATATAAATCAAGAATTACTATAGTCTGTGCCATAGTGATATGTGAGAGAAACTGTGGGAGCAACCCCTATAGATGGAGATGGAATGAGGAGGAAGATGAAGAAAAAGAAATGAAAGAATGGAGGAAGAGGGAGCCTTTTTGAGGAAGTCTTATAGAAATGCAGGAAGGCAGGAGGAGAAGAATGGGAGAAGAGAGTCTCTGTAGAAGGATCTGTGGTCAGTGGCTAAAAGTGGCAAGTGGAACAAAAGAGGGAACAGATCTTGAAGGCCTTGTATAAAACATTCTAGGATTTATACTTTATTGTGAAGTCTGGGCATGGAGATGACATTTCACTCCACAAAAGACAAACAAGAGTTGACCACAACAGAGGACATGTTCCAGGCAAAGGAATGAGATAAAGTCACAGAAGAACTAAGTGATATAGAGATAGTCAATCTACCTGAGAAGGAATTCAGATTATAAAGATAATCAAAGAACTCAGGAGAAACTGGATGCACAGAACAAGAATTTAGTCGTTTTTAACAGTGTTAGAAAATATAAAGAAAAAACAAAGAGATAAAGAATACAATAAATGAAATGAAAAATACACTAGAAGGAATGAAGAGTAAACTAAATGATATAGCTGAATGGATCAGTGAGCTAGAAGACAGAATAGTGGAAATCACTGATTCTGAACAGAAAAAAGAAAAAAGAATGAAAAGCAATGAAGAAAGTTGAAAAGAATACTGGGACTACAACAAGGACACTAATATTTGCATCATAGGGTTCTCAGAAGGAGAAGACAGAGAGAAGGGGGTGAGAATATATTTAAAGACATAATAACTGAAAACTTCCCTAACCTGGGAAAGAAAACAGTTACCTAAATCCAGGATGTGCAGAGAGTCCCATATAAGATTAACCCAAAGAGGAACACACCAAGACACAAAGTAATTAAAATGGCAAAAATTAAAGATAAAGAGAGACTATCAAAAGCAGCATGAGAAAAGCAACAAAAAACATATGAGGGAACTCCCATAAGGCTATCAGCTGACTTTTCAGCAGAAACTCTGTAGGCCAGAAAGGAGTGGTACAATATATTTAAAGTGACGAAAGGGAAAAACCTTTCTACTCAGCATGGCTCTCACTCAGGTTTGATGGAGAGATCAAACGATTTACAGACAAGCAAAAGCTAAAAGAGTTCAGCACTACCATACCAGCTTTACAAGAAATGGTAAAGGAAATTCTCTAAGAAAAAAGGAAAAGGCCACAACCAGAAACATGAAAATTACTAAGTGAAAAACTCATTTGTAAACACAAACATACAGTAAAGGTAGGAAATCATCCATGCGCAAAGCCAGTAGGAAGCTTAAAAGGCAAAAGTAGTGAAATCATCTATACCAACAATAAACAGTTAAGGGATACACAAAACAATTAGATGTAAAATATGACATCAAAAACAGTAATCATGAGTGGAGGGGATAAAAATACAGGGTTGTTAGAATGCATTGAAAGTAAGACATTAGCAACCTAAAACAATCATATACATATATATAAACCTCACGGTAAGCACAAACCACAAATCTATAGCAAATAACACACAAAAGAGAAAAAGGAATACAAACATAACCCTAAAGAAAGTCATCAAATTACAAGAGAACAAAAGAAGGAGAAAAGAACAAAAAATACCTACAAAAACAATCCCAAAACAATTAACAAAATGTCAGTAAGAACATAGGTATTAATACTTGCTGTAAAAGCAAATGGACTAAATGCTCCAATCAATAGAGTGGCTGAGTGGATACAAAAACAAGATCTGTATATATACTGCCTATAAGATAGTCACTGTTGATTTCAAACAAACACAGACTGTAAGTGAGGGGAATGGAAAAAAGTATTCCATGTAAATGGAAATTAAAAGAAAGCCAGGTTAGCAATACTTACATTAGATAGAATAGACTTTAAAGTAAAGATTGTTTGTTGAAAGAGACAAAGGAGGACATTATATAATGATCAAGGGATCAATCCCAGAAGAGGATATAACACTTGTAAATATATATGTCCCTAACATAGGAGCACATAAACACAAAAACAAATATTAACAAACAGAAAGGGAGAAACTGAGAGTAACACAATAATAGTAGGCTTACTTCAATAACCCCATTATATCAATGGACCGGTCATTCAGACAGAAAATCTATAAGGAAACACTGGCCTTAATAACACATTAGAACAGATGCACTTAGAAAAAATATATAGAACATTCCATTCAAAAGCAGCAGAATACACATTCTTTTCAAATGCACCTGGAGCATTCCTCAGGATAGATCACATGCTAGGCCACAAAACAAGCCTTGGCAAATTTAAGACAATTGAAATCAAGCATCTTTTCTGACCACAATGCTATGACACTACAAATCAACTGTAAGAAAAAAACTGCAAAAAACACAAACATGTGGAGGCTAAACAGTATAGTTCTAAACAACCAATGAATACTGAAGAAATCAAAATGGAAATCAAAAAATAACTGGAGAGACAAATGAAAACAAAAATATAGTGATCCAAAATCTACAAGACACAGCAAAAGCAGTTCCAAGAGGGAAGTTATAGCAATACAATCTTACCTCAGGAAACAAATAAAATCTCAAATAAACAACCTAACCTTACACCTAAAAAACATAATAAAAAAGGTTAGAAGAAGGAAAGAAATCATAAATATCAGAGCAGAAATAAATGAAATAGAGAATAAAAAAATAGAAAACATCAATAAAACTTTGAACAGATAAACAAAATTGATAAACTTTAGCCAGACTCATCAAGAAAAAGAGAGGGTCCACATCAATAAAATCAGAAATGAAAAAGGAGAGGTTACAACTGATACTACAGGTCTGAGACACAGGTATTATATGGCAGGAAATGAATTGGAGTCCAGCCTTTCTGATTATTGGCTTTTACTTATATAGTTGTTCCTGGGTGAGGCTGGTGATTGAGTAATAAAATTATTAAGAAAAACCAATTATTATGACACAACAGCCTAATAAATGTGCTTAACCTGAGGCATACTTTGACTTCTAGATGTATCTCCTGTATCACATTTATGTGATGTATTTCCAAAAAGAGGTTGTTATAGTTGGCAATGCCACTGAAACAATACAGGAGTGGGGTCTCTTTCCTTACTCCCTCCTTACCTCTCTGCTTCTCCATTCCAACTCCTCTGTGTCCACTTGCATAATGGTGTTTAGACTGGTGAGCAGAGTAGCAGTAGACCTCCAGCACTACTCCACCAAGAATCACCAAATGACTGCAGGACAAAGATGATAAAAGAAAGTTATCTGATGAAGGGCACTTTTGAAATCAAGTCACTTGTGTTTTTCAGATATTGTATTATTGAATACAGATACTCCATGATCAGAGAGAAGAAAGAACTACACTGTTACTTTCGGATGGGACTGAGTAATGTAAACTCACAATTAATTAAAACTAATCAAAAACCAAAAAAACTTGTTTGGGCTCAAAGTGAGAAAGTAGTTATGTGCCTCAAAGTGTCGTTTTGAAAATTAGCTGCACTTATATTAGGAAAATAGAATAGTGCCTGACACATAGCAATAGCAGTGTGTTATTATTTACAGCAAATGTTGAAACATATCAAAGTGTCACCATGCATAGTCTTCTCATCAAGAGGTCTGGCATCCTCAGGCTTCATACTGTATGTCTGCAGCCATAGCTGAGACTCCCTTTGCATGATTTATTTGACTTGTCAGTGTAGCCTCTGAGCTTGTGTTCTGGGCAATATTTTTTTTTTTCTTTTTTACCTCTTTTTTTAATTGAGATATAGTTGATGTACAATATTATATAAGGTACAGGTGTAATGTATAGTGATTCACAATTTTTAAAGGTTATATTCCATTTATAGCTATTATGAAATATTGGTTATATTCCCTGTGCTGTAAAATTTATCCTTATAGTTTATTTTATACATGATAGTTTGTATCTCTTAATCCCCTACCCCTATTTTACCCCACCCCCCTTCTCTCACTTCACTGGTAATGACAAGTTTGAGATCTATATTTGTAAGATGTTTCCTTTCCGTTATATTCACTAGTTTGTTTTATTTTTTAGGTTCCATATATAAGTGGTATCACACAGCATTTGGCTTTATCTGACTTATTTCACAAGGTGTAATACCCTCAAGACTATCAATGCTGTTGCAAATGGCTCAATTTAATTCTTTATTGTGGCTGAGTAGTATCCCATTGTGTATATATGTGTCTGGTTTTGGTATGAGGGGGATGCTGGTTCTGTAGAATGAGTTTGAAAGCATTCTTTTATCTTCAATATTTGGAATAGTTTGAGGAGGATAGGTGTTAACTCTTCTCTAGGTGTTTGGTAGAACTCACCTGTGAAGCTATCTGGTCCTGGAATTTTGTTTGTTGGGAGTTTTTAAATTACTAATTCAATTTCATTACTGGTAATTAATCTGTTCATATTTTCTATTTCTTCTTGGTTCAGTCTTGGAACCTAATTGGAATATATCCATGTTTAATATTCTCCATGTAATATTTGGTCCTGACTGAGTCAATCTAAGGGGATGCATGTGAAAGTGTTAATATGGGGAACATATTTTGTAAAAGTTTTATCATCAATTATTGGGGGAAAATAGAATGAAGTTTCATTAAAAACACATTGAATACAGTTAAAAGTTAATCTATACTTCTCCAGGGAGTATTTTTGTTTTTTGTTTTTTTTTAATCAAGTTCCCAAGTTTTTCCCCCTAAATTTAAAAGTAAATAAAGAAACATGTTTTGTTCATTCTTTCTTTTAACGTATATTAATTTAATATTTACTTTGTTTAAGGTACTGATTTCTATGCTATTGTAAATGAGCAGGACTCTATGGGGTCTTCCTGGGACAGACCCTTACCTCATATCTTTTTTTGTAGCTCCTCTCTGAAGTACATAGATAACAGTATATGATGCACACTTTCTGAATTGTCTCACAGATGCTAGAATAACCACCAAATGAAATAAATTAACTCTATATGATGCACACTTCCTGAATTGTTTCACAGATGCTAGAATAACCACCAAATGAAATATAAATTAACTCCCTGATGATCATAAGCCCCCAGACTTACTGGTGCCTAAGCATTGATAATACTGTTACCTCAACATCAACCAATCAGAGAATTGCGTACAAGTTGATCACATACCCTGTGACTCCCCTCTCCCTTACCTGACCTTTAAAAATGCTTTGCTGAAACCCTTCAGGGAGTTTACAGTTTAGGTGGACATGAGCCACCCATTCTCCTTTCTTGGCCCTATAATAAGACTTTCTTTGCTCCAAACTTTGATGTTTTGGTTTGTTTGGCCTTACTGTGTGGTGGGCACACAAACTTGTGTTCCATACAAGACAAAGAAAATGTAATTGTTGCCGTCAAAATGTTTATGCACTAATTCATGGGGGAGACCAGCTTATAAATGCAAATCCTGTGACAGAGGCATGCTTTGTTTTTTTCTCACTAACACCAATGTGTTTCACTAACATCCTTAGTTAGAGGTTTGATTATTCATCTTAACACTTAAACTGTGGATTTGCTTTGGGTGATATAATAAATAAGGATATTAAAACTGTTGCAAAAAATAAAGTGCTGAATAATGCAGTCTTTTTCATAGCCTCATTTGGAAACTCCTTGCTTCCAAGATATTAAATGTGGCCATGAGCAGTAGGTGGTGATCATCTTCATTCAAACCCTCTCCTGTGACTGGGACTGTGAGCCTGATTTCCTGGGAGCCACATGTACTTCTGCCCTTTACCTTAAACTGGCTCATTTTCTGGAAATTAAAACAAAATTGGCTGTCCAGTTACATAGCAGGAAGAAGATGTGCTGCAGAAGAAAATGCATTATATGCTCCAAAGACAAAGATGACCTTTGGATTATTTGTTATTTAGGATTCTGAGTTCACCTGGTCCCATTCCTTCCTATGATGATTGAGAGATGATAGTATCTGTTTAATTTAACCTTTCCTTCCTAAGCAATATTTTAAAAACATGTGATGAGTTCATTTTCCCTTGGATCTTAGCTATATCTAGCTAAGCAGTATCTACATATATTTAAGTTGAAAGAATTCCAAACATTGAAAGAATTCCAAACATTGATGTCCCGATGCATTTGTCACTCCATATGCATTACTTCCTGGATAATTTTAAAGACAGTTATGGTTAGAACAGGTCACAGAATTCTTCCATCTATGGCATCACATGCAGACACAATATTAAAAACATTCCTACTTTCCAAGCTACCAGGATATCCACCACCATTGTAAAGTTGTTAGAGGACACAGAAAGAGATTCTTTGGTCTGAAGATGCCATGCAGTTACCTCATTCCAGGAAACATGCTTTTTTAGCAAGAGCTCTGTAGAGATCTAACTCCTTAATCCCCCAAATTGAGGCTCTTTGAGTTAGAAGACTCAGGGTAATGTTTTCAAGACCCACAACCTAAGATGTGTTTCTTCATCTTAAAAATGGAGGAAACACAACTGACTGACCAGTTCACAATGATAGAAGGCTTGGATGAGATGCCTTGAGATACTTTTGGGTAAAGGTGATGGTATTCTCTGAAATCTGTTTAACTAAACTCAAATGTGTTATCACAAGAAGGTTTGGATGAGATGCCTTGAGATACTTTTGGGTAAAGGTGATGTTATTCTCTGTAATCTGTTTAACTAAACTCAAATGTGTTATCACACGACAATGGTAAAATAGTGTCTCATTGAATATGGACTATACATTTGAGTCTGTGAGATTTAATTGTAGTTGCTAAATTAACTGTAGGTATTCTGGGAGCATTTTAGACATCTTAAATTCTCCTTCAGATGAAAGACCACTGTGATTGCAAACAGGAAGGATCATAGTTCCAAATATAAGCTTTGTATTGACTTGTAAGTACAGAAGTTCAACATGTACTTTTGTGCCCAAGCACATTTGCTTATTATCAAGCAAATGTGAGACAAGATAGTATTATATAATTGCAAGCAATATAGTATTATTAACTCAGGGAATTATGGCTGGAACTTAGATCCTATGATAGATCTCTTTTTTACCATAGTGTTGGGCCAGTCTGGAATGGTCAGGGGAAGTTTCAGTCTTTCTGTTAATAAAAGGGACAATTTAAACGATGTGATTTTCATCACTAACATTAGCTAATGTAAGCTTTGATGAGTGCATGGCATATTTTTATATGTAAGCAGGATTATTTCTACACAATGGCTATCAAAATTTTAAAAAGAATACAATTACAGTGTAATCCCACTTACGATTATTTTATTAGCTTAAGTCAGAGAAACTTCTTGAGAAATCAATCATGTGAGTAGGTAGGAGAATTTTTTAAGAGCTGGAAAACATCTCTAATTAAAATAATTCAGTGTTTTCCTTTTTGAAATAAGAGAACTGAGCCCCAAAAGAGTGAAGGTCACTGTGGTATTTCATATTAAATTGTGCCACTGTCAATCTGCTGTAACTCACTCCACTAACAATGGCAAAGCCGAACAACTGGTTTTCATTGAGAAGATGAAAATGTGCTTCACTTTATTTCAGTTATATCTCAGGGAAAAGTATTTTTTTTTAATGTTTACTAACATCAACAGTTTATTTTATAGACCCTTCTCGCCTACTGATCCCCCTCCATTTCAAGCAACTGAGGAATGTTGGGAGATGTGTTTCTCAGAAGAAGAAACATTTAAATATAAGACAAGGGAATAGAGAATAAATATCCTGCGGGTGATGGAACCTGTCAGCATGGTGAAGTCAATGCTTTCTTCAGACCTGAAATTTCCAATGAAGTCAGGTCTTTGTTAGCTCAGTGAAAAGGAAAAGAAAAGAAAATTTGGTTTCTGCATAAGTTAATTCTACCACTTTTGTTAAGAGAAGATATGGGAGACAGAGAGATCTGTGAAAACTGGTGAAGACCATGCAAATTGCTGTGGGATCTAGTTGCCACTGACATCAGTATTGACACTGCCTCTTGGAAATATTGTTTTACTTTCAACACAAAATCTTCATTTTACATTATATTGAGAGATTTACAGAAGATCGAGTTTTGGATTACATAGGAAACAATGTACGTGTAAAGCAAAGTTGAAAATGGAAACCAGCATGAGATTAGGGTGAGGCAGACACAAAATTTAGAGGATGTCAAAAAATTCAGTAATTGAGAAATTATAACTATAATGCAATTATTTAAAATTCAAAAAGCAATGCAAAGATATGGATGATCAAGGCAAGCCAGAAGGAAACTGAGTGACTATATATTTTTGTGGTGTTAAATATCATAAGAGTGGGATTATAGAGAATGACTATTTACAGAATTTTGATTGGAGCTGAATGTAAAATACCTGTGTATAGATCGGCTTCTTCAAATTCACTTTTGCTTTCAAATATCTCATACTGTTTATCAGTACCTAGTCATAGATTTTGCAATTATTTTTTCTTTACCTGGTACTTGATAACACTGAATTTTTAATTACTTTGACTTGAATTGAATGTCATTAGAAGGACTAAAGAAAACATGCAAGACAACATGGGTTTGATGATACAGAAAATGACATGAGGATCACATGGAGATATAGAGAAACTGTGTTGAGAATATGTCTACCTTTTTAATATAAAGACTTCACAATTAATGAATTACTATAGATATTATGGAACAGCATATGGAGAAATGACTTCAAGAAATGAGGGATAAAAAATGGTCAAAATATTAGACATAAATTAACAAGCTGTTGTTCCCATCAATTAGAAAAACTGAGGTGGTAAATTCAGCTTGAAAACATAGACAAGTACATAAATAAAGTTAAAACTTACTACTTGGGAGCAAACATTTTAATCCCTAGCTCATATGTAAAAAAGTAAACTTTATTTTAAATTCAATGTAATCATTTTATCTAAACTAAAATGGCATAAGGAAGATTATATGTCTAATTTATCTCTATGCAATTACCTGCAGTATAATTTCATGTGCTGACTGATTTGGTAAATTGAGTAATACTTCAAAGATGCACATTCTAAGTGTTTAAAGTGCCAAGATATTTAACATTATTATTTCTGAAAAAAATCATAAGGAATTTGGATATTATCTAATCTACCTTTTTTTCTTACTGTAATATTAAAGATGAGGAATTTAACATTAGGTGATGTTTGGCCTCTCAACTCTCTGTTGAAAGACTCTGGCTTATCAGGACACAGTGAACACTTATACACAAAAACATGCATATTTACAATAATTAAAACTCTGCAGAGGTATTGACAATCAGGAAGTCTTTTATAGAGTACGTGTTCAAGAAACAGAACAACCAGAGCAAGGAGAATAGTTTACCTTGGAGTAAAAATGGAAGGAAAGGGCTTCCCTGGTGGCGCAGTGGTTGGGAGTCTGCCTGCCAGTGCAGGGGACACGGGTTCGAGCCCTGGTCTGGGAGGATCCCACATGCCACAGAGCAACTAAGCCCGTGAGCCACAACTACTGAGCCTGCGCGTCTGGAGCCTGTGCTCTGCAACGGGAGAGGCCGCGAGAGTGAGAGGCCCACGCCCCGCGATGAAGAGTGGCCCCCGCCCGCCACAACTGGAGAAAGCCCTCACAGAGAAATGAAGACCCAACACAGCCAAAAATAAATAAATTAATTAATTTAAAAAATTAAAAAAATTTAAAAAAATGGAAGGAAAGAAACAGAAGAGTAAGCATAAATACTAATTAGTTAACAAGTGTTTACTTAGGGTCTGTTAAGGAAGTCTGGGAAAGAACATTTCTAATGAAGACAATCTAGATAAGCACTGAAAAACAGACATAGATAAATTGATTGAAACTGTAAAATTTGGCCTATTTGAATTTCCATTGGCCCATATGTTAGCAATTTGTAGAACTGAGTCAGCAGTCATGCTGTCCCTGTTAGGTTATTAACAGTATCTCTTGAGATTTAGAAGCGTGACAAGCCTCCTAAATCCAAAAATGAATCCACATTTTCAAGAAGAGCAAGACATGCTCATCATACCACAGAAGGATTGCGAAGATTATTTCATAATATGACAAACTCCTATTCAAGTGACAACATATATTTATATTTATACGATTCAAAGATTCATGCTAGCACAGGAATAGGTATTATGTTTTGATGACTGTTGAAGAGATACTTTTGCCTTTATATCTTTCTATAATAATATCTAAATTGATTTAAAAATTGTTTTTGTTTGGTAATTAAAGGTATTTAATAAAACAACTAAAATTACCCACTAAGTTGAATGGTAGAGCTCAATGGTGTTTGTTTTATTGCTCTTCTTGACTTTTAGGTTACATATTATTTTATATGTATCAAGTATTTTATACTAAAAAATATAAAAAATAAAATCCTAGGGAAATTGCTTACCATAATTAATAAAATATTTTATGTCACAATTGCTTAAGTATATTATATGCTACATTTGGAGTTCTCTGGGAAAGTATGAAGATGAAATATAAGGGACTGAAAGGGGAAGGTAATGGAGAAATTAAGAGAAACAGAGAAGGAATTCCAAAATCAGATTTGTGCTCAGAAAAAGATGTTTCTTTGTCCCGATCCAAAGGGTTTTAGCTCTTCTTAGAAGAAACAGATTTTAACAAACTAATATGTGTTTCCAGTATATGCTTAGGCCTATCTATTCTGGAAGAAAAAGAAAGCATTGTGGTGTAGGGTAGTGATTCCAAAATATTGCTGCACAATATAATCATGCAGGGAGCTCTGAAAACATCTCAATGCCCAGGCTGAACCTCAGACCAAGTAAAATCCTGGTAACTGGTGTCACCAGTTTTAAAACTCTCTCAGGTGATTCTAATGTGCGGCCAAGTTTGACTCTCACACTTGAGCTTATATCAGTAATACCAAAACAGCTTGTTAAAATACAAATTGTTGGGACCCAACCTCAGAGCTTCTGACTCTGTAAATCTGGGTGAGACCTGAGAATTTATGTGTCTAACAAGTACCCAAATGCTGCAGTGGCTAAGGACCAGGAAACCACACTTTGAGAACTATTTCCATAGAGTATATAAAACTAGACTTTAACTTAAAGGAGTTTATATCATTATGAACACACAGCACACACACACAGAGATAGTTATATATACAAATCAGGATATGTTAAGTGTTAAGAGCTTTTTCGGTGGTTGTTTGGTGGTTCTAGCAGGGCAGCGCAGCTACCTTTGACCTAAGAGTGGTCCTCCTCTAGCCAGGAGCTTTGGGAAGGATGCACATGGAACTGGCAGGGAGGAAGGGAACACCTGCCCAGTCAGCCAGATCAGACAAATCGCTCACACGTCTGTGGATATATTAAGTGTTAAATGAATAGTACGGACAGTAAAAGAGGAAGAATAAATTACTGTGGGTTTGGATGTTCACTTCTTGGCTTTGAAGAATAAATGGAATTTAAATAGGCAAGAGGAAATTCCAGAAGCTCCATTGGAACTGGAAGCTCATTGACTAGAAATACCTGTGTAAAATTAGGTAGTGATGTATACCGTTTGTTTGGGAGACAGTAAGGTCTCACTGGCTGAAACAAAAAATTTGTGCAAGGAAACAGTAGTTCCCTTTGAGAGAGTCTTTTTGAAAGCTGGTGCTGAAGGATCTACATATAAATCTGAATAAAAATATAATTTATCTACCAGGCAGTAGGGAAATTCTTAAAGACCTGAAAAGTGTCCCTTGTAGGGCTTTTTATTACATGATCATCAATGGCAGATTTCTAGCCAGACTCCAGTGAACTCAATATTACATAAATCAAAACTGAAGTCCTATCTTTTGAAAGACCATTAATCACTTTCAGAAATGAGGCATTTTTAATATTATCAAATTAAACACAAATGGATATTAAAAACTCCAACAGATGGTTAATCAATAAAAGTGAAAGTCGAGGACCTTATTAGTTATATAGGGATTAGCTGGTATAGCTTAAGTGCTAGCTATAAAATAAAAAAATAAAATAAAAATGATACCAGTAGCAATGGGGAAAAACCCAGAGAGATGTAAAAGGTGTGACCTTCCATGATAAGCTCATATTTCGCAAACTACTAAAACTATCTTTGTTTCCCTAATTATCCTTTGAATCTCTTGATATAAAATTTCATTACACATTAGGTTTTCCACATTAACAACAACAACAAAAACAACAAAACTTGCAATGTTGAAAAAAAATATTAGAAAGTCCTTCTCTGAGTGTTCAGAATGATTCCAGGTCCTGACTCTTTACAGTCAGAGTTTTTAAAAACTGCAGAAAACTATATCTTCCTTTCTGGGAAGGACCAAAATCTTAGAAATCAGAAGCCACTTTCTTCCCTAGAAACTAGTTAGTAAAAGTGACTTTTGGTCCTGATCCCTCTAGCCCATTTGCTTAGGAATGCATGATTTTTTGTTACCCTAAACTCAAAGTAACGTGTTATAGGGAAGTAAATGAGAAATGTTTTTCTGGGAATATGAGGAAAGGAAAGTCATAACAGCATTGAACAAAATGTAGAAAACATAGCCTTCAACCTGAATAGAACTGAATAGTGTTTTTGGAAAGACATAATAATAACAATGGTGGCAACAATAACAACAGTAATGAGCACATATATAGAAGGGCCAGGTACTATTCTGAGCACTTTATTCTCACTAATTTACTGGAAGTCAAATTATTAATTCATTGCAAGACCATTGTATTATCACCCCCATTTGACAAAGATGGAAACCGAGGTTCAGAGATGCTGAGTAATGTGCCCAAGATCACACTAAATGAATGAACCAGGATTTGAATGCTGGTAGCAGGGTCTCAAATCTGTGCTCTAAAGCACACTTTATACAAAACAAACCCAGCCTTGGATGAGTGAAGTCATGTGAGCATTTGGAATGAAATATAGAAACAGGAAGGTGATATCTGAGCTGCGCACATGGGGAAAACGTCCATGCTATTGGCATATGACTGTGACAAGAAAGGATCAATTAAGGAGAGGAGAGGATGGAGTTTTCTGATTTTCTGTTTTGGTTCTGGACAAATAACATAAGGCAAATTTATGTGGGAAAGATAAGCAGGAAAATGAACACCAACAAGATCAGCTTTAAGCTATGTAATTGTAATTTCCAAATTATTTGTCTCTCTTTACCATTATAACAGAGTATTTTGAAGGTGGGGTGGAGCCTAATTCAATGCTGTGTTTATAGTATCCAGAACAATGGCTGGAAAGCAAGAACTCAATACATATAAGCTGCATATAGAATGAAAGAATGGCTTGGTTCAAAACCTCCTTAACAGAGGAAGATTTCCAAGATTACTATGATCTAAAATAAGCTGTCATCTACTCTCTTTCCATTAGAATGTGTAAATGTAAATTTACATTTTTACCTTATACTTACAAATGTTTCCCTTTCTTACCTCAAGTATCAGCCTTTTTATTAATATAAAGCAGAAGAATAATTTCATGGGACTTCCCTGGTGATCCAGCAGTTAAGACTCCGTGCTCTCAATGCAGGGGGCCCCATTCAATCCCTCGTCAGGGAACTAGATCCTGACTGCATGCTGCAACTAAGAGTCTGCATGCCACAACTAAAAGATCCCATGCAGCAACTAAAGATCCTGCATGCCACAACAAAGATCCTGCGTGCCACAATTAAGACCCGGTGCAGCCAAATAAATAAACAAATAAATAAATATTTAAACAAAGAAGAATATCAAACATTACCTATTGTAAGTATCACTTTGCTTTATTTGGATTATTACCTTTAACATTCATATCAGTATAAGTTCTGTTTGAAAAGGTCTTGAAGCCAACTGGAGCACAAACATCTAGTTATCATAAAATGTGTCTATATTTTGTCTCTCTACAATGTCAAGAGCTGCATACACTCTCTCTTTTTTTTTTTTTTTAACATAAGATTACAAGAATAATCTTGTGGGTTTTTTTAAGTGCCAAGAACTTTACATATAATAATTCCATTTCAGTTGATGGCAAAACCATCCTTACAATTGTTTGAGCCAACAATCCTCTCCTATCAATTATTAAATACTTTTGGCATTTCTTTAATATATATCCAGAATCTTATCACTTCCCATCTCCACTGCTACTATCCTGAATCTTACAACCCAAAACAAGGTTGGTACAATAGTTATTGTATATTATATGATATTATTATATATAGTATATTATCCATACTTTAGAGATGAGGAAATTGAGGCTTCACAAGTTTAGGTGATTTTATTTATTTCATTTATGCACTAGGGACTTGGAAGAACAAAATAGACATTCTAGTTGGGGAAGGCCAACAATAACCAATGATATAAAAATATTAAATTAGAAGATAATAGGTGCTACATAAAGAAGAAAGTGGACCAGAGAAAAGAATATGGGTGTATTGTAAGGAGGTGAGGTTTTAAACAAAACAGACTGGTCAGGATAGGACCACTGAGATAAAAAAGAGCCATGATTGTAAGAGATAGAGCAGTCAAGCAGATATTTGGAGAAAAGTATTCCAGAAAGATGGAAAAGATAGAACAAAGTCCTTAAAAGGAGAGTGTGCATGTCTGGAATATTTTAGGAAGAATAAGGAAGCTGGTGTTGCTATAAGAGAGAGAAGCAAGAGAGTGGGTAGTAGGACATGAGATCAGAGAAGTGATATAGGCCATTGGGAGTACTGTGAGTGAAACAGGACCTGTGGTAGGGTTTTAAGCAAAAGATTGACAAAACCTAAATTTTAACTTAAAAGAACCACTCTGGCTGCTGTGTTGAGAATAAATTGTAGGGGGCTATAGTAGAAGCATGGAGAACAGTTAGGGCAATATTGCAGAAACAAGCAAAAGAGGATGGTAATTTGGACCAAGATGGTAATAACTGGTTTTGAGAAAAGAAGACCTCTGGATATGTATAAAAGGTAAAGGCAAACGGATTTACTTATATATTAGATGTGGAGATATGAGAGAAGGAGAAGAGCAAGGGATCAGGCCAAGACTTAGGGCCTGAGAAATTAAAAAGTTGGAGTTGTAATCAATTGATAAGACCTAGGCAGCAGGTGAAACAAGTTTGGGAAGAAGATCAGTACTTCAGTTTTGGACATTTTTTGTTTGTTTGTTTGAAATTGTTATTAGTTATTTAACTGGAGATGTCAAGTAGAGAGTTGAATACGTGACTGGAGTTTAGAAAGGAAGTCTGGACTGGAGATATAATGTTTTAAAATTTCATAAATCTTTTCTATTGTGAAATTTGATGTACCTTAAGAAGATACAAAACAGAACATTTTACAGTTCTACGGTTTATCACAAGGTGAACACTCATGCTACCACCACCCATAATAAAGCAAGAACATTTCCTGAACTCCAGAATCCCCATGCCCTTCCCAGTCACTGCCTCCTACCTCCCTCAACAGGTAACTAATATCCTAGATTTTATGGTTATATATATATACACACACACACACATATATTGTACAAATGTATGTATATGTGTGCATATATATAGTATACAGTATATATAGTATAAATAATATTCTAACACAATTGATTCTACTCACTTTTATATTAATGAATATTTAAACTTTTAATATGAGGCTATTAGGAATAATGGTTCTAAGAATACTCTGGTCATGCCTCTTGGTCTACACATATGTGAATTCCTGTTGGGTATATATAGCTAAGAGTAAAATTTCTAGATCATACGGTCAACTTATGCATTTCTTCAACTTAACACACAGTGACAAATCATTTTCCATGGTGGTTTTACCAATTTACTCTCCCATTACATCCTACTCCACATTTGATATTGTTAGTCTCTTTAATTTTAGCCAGTTTAATATTATCTCCTTATAGTTTTAATATAGATATTAATTTAATTTAATCTAAAGATATAAAGATACATAAATTTATCCATAGGGCTGGATGAAATAATTTAGGAAGTTAAAGATAAGTTGAGGTCCAAGAAATGAGCCCTGGGCCCTCCAACATTCAAAGATCAGAAAGAAAAGGAAGAGCCAGCAAAGTCATTTGCCTTATAAGTAGTAGAACAGAATTTCAGTGCTTGTCTCTCCACCTTCAAACATGCTTGGTTGTCTCAGAATTATACTCAAGGAAAATGCAGATAAGCTCAGAGAAGCAGATAACTTGTGTGCTTGTCACAACAGAGTATTCTATGTAAAAATGTTTTCCATTTGCTCTTCTGTGATGAAGTAAGTGAGCGATACAGTTTGTTTGTTTTTTTTCAAGGGTAAAAAATATTAAAGGCTTTTGTGGAGTTGTCTAAAAAATGGTGGAAACTGATATTAAATTGTTTAAGCTCTTTCATTATAACGAAGCAAAAGAAAGGAGTAAGGAGTGAGGTAAGTCAAGGGGAAAAATAGAAAAGAAAAGCTCTTAATACTAGCAAAGAAAGTGCTTGTTTTTTTCTTTTAATAGCAGCAACAATTTTACCTATGAAATGGTTCTTCCCATCTTGATTTTAGAGCGTCCTGAAATTAGGGAGAAGATATAATGCCTTGATTATAATCTGCTCCTATGATTGTCTGCTATTCTTAGGGGCTAGGTGTTCCTCTTTCTTTTCACATTAGAATATAGGTTGCCAAAATTAAATCACCACCCAGGGTGTTTTTCATCCTCACAGGAAAAATTTATGGAAACTTGTAGTTTCTTCAGAATTCAGGTTTACAATCACAATCTAACTCGTTTTTTCTTACTGTTAACCAAGAAATATTTTTTTCATTGAGATGTTATACACATTTTGAACTCAAAAAACACAGGAGTAAACAAAATTCTGCAGGCTTGTTTACCAAGCTTTTCCCATAACGTTTTATAAAATAATTTTCTTTCCCCTTCCTCTTCCTGGTGTCCATTGAAAAATTATTTGGAAAACTAAACATGAGTTATTTTCAATGTCTCATTTGTATTTGGCTGCCAGCTGTTTCTGTCCTTTTTCTTTAAAGGAATGTGCACAGCTCCTGATTCTATTGTATCTGCCTTGCACATGATCACTTCTTATAACGTGGAATTTTCATCTTATTTGTTCTTACCTATCTGTTAAATTTTGGCCCACAATATTACTTTGGCTTCTTTGTTTTACTGAACATGCTAAACATAGAGTGGTCAAAACCACTGTCACCAAAGTCTACACATGCTAGCCTGAGTCTATTTTCTTCCCAAGCTACAATGTATTACATTTCTATTGGTGCC
Source organism: Balaenoptera ricei (assembly GCF_028023285.1). Taxonomy (NCBI): domain Eukaryota; kingdom Metazoa; phylum Chordata; class Mammalia; order Artiodactyla; family Balaenopteridae; genus Balaenoptera; species Balaenoptera ricei. The sequence continues at coordinate 59,255,873 of NC_082652.1, forward strand.
AGTTTCTTTCTTTATATCCATGGCTCTTTGTATCATGAAATTTTAGAATATTGTTAATTTTATTTCACTGGGTATGTATTGTGCCTTATTCTCTGCTTTTTCCCAAAGGTGAAAGAGGGAAATTACATTTGTAAATATTTTTGAGAATTTACTACCATATCTTTTCATGGGAGAGAAAAAACTATATAAAGTTTATTTCCTATTCTGCAGGAATTTGTAACCAAGATGGGGAGATAAATTTTAAAAGACACAAAGTTAAATAAAACTACAAGATTTAAATAACATTTTAAGACCACAAACCAGACACTGGAAGAACGTATATAATTATGAACAGTTATGAAATAAATAGTTTTAAGTGCTATAGAGGGGAGAAGCTATGTTAAACTGAATTAGATAGGGACAATATTAAGAAGCAGGAAATACTTGTGCAGAATCTAGAAGAGCAGATAAAGCCAGACAAATTGAGAGAAAGGAGACGAGAGCTTATGTTTGAGTTATTATGTAAATAAAACAGGGAAGAAGTCTCAAGAATTTGGGGGTAGAATAAGAGTATAATAATTTGTCTAGAAGACAGATACCATGCTAAAAGGATAATTCTAGTGGTTATGGGTCTTTTAAAATTGGAGCATAGTTCACACTCCGGGAAGGGGAAAGAGAGGAAGAGAGACAGACACAGAGAGAGACCAAGAGTGAGATGAGAGATACAGTCTAAAAAATCATATCATATGAGGGCCCACATAAAATAACATTTTGGCAGCAACTCAACATTTGTAACCTCAGTTCTAAATCTTCCCATTTGCACTTCACCTAACTTCATTGTCAAGATGTTTTTGACTCTGTTTCAAATCTCGCTGATCCCTCTTGGCTCCTGACATTTGTCTCTGTTATCTGGTTTCCAATGCTGCCTTCTCTGGCTTGACTTCTCTGTGCCATTCAACACTACAGTCCTCCCCATCTGACTTGCCTTAGGGATACCTCCTTTTTGTTTAGTTGACAGATAATCTCACAAGTCTCAAACATCAGGAGTCCTGTGGGCTTTGGATGTCAGTCTGTTGGCAGTGAGCAAGTCACTGAAGACATTTGATCAGAAGAAGCAAAATGGAATCTCAGGACAATTGGCCTGATGGTGGAGTGGAAAGCAAAATGTAGTGGGATGTGGTCTCTTAAAAGATAATAGGCAGGGACCAATTAGAATTGTAATTGTAAAGACTTGTAAAATCTTTACAATTTCAAATAACAGAGTGTCCCTTGTGCTTCTAAATAAAGAGTCTAATTTCTTCATTTTACAAAAACTCTATATGTGTGTAGCTTATTGTTAACTTTTCCTGCAACTGTTAAATATGACTCTTTCCATTTAAAGGTAACAAACAATGTTACTGTGGAGAACAAAGGGAACATCTTATTAATTATTCAAAATTTACTAAAACAACACAAGTATTGGAAAAATTAGTTACAGTCCAGGTTCATTTACTGGCATGCTCTGTTATAAAATACAGCCACTCTAATCAGGCCCTTTGTAGCTGTTGTAGCAGGTCAAGCAATTGTTCTCAAATCCTTTCTCTAACAGGCAGTCCTGTGTGTGTGTGTGTGTGTATGTGTGTGTGTGTGTGTAATGGGTCAACTAGGATAAATAAACTAGCAAGCTACCATTATTATTGTCACCGAAATTACCACTTAAGAGACTAAAGCTGAAACTAATCAATATAAGGATACAGAGAGCAAGGATAGGTATAGAGCAGGTGGATATACAATGACATATAATGTTGAAACTAAATCACATTTTTCCTGATACCCACCTGAAAGAGTTTCTGTCACTACCCTCCCTTACTCCACTGATGTAAACTGCCTTAGGTGGAGGAGTGGAAGAAAAGAGGAGGAAGAGAAGGGAGGAGGGAGGGAAGGAACGAATGGACAAATGAAGGAATGAAGAAATAACAGTAGACAATAGATTTAATGAGGATGTAATATCTTGGACACTATAATTCACATTTTTAATTTAATATTTTCTAATGTCATCTACCCAGCAACTCTCTAAGATAATTTTAATTAGTGCCATTGTTAGGATGAAGAAAATGTAGACTCAAAGAGTTTAAGTGAAGGGAGATTGGCCAAGATGATGGAGTAGAAAGACCCTGAGCTCTCCTACTCCCATGAGCACACCAAATTACAACTATTTACAGAGCAACTTTTGATAGAGGAAAAACAGAATCTAGCATAATAGATCTTCTACAACTAAAGATATAAAGGGGGAACTACAAAAAGTTAGGTATGAGAGTAAGAGTTGTGGTATACTCAAGAACCATACCCTGGTGGTGAATCCACAAACAGGAGGATAATTATAATTGCAGAAGGTTCTCGCCAAGGAGCAATGGGTCTAAGATGCACATTGAGTTCCCTGGCACTGGGAAGACAAGCCCCCAGAATGTTTGCCTTTGAAGGCCAGCAGTGTTTTCTTTCAGGAGAGCCAGAGGGCTGTCAGAAATAGACTCCACTATTAAAGGGTACACATAAAAGCTCACATGCCCTGGAACCCAGAGCAGAAGAAGTAATTTGAAAGGAGACTGCTATATTTAAAATAGATAACCAACAAGGACTTCCCATTAAAAAAATAAAAGGTACAAACTTCCAGTTTTAGGTGAGTACTAGGAATGTAATACACAACATTACAAAGATAATCAACACTGCTGTATGTTATATATGAAAATTGTTAAGAGAGTAAATCCTAAGAGTTATCAACACTAGGAAAGTTTTTTCTAATCCTTAATTTTGCATCTGTATGAGATGATATGTGTTTACTAAAATTACTGTGATGATTATTTCATAATGTATGTAAGTCAAATCATTATGCTGTACACCTTAAACTTATACAGTGCTCCTGTGTCAAATATACCTCAATAAAACTGGAAGAACAAATAAAGATAAAAGAAGAGAATTATGATTTTGTAACATTAAAACATTAAATATTTAATTTTCACATCATGAATTAGTTAATAAATAATTAAGTTGGCTTGTCTCCTTTATATATTAGTTAAATTTTAATAAGCATCATCTATATCTATCTATCTATCTATCTATATATATATATATATATAATCACCTGTGAAATACTATAAATTAGTTTATATACTTTCAGTAAATTTCTATCAGGGAATAGAAATGTGCATAATAGAAAAAGAGGTTGGAAAAATAAAAATATATAATTAAAGTAAAATAAATAAATAAATAAAGAACCTGGGTCAGATCCATCTTCTGATCACAGTCTCCTGGAGAGGCAGGAGGCAACTGGAGCCCAACCTGGGGAAATAGAAAATGAGACAGCCAATTTTGGGAGCTTATTCTACTTCATGGACATTGGTGCTGGCAAGCATCATTTTGGAATCCTCCTCTAGCTTATAAGCACGAGGACCCAGAACAACCCACCAGCCTCTTGACTCCAGTACTGGGATACCTCAGGCCGAGCAGCCAGGCAGGAAGTGACACAGCTCCACCCACAAGCAGGCAGGCTGACTTAAGACCCTCTTAGCTCACAGTCACCCTGGGATATGGCTTTGTCCACCAGAAGGTCCAGGACCCAACCCCACACCTCAAGGGCCCTGTGGCCAGAGACCCTAGGACCTGGCTCCACCCACCAGTGAATCAGCACTAAACCTGGGCCTACAAGGTCCTGGGCCCTACCCACCAGCAGGACAACAGCAGCTCTGAGATCCTCAGACCCTGGACCCCAAGACGCTGGACCCTGACATTAATCACGAGGGGCCTGGCACTATCCCTGGGACCAGCCTCACACATCAATGTGCAGACACCAGTCCCAGGACCACCACATCCCCACAACATACTGTGGAAGAATTTAACCCTACCACCAGCAGTCTGGCACTAGCCCTGGACAACATGGGCAATGGCCGTGCTGCTCACCAGCAGGTGAACACCAGCTCTGAGACACCTTGGGCCCCCAAGCCAGTTTCCCTGGCATCTGACCACACCCACTAGTGGGCTAACATGAGCTTCAGGAGCCCAGAGCCAGCTGTGTAAGAAACTGGCACCAACCACCAAAGGCCAACACTAGCTCTGGGACCGCAGGGCTCTGCAGCCAGAGATCCCAAGACCTGACTCTGGTCACTAGTGTGCCAGCAATAGCCCTGAAATCATTTGGGTCTTGGCCCCACCCACCAGTTGTCCAACACCAGCTCTGGGAATCCCAGGCCCTGCAATCAGAGATGCCAGGACCCAGCTCTGCCTGTCAATGACTCAGCACTATCTCTAGGACCCAATTCACCCACTGGTGGGTGGGAATCAGCTCCTGGGGGGTCCCTGGGGCCCCAGTTTCACCTACCAGGAGGGCAATACCAGCTCCAAGATAACTTAGACTCCTCAGAAAGCCTCACCAGGAACCAGCCCCATGCATGAGAGGGCCAGCACCAACTTTGGGACACCCCAGAACCCACAGGCATGTCAGAAACTGGCCCAACCCACCAGCAGACAGACACGAGATACGGAAACTGTGGACTCATAACCACCCATCCCAGAGCCCAGATCAGCCCAACAGTGAGCCAGCACTAGGGCTGGGACCTCCTGGGGTTCTGCAGCCAGAAGCCTCATTATCCAGCCCCAACAACCAGTGGCTGGCAGCCTCTGCAAAAGGCAGAGCCAGGCAACCAGCTGGACCAGACACCAGTCATGCCTACCAGACTGCTCACAGTAGTCAGTCTGACACAACAGAAGGACCCACACAACACACATAGGGGGCATCCTTAGAGCATATAGTTCTGGTTGACCAGAGGAGAGTGTGCTATTGGGATATACAAGACATCTACAAAAAAGCACTCCTCCAAGGTCAGGAAATGAAACCAACCTACCAGACACATAAAAATAAAAAACAGCAAAGTAGGCAAATTGAGAAAACAGAGGAACACTTTTCAAATGAAGAAACAAGATAAAACCCCAGAAGAAGTAAGTGAAATGGAGATGAGATGAGCATTTACCCAATGAAGAGTACAAGGTAATGATGACAAAGATAATCAAAGAACTCAGAGAAGAATAAATGAACAGAGTGGGCAATTAGAAGTTTTTAACAGAGTTAGAAAATATTAAAGAACCAAACAGAGATGAAGAATGCAATAACTAAAATTTAAAAATACACTCAAAGAAATCAAGAGTGGATTAGATAGTAGAGAGGAACAAATTAACAAGCTGGAAGACAGGGTAGTGGAAATTACTGAAGCTGAATAGAAGAAAATAAAAATAATAAAAAGCAATGGGGACAGTTTAAGAGACCTTTGGGACAACACTAAGCATACTAACATTTGCATTATAGGGGTCTCAGAAGGAGAAGAGAGAGATAAAGGGACAGAGAATATGTTTGAAGACACAATAGCTGAAAACTTCCCTAACCTGAGAAAAGAAGCAGACATTCAAGTCCAGGAAGCACAGAAAGTCCCAAACAGGATTAACCCAAAGAAGATATATTGTAATTAAAATAGCAAAATTTAAAATTAAAGAGAGAATATTAAAAGCAGCAAGGAAAAAGCAATAAGTTACATACAAGGGAACTCCCATAAGACTATAAGCTGACTTTTCAACAGAAATTCTGCAGGTCAGAAGGGAGTGGCATAATATATTTAAAGTATCTAAAGTAAAAAATCTACAATGAAGAATACTCTACCTGGCAAACATGTCATTCAGATTTGATGGAGAGGTCAAAATTTGTACAAAAAAGCAAAAGGTAAAAGAGTTCAGCATGACCAGCACAGCTCTATAATAAATGTTAAAGGAATTTCTCTAAGCAAAAAACAAAAGTTCACAACTAGAAAAATGAAAATCACACAAAAAAATTATTGATAAAGGCAAATATACAGTGAAGGTAGTAATTCAACCATGAACAAATCTAATAGCAAGACTAAAAGACAAAAGTAGTAAAATCTTCTTTATCTGCAATAAGTAGAGAAGGGATACACTAAGCCAAAAGATGTAAAATATGATGTCAAGGACACTTGTCTGGGGAAGAGGCTAAAAATGAAGGGTTATTAAAGCCCATTTGAACTTGAGACCAGCAACTGAAAATAATCAAATAAATATATGGATTGCTATATATAAACTTCATGGTAACCACAAACCAAAAATCAATAATAGATACACACACACAAAAAAAGAGAGAAATTAGTCATCAAATCACAAGGGAAGACAGCAAAATAAGAAGAAAAGAACATAACATAACTACAAAAACAACCAGAAAACAATTTTTAAAATGGCAGTAAGAACATACCTACCAATATTTAATTTAGACTCCCTCTTGTGAGAACACCAGTATCACAACTAACTGCTTAACAATCGCCGACAGGAACACACTGGAACTCACCAAAAAACATACCCCACATCCAAAGACAAAGGAGAAGCCACAATGAGATGGTAGGATGGGTGCAATCAAAATAAAATCAAATCCCATAACTGCTGGGTGGGGATTCACAAACTGGAGAACATTTATACTACAGAAGTCCACCCACTGGAGTGAATGTCCTGAGCCCCACGTCAGGCTTCCCAACCTGGGGGTCTGGCAACGGGAAGAGGAATTCCTAGAGTATCAGACTTTGAAGGCTAGTGAGATTTGATTGCAGGACTTCGACAGGACTGGGGGAAACAGAGACTTTACACTTGGAGGGCACACACAAAGTAATGTGTGCATCGGGACACAAGGGAAGGAGCAGTGACCCCATAGGAGACTGAACCAGACCTACCTGCTAGTGTTGGAGGGTCTCCTGAAGAGTTGGGGGGTGGCTCTGTCTCACCGTGAGGAAAAGGACACTGGCAGCAGAAGTTCTGGGAAGTACTCCTTGGCGTGAGCCCTCCCAGAGTCTGCCATTAGCCCCACCAAAGAGCCCAGGTAGGCTCCAGTGTTGGGTCGCCTCAGGCCAAATAAAACAGAGAGGGGACCCAGCCCCACCCATCAGCAGACAAGCAGAATAAAGTTTTACTGAGCTCTGCCCACCAGAGAAACAGCCAGTTCTACCCACCACCAGTCGCTCCCATCAGGAAACTTGAACAAGCCTCTTAGATAGCCTCAACGATCAGAGGGCAGACAGAAGAAGCAAGAAGAACTACAATCCTGCAGCCAGTGCAACAAAAACCACATTCACAGAAAGATAGAAAAGATGAAAAGGCAGAGGGCTATGTACCAGATGAAGGAAAAAGATAAAACCGCAGAAAAACAGCTAAATGAAGTGGAGATAGGCAACCTTCCAGAAAAAGAATTCAGAATAATGATAGTGAAGATGATCCAGGACCTCAGAAAAAGAATGGAGGCAAAGATCGAGAAGATGCAAGAAATGTTTAACAAAGACCTAGATGAATTAAAGAACAAACAAACAGAGATGAACAATACAAAACCTGAAGTGAAAACTACACTAGAAGGAATCAATAGCAGAATAACTGAGGCAGAAGAACGGATAAGTGACCCGGAAGACAGAATGGTGGAATTCACTGCTGCAAAACAAAATAAAGAAAAAAGAATGAAAAGAAATGAAGACAGCCTAAGAGGCCTCTGGGACAACATTAAATGCAACAACATTCACATTATAGGGGTCCCAGAAGGAGAAGAGAGAGAGAAAGGACCAGAGAAAATATTTGAAGAGATTATAGTTGAAAACTTCCCTAACATGAGAAAGGAAATAGTCACCCAAGTCCAGGAAGCGCAGAGAGTCCCATACAGGATAAACCCAAGGAGAAACACGCCGAGATACATAGTAATCAAATTGGCAAAAATTAAAGACAAAGAAAAATTATTGAAAGCAGCAAGGGAAAAATGGCAAATAATATACAAGGGAACTCCCATAAGGTTAACAGCTGATTTCTCAGCAGAAACCCTACTAGCCAGAAGGGAGTGGCATTATATACTTAAAGTGATGAAAGGGAAGAACCTACAACCAAGATTACTCTACCCGGCAAGGATCTCCTTCAGATTCGATGGAGAAATCAAAAGCTTTACAGACAAGCAAAAGCTAAGAGAATTCAGCACCACCAAACCAGCTCTACAACAAATGCTACAGGAACTTCTCTAAGTGGGAAACAGAAGAGAAGAAAAGTACCTACAAAAACAATCTCAAAACAATTAAGAAAATGGTAATAGGAACATCCATATCTATAATTACCTTAAACGTGAATGGATTAAAGGCACCAAAGAAAAGACACAGTCTTGCTGAATGGACACAAAAGCAAGATGCATATATATGCTGTCTACAAGAGACCCGCTTCAGACCTAGGGACACATACAGACTGAAAGTGAGGGGATGGAGAAAGATATTGCTGTAGCAATACTCATATAAAGAATGTTACAAGAAACAAGGAAGGACACTACATAATGGTCAAGGGATCAATCCAAGAAGAAGATATAACAATTATAAATATATATGAACCCAACATAGGAACACCTGAATACATAAGGTAACTGCTAACAGCTATAAAAGAGGAAATCGACAGTAACACAGTAATAGTGGGGGACTTTAACACCTCACTTACACTGATGGACAGATCATCCAAACAGAAAATTAATAAGGAAACACAAGCTTTAAATGACACAATAGACCAGATAGATTTAATTGATATTTATAGGACATTCCATCCAAAAACAGCAGATTACACTTTCTTCTCAAGTGGGCACAGAACATTCTCCAGGATAGAGCACATCTTGGTTCACAGATCAAGCCTCAGTAAATTTAAGAAAATTGAAATCATATCAAGCATCTTTTCTGACCACAACACTATGAGATTAGAAATCAATTACAGGGAAAAAACCTTAAAAAGCACAAACATATGGAGGCTAAACAATACGTTATGAAATAACCAAGAGATCACTGAAGAAATCGAAGAGGAAATTAAAAAATACCTAGAGGCAAATGACAATGAAAACAAGATGATCCAAAACCTATCGGATGTGGCAAAAGCAGTTCTAAGAAGGAAGTTTATAGCAATACAAGCCTACCTCAAGAAAAAAAAAAAAATCTCATATAAACAATCTAAACTTACACCTAAAGCAATTAGAGAAACTAGAACAAACAAAACCCAAAGTTAGCAGAAGGAAAGAAATCATAAAGATCAGAGCAGAAATAAATGAAATAGAAACAAAGAAAACAATAGCAAAGATCAATAAAACTAAAAGCTGGTTCTTTGAGAAGATAAACAAAATTCATAAACCATTAGTCAGAGTCATCAAGAAAAAGAGGGAGCAGACTCAAATCAATAAAATTAGAAATGAAAAAGGAGAGGTTACAACAGACACCTCAGAAATATAAAGCATCTTAAGACACTACTACAAGCAACTCTATACCAATAAAATGGACAACCTGGAAGAAATGGACAAATTCTTAGAAAGGTATAACCTTCCAAGACTGAACCAGGAAGAAACAGAAAACATGAAGAGACCAATTACAAGTAATGAAATTGAAACTGTGATTAAAAATCTTCCAACAAACAAAAAACCAGGACCAGATGGCTTCACAGGTGAATTCTATCAAACATTTAGAGAAGAGCTAATACCCATCCTTCTCAAACCCTTCCAAAAAGTTTCAGAGGAAGAAACACTCCCAAACTCATTCTATGAGGCCACCATCACGCTGATACCAAAACCAGAGAAAGATACTACAAAAAAAAGAAAATTACAGACCAATAAAACTGATGATTATAGATGCAAAAATCCTCAACAAAATACTAGCAAACAGAATCCAACAACACTTTAAAAGGATCATACACCATGATCAAGTGGGATTTATCCCAGGGATGCAAGGCTTCTTCAGTATATGCAAATCAATCAATGTGATACACCATATTAAAAAACTGAAGAAGAAAAATCATATGATCATCTCAATAAATGCAGAAAAAGCTTTTGAAAAATTCAACACCCATTTATGATAAAAACTCTCCAGAAAGTGGGTATAGATGGAACCTACCTCAACATAATAAAGGCCGTATATGACAAACCCACAGCCAACATCATTCTCAATGGTGAAAAACTGAAAGCATTACCTCTAAGATCAGGAACAAGACAAGGATGTCCATTCTCACCACTATTATTCAACATAGTTTTGGAAGTCCTAGCCACGGCAGTCAGAGAAGGAAAATAAATAAAAGGAATACAAATCAGAAAACAAGAAGTAACACTGTCACTGTTTGCAGATGACTTGATACTTTACATAGAGAATCCTAAAGATGTCACCAGAAACCTACTAGAGCTAACCAATGAATTTGATAAAGTTGCAGGATACAAAATTAATGCTCAGAAATCTCTTGCATTCCTATACACTAATGATGAAAAATCTGAAAGAGATATTAAGGAAACACTCCCATTTACCATTGCAACAAAAAGAATAAAATACCTAGGAATAAACCTACCTAGGGAGACAAAAGACCTGTATGCAGAAAACTATAAGACACTGATGAAAGAAATTAAAGATGATACAGACAAATGGAGAGATATACCATGTTCTTGGATTGGAAGAATAAATATTGTGAAAATGACTATACTACCCAAAGCTATCTACAGATTTAATGTAATCCCTATCAAATTACCAATGGCATATTTTACAGAACTAGAAGAAAATATCTTAAAATTTGTATGGAGACACAAAGGACCCCGAATAGCCAAAGCAGTCTTGAGGGAAAAAAAAAAACGGAAATGGAGGAGTCAGACTCCCTGACTTCAGGCTATACTACAAAGCTACAGTAATCAAGACAATATGGTACTGGCACAAAATCAGAAATATAGATCAATGGGACAGGAAAGAAAGCCCAGAGATAAACCCACGCACCTATGGTCAACTAATCTATGACAAAGGAGGCAAGGATATACAATGGAGAAAAGACAGTCACTTCAATAAGTGGTGCTGGGAAAACTGGACAGTTACATGTAAAAGAATGAAATTAGAGCACTCTCTAACACCATACACAAAAATAAACTCAAAATGGATTAGAGACTGGACACTATAAGACTCTTAGAGGAAAACATAGGAAGAACACCCTTTGACATAAATCACAGCAAGATCTTTTTTGATCCACCTCCTAGAGTAATGGAGATAAAAATAAAAATAAACAAATGGGACCTGATGAAACTTAAAAGCTTTTGCACAACAAAGGAAACCATAAAAAGGATGAAAAGGCAACACTCAAAATGGGAGAAAATATTTGCAAATGAATCAATGGACAAAGGATTAATCTCCAAAATATATAAACAGCTCACGCAGCTCAATATTAAAAAAACAAACAACCCAATCCAAAAATGGGCAGAAAACCTAAACAGACATTTCTCCAAAGAAGAGATACAGATGGCCAAGTGACACATGACAACCTGCTCAGCATCACTAATTATTAGATAAATGCAAATCAAAACTACAATGAGGTATCACCTCACACCAGTTAGAATGGGTATCATCAGAAAATCTACAAACAACAAATGTAGGAGAGGGTGTGTAGAAAAGGGAACCCTCTTGCACTGTTGGTAGGAATGTAAATTGATACAGCCACTATAGAGAACAGTATGGAGGTTCCTTGAAAAACTAAAAATAGAATTACCATATGACCCATCAATCCCACTACTGGGCATATACCCAGAGAAAACCATAATTCAAAAAGACACATGTATCCCAATGTTCATTGCAGCACTATTTACAATGGCCAGGTCATGGAAGCAACCTAAGTGTCCATCAACAGATGAATGGATAAAGAAGATGTAGTATATATATACAATGGAATATTACTCAGCCATAAAAAGGAATGAAATTGGGTCATTTGTAGAGACGTGAATGGATCTAGAGACTGTCATACAGAGTGAAGTAAGTCAGAAAGAGAAAAACAAATATCATGTATTCACACATATATGTGGAACTTAGAAAAAGGCTACAGATGAACTGGTTTGCAGGGCAGAAATTGAGACACATGTAGAGAACAAACGTATGGACACCAAGGGTGGAAAGTGGCGGGGGGTGGGGGTGGAGGTGTGATGAATTGGGGGATTGGGATTGACATGTATACACTGATGTGTATAAAATGGATGACTAATAAGAACCTGCTGTATAAAAAATTAGCAAAATAAAATTCAAAAATTCAAAAAAAAAATCATTACTTTAAATCTAAATGGACTAAATGCTCCAATCAAAGACATAAAGTAGCTGAATGGATACAAAAACAAGACTGGTACATATGTTGCCTACAAGAGAGTGACTGCAGATCTAAAGACACACACAGACTGAAAGTGAGGGGATGGAAAAAGGTATTCCATGCAAATGGAAATCAAAGAAAGCTGGGGTAGCAGTACTGATATTAGACAAAATAGACTTTGAAACAAAGACTGCAAAATAAGACAAAGAAGGACATTACATAGTGATCAAGGGGTCAATCTAAGAGGAAGATACAACAATTTTATAACAATATATAAGAATATATTTACAATTGTAAATATATATGCACCCAACATAGCACCTAAATACATAAAGCAAATATTAACAGATATAAAGGGGTAAATTAATAGTAATACAATAATTATAGGGGTCTTTAACACCACCACTTATATCAATGGACAGATCATCCAGACAAAAAATCAATAAGAAAATACTGAACTTAAATTACACATTAGACCAAAAGGTTTAGTATATACATATAATTTTTTCATGTTTATATATATTTGTATGTTTGCACTGCATACAAAAGCAGCAGAATACACATTATTTTCAAGTGCACATGGAACACTCTCCAGGATAGATAAAATTCTAGGCAACAAAACAAGTTGCAATAAATTTAAGGAAATTGAAATTATATCTAGCAACTTTTCTGACTTTTATGCCATGAGACTAGAAAATAACTACAAAATAAAACTGGAGAAAACACAGACACATGGAAGATAAACTATATGCTAGTAAACAAACAATGGGTCACTGAATAAATTAAAGAAGAAATCAAAAAATAACTTGAGAAAAATAAAGTTGAAAACACAATGATCCAAAATTTATGGGATGCAGAGAAAATTTTATAGTGATATAAGCCTACCTCAGGAAACAAGAGAAAAACAAATAAAAAACCTAATCTTACACCTAAAGGAACAAGAAAAAGAAAAATAAACAAAACCCAAAGTTAGTAGAAGGAAGAGACTCATAAAGATCAGAGCCAATATAAATGAAATAGAGACTAAAGTAACAATAAAGATCAATGAAACTTAGAGTTAATTCTTAGAAAAGATAAACAAAATTGACAAACTTTTAACCAGACTCATCAAGAAAAAAAGAGAGAACCTAAATCAATAAAATCAGAAGTGAAAATGGAGAAGTTACGACCAACACCACAGAAATACAAAAGATCATAAGACATTACTACAAACAGCAATATACCAATAAATTGGAAAACCCAGAAGAAATGGATAAATACCTAGAATATACAATCTCCCTGGACTAAACCAGGAATAATTAGAAAATATGAGCAGACAAATTACTGGTAATGAAACTTAAACAGTAATTTAAAACTCCCAACACACAAAAGTCCAGGACCAGATGGTTTCAAGGGTGAATTCCACCACACATTTAGAGAAATGTTAACATCTATCCTTCTCAAATTAGTCTAAAACATTGCAAAGAAAGGAATGCTTCCAAACTCATTTGGTCATCATCACCCTCATCTCAAAACCAATCAAAGATATCATAAAAAAGAAAATTTAAGCCAATAAAACTGAAGAAATAGGTGCAAAATTCTCACCAAAATATTAGAAAACCAAATTCAACAATATGTTGAAAGTATCATACAACATGACTAGCTAGAATTTATCCCAGGGATACAAGGATGGTTCAATATCTGAAAATCAATCAATGTGATATACCACATTAACAAATTGAAGAATAAAGATCATATAATCATCTCAATAGATGGAGAAAAGGTTTTTTATAAAATGCAACATTCATTTATGATAAAAACTCTTCACAAAATGGGTATAGCAGGAACATATATCAACATAATAGAGGCCATATAGGACAAAAGCAGAGCTAACATCATACTTAATGGTGAAAAGCTAAAAACATTTTCTCTAAAAACAAGAACAAGACAAGGATGGCCACTCTCACCACTTGTGTTCAACATAATATTGGAAGTACTAGGCACAGCAATCAGACAAGATAAAAAGACCCCAGATTGCAAAGGAAGAAGTAAAATTTTCACTGTTTGCAGATGACATAATACTATGCATAGAAAATCCCAAAGACACCACTCAAAAACTACTAGAGCTCATCAATTAATTCAGTAAAGTTGCAGGATATAAAATTAATATACAGAAATCTATTGCATATCTATAAACTAATAATGAAAGAGAAATTAAGTAAACAATACTATTTACAATCACATCAAAAGAATAAAATACCTAGGAATAAATCTAGCTAAGGAAGTAAAAGGCCTGTACTCAAAAAACTATAAGACATTGCTGAAAGAAAATGATGATGACACAAATGGAAAGATAAACTGTGTTTATGGATTGGAAGAATTAATACTGTTAAATTGACTATACTACCCAAGGCATTCAGTGCAATCCCTATCAAAATACCAAGGGCAAAAAAAAAAAAAAAATACCAAAGGCATTTTTCACAAAACTAAAACAAATCATTTAAAATTTTCTATAAAAGCACAAAAGACCTTGAATAGCTAAAGTAATCTTGAGAACGAAGAACAGAGTTGGAGGTGTTACACTCCCTGACCTCAAACTATACTAGAAAGCTATAGTAATCAAAACAGTATGGTACTGGAACAACAACAACAAAAAGACACAGAAATGTATGGAACAGGACAGCGAGCCCAGAAATTAACCCATATGCTTATGGTCAATTAATCTACAACAAAGGAAGCAAGAATGTACAATGAGGAAAAAATGCACTCTCAATAAGTCATTTGTTACAGGTAAAATAATGAAATTAGAACATTTTCTCACACTGCATACAAAAATAAACTCAAAATTGATTAAAGACCTAAATTTAAGGCCAGAAACCATAAAACTTCTCTAAGATAAGATAGGCAGAATTCTCCTTGGCATAAGTCATAGCACTGTTGCTTTTTTTTTTTTTTTTAATCTTTCTCCTAATGCAAAGGAAATAAAAGCAAAGGTAAATAAATGGGACCTACTAAAACTTAAAAACTTTTTATAGCAAAGGAAACAGTTGACAAAATAAACGGACAACTACTACATGGGAGAAAATATTTTCAAATGATATGACAGATAAGGGGTTAATATCAAAATTATATAAACATTTCAATATCCCCAAAACAAACAACCCAATTAAAGAATGGACAGAAGACCTGAATAGACATTTTTCCAAAGAAGACATACAGATGGTCAATAGACATATGTAAAGATGCTCAACATCACTA
Organism: Balaenoptera ricei; assembly: GCF_028023285.1. NCBI lineage: Eukaryota > Metazoa > Chordata > Mammalia > Artiodactyla > Balaenopteridae > Balaenoptera > Balaenoptera ricei. The sequence continues at coordinate 59,271,245 of NC_082652.1, forward strand.
ATCATCAGAGAAATGCAAGTCAAAATCACAATATCACCTCATACCTGTCAGAACGGCTACCATCAAAAAGACCACAAATAGCAAAATGCAAATAAAAGGGATTCCTTGTATACTGTTGGTGGGAATGTAATTGGTACAGCCACTGTGCAAAACAATTTGAAGTTTCCTTAATAATCTAAAAATAGAACTACCATATAATCTAGTAATTCCATTCCTTGGTATATAACTGAAGAAAATGAAAACATTAATTTGAAAAGATTCATGCACTCTAATGTTCGTAGCAGCATTATTGATAATAATCAAGATTTGGAAGCAACCTGAGTGTCCATCAACAGATGATTGGGTACAGAAGATGTCATACACACACACACAATAGAATACTACTCAGCCATATAAAAGAATGAAATTTTGCCATTTGCAACAACACGGTTCAACCTGAAGTGTATATTATGTTTAGTCAAGTAAGCTAGACGGAGAAAGACAAATACTGTATGTTATCACTACTTGTGGAAAATAAAACAAATGAGTGAATATAACAAAACAGAAACAGACTCACCCATATAGGGAACAAACTATTGTTTACCGGTGTGAAGAAGGTAGCCGGTAGGGGTAAGATAGGGGTAGAGGATTAAGAGATACAAACTACTATGTACAAATAAATAAGCTACAAGGATATATTTTATAACATAGGGTGTATAGCCAATATTTTATAACTTTAATTGGATTATAGTCTATAAAATGTTTAATTACTATATTGCACACCTAAACCTAACATATTTTAAATCAACTATACCTCAATAAAAATGAAAAACAAAGAGCTTAAGTGACCTGCTCAAAGTCAAATTCTGTTAAGACAAATAATTAAAAACAAAGTTATGCCTTTATGTTACAAGCATTACTCAGCACTTACCATGTGCCAGGCTTTGTTATAACTGCTCTATAAATAGCAGTCATTGCAGTATCTATTATTGTTATTCCTTATTCACAGGTGAGAAAACACGAATCTGTATTTGCTAGGATGTTAAAGCCTCCAGTTCACATTATTCTGTCATAATTTTTATGCTGAGGCCTTATGCTGAAGATCAAGGATAGATTAAGAACATGGGATGGTGAGTGGCATAGTAGACAGTGTTAAGGACCTGGGATTTGGAGGTGACTAAGATCTACCCAGACACAGATTCTGTGTTCCTGAGCAAACTTCTCACCCTCTTCAAGCCTCACTTTACTCATCTGTGAATTATGGATAATCACCACAAATATGCTTAGCATTTTTGTGAGGATTCAATGAAATAATGTACATAAAGCACTTTGAACAGGGTCAGACATATGTATGACTCAAAGATGTGGGTTCTCATTCTGCTTTTCATTGGGGGAAGAAATTAAAAGACAGAGAAATAGTTTAGATAAAACAACAATCATTCCTCCTTGTGAGTGCACAGAGATTTATATACACGACATGTACTCTGACATAATTGTTTCTCATTTTAAAGCATATTAAGAGGAACTATGTGGTAATAAACTATCTAAGGTTTTCTTATCCATTCAGTTAGTGACTACCCAAAGAATCACTTCCCTATTCAAGCAGTCCACTGAATAAAAGCCTCTACAACTTATATAACCAGTTAAAAGTCCTTGTCTGGTGTTCCATTGTGAGACAACAAATTTTCTATACAATTTCACTACAGTTTAGTTAAAGATTTTTTTCCTGGGATTCTGAACTGTGTGTATCCTCTGATTCCCACCACAATACAACATCCCCAGAGAAACCATCATCCTCAACATACTCCAGCATAATCCATCCTTCACACATACTCTAGGGAGAATCTGGCACATACTTCTATCCCTCTAATATACTTGGTAGTGGCAGGATTGAAGTACCTGAGAGTGTGGAGACAAGAATAGGTCATGTTTCAATGATAATGTTATTGTGTCAGCTGGAGTAGGGTTATAGCAAGCAGAAAGGGCAGAACAGATTACCTGGCACATTGCCAGTAACAGCACTTAGCTGATGCCTGCTGATGAACCAGAAGAGCAGGTAGCACTGTTTGGTGACAGTCATCAAAGAGCTGACATTTATGAGCAAAGCCTGATTGACTGAGTTGAGATCATTGATGGGCTTTGCAAATAACAGCCAAATTCAGTGATAAGAGAATTTCTTACATGCTTGTAAGCAATGCAGAGGACTGCCACCTATCAGTGTATACAGTCACAATTCCACCACTGCAAAGACATACACACTCAAAAAGAGTCACCATAAGCAGCCTAAACTCCAACTAGGAGAAGCAGATTTTATGCTGGTTTATGGGAGGCAGCATGATCTAATGGGAAAAAAAAAAAAAAAATCCGTGATCCAGGAATTTCAGAGTCTTCTGGTCCCAATGCTATGCCTGAGCAGCTGAGCAACCTGTGGTAGGTAACTAACTTCCTGAGCCACAGTTTGCATTGCTTTCAAAATACCACGTATACATCTCTATCTTTGTGCCTACCCCACTGCATTATAATTCTCTATTTATACATCCTTTTTATCCCACTGGACAGGGTGAGGATTATGTCTAATTCTTGGTAACAGTTCAGGGCCTTTCAAGGTCTGGGCACAGACACAGACACACCACAACCCTTAATCTTGTTAAATAAATGGAAAGGGAATGTATTTTCTATTTGTGACCTATAGTTTCTATCAATTACTCTGTAATACACACACACACACACACACACACACACACACACACAGGGATTGAGAGAGAGAGAGAAAGAAAGAACACTGTCCCTGTAATAGATGAGCACCTAGTAGACCTTGTTTACTTTCTTCATTCGTATGATCGCAGACTTTAATAATTTCTTTTTATTACTGGGTTAGTACTTGATTTTCTCAAATTGAGAGAATTATCATCCCTTCTCTATGTGGTCAAGGCCTCCAGGGGTCCCTGAATGGACCAGAACATAATGTCTTTGATCCATACATGTTGAAATGCTTGGTCAGACCTTCCCATACTTTCCCCTGCCCCACCTAATAAAGGTAACACTCCATGTTGTTTGCATAGAAAATTTAAAATTTTCAAGTATTTTGGTGTACATGATTTTGTCTGATGTCTAAAATGTATCTATGAAGATTCAGCTGAATTAGAAATCAGGTTCTTTGTATCATATCCTCAAGAAATAAAATAAAATTTCTTAGGGTGGGAAATGAAAATAGTGTAACCACTGAACTTAGAAATGTATGTGTAGGCACCTCAGGACCATCATTTAATATCTCTGTCTCTGGGCATATTACTTTTTTTTTTTCTGTGGGCCTCAGTTTCCTCACATACAAAGTGTAAGCATTTATGCTTACCTCACAAGATCAAATTAGGGAATAAATGGGGGCCAGGTGAATTTGAGAGACCTTTAGCCATTGGGACACCAGAGTAAATGTGTGACTGTGAAGGAGCCCAGCAACATGCGGGTAGTCAGGGACCGATACAAGCATATCCATCTCCAGGCCCTTTCTCTGATAAAGACATCACTGTACTAACTCCTTTTTTAAATCAATTTAAAATCTATAGAGTGCATATAATCTTAGACATATTATCAGTCAACATCTTTTACATGAATTATACTTTCAATCATTACTTCAGTGGGTAGGCACCAATTTGCTTTACTACTGAGCCTTATTTGGACTTGGATAATTCTTGTTGACAATATTGCAAGTGAGTGATGATCTACAGTGTAATTAAAGTGGTGACAATTAAGGGTGACAGCAGAGGGCTCACTAAGTCTTGAAATACTTTCATTTTTCCCATGTTTATCTTTTCTTTTGTCTTTGCAATTCAGAGCGTTCAAATAACACATGGTCATGATTTGACAATTATTCACCTTTGTCAGATCCAAAGTTCTACTAATGAGGTAAAATACAGTGCCTTAGGGAAGTGATTGATGCACTTGGTTGTTGGCCTTGATTTAATTCATCAGATAAAGTCTTGATCTTCTACCTTCTTATACCAATTCTTTGTGGTTGAAGGATTGGCTTTGTGCTGCTTTCCGTTTACAGCAGAAAATATCCCTATTGCTTTCATTTTATAGAATCCTGCTACACAAAACTCAATGTAAAAAAGAGCCAAATTGAAGAAAGGTGTGGGGCAGAGTATGATTACTTACATTACAAATGAGTTTTCCCATTTCAAAAAAATCCACAACGGATGCATTCTAATAAATTCTGAGTTCCCTAATAAGTTATATGCTTTCAGTTTGTTTTATTTTGTTTTAGTTTTCAGTTTTCCTAAGATAGATTTTAAGCAAATCTCAGGAAAGGTTTTTTCAACTGCCCCAAAAGACATCAAGCTATCAAGATCACTTCATAAAAAATTGTAACTAACTCTCGCATTCCTTTTTGTCTTTGCATGCTCTGTTACCATTAAATTTTCATCCTCTCCAACCCCAGCACTCCCTTTACTTTCTGTTCTCAACCTCAAGAAATACTTCTCATCCTTTAGTACACAATTCAAATATCATCACTGCTGTGATTCCTTCTTAACTTTAGCATGCAGATTTAGCACCCCTTACCCTGAGTTTCCACAGCTCTTATGTCAGAGGCCTAATGCAAACTTATCATTTTGTAATATACATTATTATTGTAGTATACATTATTTTCTCCCATGAGATGGTGAACTCCTAGAGGGAAGGGATCATGTCAGGAACAGTATGTAGGAATAACACTCTCTCCCTGCCCAATGACTTGTATAATATTTCATACATACTTTACACTTGACAAAATTTTATCAAGGTAATTTCAAGATGTGTCCCAGAACTAGAGAAGAACATGTAGATCTCATCTGATATTTGGATATTTCTCTACTTTTCTCATGAAATTTGGTGGAGAAACAATTTATTGTTAGAAAACTTGAATTCCTTTCATAGTTCTTACTTACCTCTGTGTACTCCTGAACAAATCTGTTAACATTTCTGGACCTCAGATGTCTCATCTGAACATAGGGAATAGATCATTTATTTGCCTTCTCAAATAAGATTATAAAATCTTATTTTATAATAAGACTTACCCTCTTTATCCTCAAATAAGAGTAAAAAACAAAATACATAAAATGCATTTTGGAAAGTAAAATCTTATAATTACTGGGTAAGATTTGCTGAAAAACCTGAGTCTGCACTGGAAGAACCAGATGTGAATGCAGGGAAAGTAAGCGGACACTAATCATGCTCTATCACTGAGGAACAGCCTTTATATATCAAACCACAAACACATAGAAAGATCAATATTTAAAACAGTTATAGGGTATTTTTTAAAACTCCATTTAAATCTTAAAGTGTACCTGTGAGATTTTACTTTTGTTTTGTTTTTTGAGCAAGGAGAAGGGATGGTAGGCAGTGGAACAAAGAGAGAAAGCTAAGAATGGGCCCAAGTTACATGAAATTCATTGGAAAATTGGTTCAACTTTTATTTAGCTTACCCTGTGTAAAAATTTATGTGTAGTAGAAAAACAGCTTAAATGGGGGTCATGAAGTCTTCATTCTAAATGTGACTCTGATACTACTCTGTACATGAATTTGGCAAGTCCCTTCAACTCCTGGGACCTCAGTTTCACCATCTTTCAAATACAGTGGGGACTTTGGTTTATCCTGTTTTCTCAGCACTTATAGAATTCTTAGATAATATTAGGTGTAATGTTTCATATATAAAACAAAATAAATACATTTTTATTTATATAGGATATAATACATAATGTTCAATTATATTAATTTAAATATTAAAAAGGCATGAATGTATAAAAGAGAAAGTTGGTTCAGATGGTTTAGATCTCTTCTAAATATAATCTTCAGGATGTAGAGAATGAAATACCAACAGCCCTATTTTCTTCTTAATAGTGGCTAGTAGAACTCTTTCCTCTTCCTCTCCAGGGTGTTAAAAATAATGTAAAAGAGTTAGATAAAATCTCACAGAACTCTATAAATTATTACCTCCATGACACAAGTTATTACTTCCAGGCACAAGTTTTTGCCCTGGGCTTCAGTTTTTCCATCTATAAAATGAGAACAACTAGTCAGATTGTGATGAGGATTGAATATATGCATGAAAACCACATAGCTAATACCTGCTACACAGTGGTGTTTCATAAATATTCACTTCCTTCTTGTTTCCCCTCTGTAGTAACTAGTACAGGACCTATGCATAGTGTGTACTGAATAACTTGCTGATCAATTACTTGGCTTTTGAAATTTCTCACACACAGTTTATTTATTTACCTATACATTTTAAATCTTGTGAGAATTTGTGCTCCAATAAAGTTGCAAATCCTTTCAAAATTCCCTACTCACAAAACTATATCTTAGTAAAATATAGATAGAAAAAAACCTTAATTTCTTAGTAAGCATGGAAAATCTCCAAGATTTTGTTCATTTAAAACATATGGTCCCAGTAAATTGAGTTTCTCATTCATGTTAAGGCTGACATGGAACTAACTTAGGATTTGAAATAGATAAATCTTCTTTAGATTCTTCAGAAAAGCAGCCTTCTTGAAATCCCTTCATATAACCCACTTCAATTAGCATGTACAGTCCTTTTGCATAAGCACTCAAATTGTGGGAAGGAAAGTAAATTGTACCTGTATTGATACAAATCTTCAGCAATACAAAAAGTGGCTTTATAATTTTAAAAATATTTTATCAACAGTTCATTTGAAAGGAAACATTTTAACCTTCAAAAGAATGTTATATTGAGAATCAACACTTGAACATTTATATACTGGTAACATCAAATGCATCATAGGGGCAAAGCCAAAGGATAAGATATGATTCCATCACTCTGATTCCAAACATATAGCCATCAGGACAGCATTTTCCAGGCCTGGAACTGTACTATGAATTAGCTCTGAAGTTATAGCCAAGTATGTTATTTATAAAATCAGTACAAGTGAACTATTTACACTCTGTCATTCTTTTATTTTATTTTTTTTTAACATCTTTATTGGAGTATAGTTGCTTTTCAATGGTGTGTTAGTTTCTGCTTTATAACAAAGTGAATCAGTTATACATATACATATGTTCCCATATCTCTTCCCTCTTGCATCTCCCTCCCTCCCGCCCTCCCTATCCCACACCTGTAGGTGGTCACAAAGCACAGAGCTGATTTCCCTGTGCTATGCAGTTGTTTCCCACTAGCTATCTATTTTACGTTTGGTAGTGTATATATGTCCATGCCACTCTCTCTCTTTGTCACAGCTTACCCTTCCCCCTCCCCATATCCTCAAGTCCATTCTCTAGTAGGTCTGTGTCTTTATTCCCATCTTACCACTAGGTTCTTCATGACCTTTTTTTTTTTTCCCTTAGATTCCATATATATGTGTTAGCATACTGAATTTGTTTTTCTCTTTCTGACTTACTTCACTCTGTATGACAGACTCTAACTCCATCCACCTCACTACAAATAACTCCATTTCGTTTCTTTTTATGGCTGAGTAATATTCCATTGTATATATGTGTCACATTTTCTTTATCCATTTATCCAATGACGGACACTTAGGTTGCTTCCATGTCCTGGCTATTGTAAATAGAGCTGCAATGAACATTTTGGTACATGACTCTTTTTGAATTATGGTTTTCTCAGGGTATATGCCCAGTAGTGGGATTCCTGGGTCCTATCATAGTTCTATTTTTAGGTTTTTAAGGAACCTCCATACTGTTCTCCATAGTGGCTGTATCAATGTACATTCCCACCAACAGTACAAGAGTGTTCCCTTTTCTCCACACCCTCTCCAGCATTTATTGTTTCTAGATTTTTTGATGATGGCCATTCTGACCAGTGTGAGATGATATCTCATTGTAGTTTTGATTTGCATTTCTCTAATGATTAATGATGTTGAGCATTCTTTCATGTGTTTGTTGGCAATCTGTATATGTTCTTTGGAGAAATGTCTATTTATGTCTTCTGCCCATTTTTGGACTGGGTTGTTTGTTTTTTTGTTATTGAGCTCCATGAGCTGCTTGTAAATCTTGGAAATGAATCCTTTGCCAGTTGTTTCATTTGCAAATATTTTCTCCCATTCTGAGGGTTGTCTTTTGGTCTTGTTTATGATTCCCTTTGCTGTGCATAAGCTTTTAAGTTTCATTAGGTCCCATTTGTTTATTTTTGGTTTTATTTCCATTTCTCTAGGAGGTGGGTCAAAAAGGATCTTGCTGTGATTTATGTCATAGAGTGTTCTGCCTATGTTTTCCTCTAAAAGTTTGATGGTGTCTGGCCTTACATTTAGTTCTTTAATCCATTTTTAGTTTATTTTTGTGTATGATGTTAGGGATTGTTCTAATTTCATACTTTTACATGTGCCTGTCCAGTTTTCCCAGCACCACTTATTGAAGAGGCTGTCTTTTCTCCACTGTATATGCTTGCCTCCTTTATCAAAAATAAGGTGACCATATGTGCGTGGGGTTATCTCTGGGCTTTCTATCCTGTTCCATTGATCTATGTTTCTGTTTTTGTGACAGTACCAAACTGTCTTGATTACTGTAGCTTTGTAGTATAGGCTGAAGTCAGGGAGCCTGATTCCTCCAGCTCCATTTTTCGTTCTCAAGATTGCTTTGGCTATTTGGGATCTCTTGTGTTTCCATACAAATTGCGAAATTTTTTGTTCTAGTTCTGTGAAAAATACCAGTGGTAGTTTGATAGGGATTGCATTGAATCTGTAGATTGCTTTGGGTAGTAGAGTCATTTTCACAATGTTGATTCTTCCAATCCAACAACATGGTATATCTCTCCATCTATTTGTATCATCTTTAATTTCTTTCATCATTGCCATAATTTTCTGCATACAGGTCTTTTGTCTCCTTAGGTAGGTTTATTCCTAGGTATTTTATTCTTTTTGTTGCAATGGTAAATGGGAGTGTTTTCTTAATTTCAATTTCAGATTTTTCATCATTAGTGTATAGGAATGCAAGAGATTTCTGTGCAAGAACTTTGTATCCTGCTACTTTACCAAATTCATTGATTAGCTCTAGTAGTTTAAATAAAAAAGAAATGAAGGTAACAGTAGCAAAGATCAATAAAACTAAAAGCTGGTTCTTTGAGAAGATAAACAAAATTGATAAACCATTAAACAGTCTCATCAAGAGAAAAAGGGAGAAGACTCAAATCAATAGAATTAGAAATGAAAAAGGAGAAGTAACCACTGACACTGCAGAAATACAAACGATCATGAAAGATTACTACAAGCAACTCTATGCCAATAAAATGGACAACCTGGAAGAAATGGACAAATTCTTAGGAATTCACAATGTGCCGAGACTGAACCAGGAAGAAATAGAAAATATGAACAGACCAATCACAAGCACTGAAATTGAAACTGTGATTAAAAATCTTCCAACAAACAAAAGCCCAGGACCAGATGGCTTCACAGGCGAATTCTATCAAACATTTAGAGAAGAGCTAACACCTATCCTTCTCAAACTCTTCCACAATATTGCAGAGGGAGGAACACTCCCAAACTCATTCTACGAGGCTACCATCACCCTGATACCAAAACCAGACAAAGATGTCACAAAGAAAGAAAACTGCAGGCCAATATCACTGATGAACATAGATGCAAACATCCTCAACAAAATACTAGCAAACAGAATCCAACAGCACATTAAAAGGATCATACACCATGATCAAGTGGGGTTTATTCTAGGAATGCAAGGATTCTTCAATAAATGCAAATCAATCAACGTGATACACCATGTTAACAAATTAAAGGAGAAAAACCATATGATCATCTCAGTAGATGCAGAGAAAGCTTTCGACAAAATTCAACACTCATTTATGATAAAAGCCCTGCAGAAAGTAGGCATAGAGGGAACTTTCCTCAACATAATAAAGGCCATATATGAAAAACCCACAGCCAACATTGTCCTCAATGGTGAAAACTGAAACCATTTCCACTAAGATCAGGAACAAGACAAGGTTGCCCATTCTCACCACTCTTATTCAACATAGTTTTGGAAGTGTTAGCCACAGCAATCAGAGAAGAAAAAGAAATAAAAGGAATCCAAATCAGAAAAGAAGAAGTAAAGCTGTCACTGTTTGCAGATGACATGATACTATACATCGAGAATCCTAAAGATGCTACCACTCTTTCATTCTTAACCATCTCTAAGGTAAGCTGACTACTCCTCTCTTTATCACATTAGAAGGGTTTGCTCAAGTATTTAATTATGAACTGACTTCTTTGGTACATAGTGAATTTGAGAGTAACCCAGGTCCCACTTCTGGCCAATTTGTTATGTTAAAAATTTTCAGGTGTTGGAATGGTGACAATGATCAGTCAGTACAATTAATACTGAGGCAGGGTCAAAATAGAAAATATCACCTCCAGGGTAAGTATATTGCTGAAGGATGCTACTATCCAACATCTCTCCAAGTTCCATTTCCCTGGAATAAATGACTGAAAACTAGTCACTCTATCCCCACGTCTCCCAAGCTCCTGGTGAAACAAGAAAATACCAAGCCAGCAAAAAAAAGGTACTACATGGGCACATTATGGGACCCACACAGCACCTCTCTGACCTCACATACTGCTCGTGACAATTCTGTTGATTAGGCTGTCACCTTTTCCTTAGATCTTTTTCTCTCTCATCTCTCCATTTTATTTTCATATTGTTCTTCCTCATTGAGTCAGACTTACTATATTCTTTCAAAACATAGTTTTATTTTATATGGATTATATTCTTTTTATCCTTCATCCTTGCCTCCCTCCCTAATCCTTACCTATTTTGATTCGTTCTCCTTCAAACTATTACATCTTTTTAAAGGAAAGCTTTTAGAAAATTCCTCATTCACATACAGTTGTGAAGTTTTTCACTTCACACTGACAAACATTTAGTGATTGACCATATCCAGGTCTACCTATTTCTTTTCTTTTTACTTATCCCTGTGTTTTTTTTTTTTTTTTTTTTTGGGTGGGGCTGGAAGTGTGTTGTGGTGTTTAATTTTGTGTCTCTTGCTACTGTTCCAATCTCTTTACCTTTGCTGTCTGCTAAAGGAATATTCCCTTTTCCTCTTCTTTATGGATCAATTTTCTTATCACCTGTGGACCCACCACAAAAATAAACAGCTTTTTGGGGATTATACTATTCTTTGTTATGCCAAGAATGTTGCCTTGACTTTGAGTCCTTTTGTAAAGCACTAAAACTATTGAGTCTTTTGTATATATCTTTTCCATGCTAACTCTAATATTTCTCCTTTCTTTTGGCATCCCCAAAGATATATCCCCCATGGGGGTCTTTTTATATTTATATAAAAAGTTATATTTACCTGTTTATTTTCTAGTGATATCCATAGCCTCAAGATAGTCAACATTTAATCACCTCAAAGCCTACTACATATCTATTTCTTTATTTTTAAAATTTTTAATATATATTGGAGCACAGTTGATTAACACTATTGTGTTTGTTTCAGGTATACCGCAAAGTGATTCAGTTATACATATATATGTATCTATTATTTTTCATATTCTTTTCCCATTTAGGTATTTACAGAATATTGAACAGCATTCCCTGTGTTATGCAGTAGGTCCTTGTTGGTTACCTATTTTAAATATAGTAGTGTATACATGTCAATCCTAAACTCCTAATCTATCTCTCCCCCACACCAACTCTTCACCCCCCGGGTAACCAAAATCTCATTCTCTAAGTCTGTGAGTCTGTTTCTGCTTTGTAAATAAGTACATTTGTATTATTTCTTTTTGTAAGCAATATCATAAGATATTTGTCTTTCTCTGTCTGACTTACTTCACTTAGTGTGATAATCTCCAGATACATCCATGTTGCTGCAAATGTCATTATTTCATTCTCTTTAAAGGCTGAGTAGTACTCCATTGTATATATGTGCCACATCTGTATCCATTCATCTGTTGATGGACATTTAGGTTGCTTCCATGGCTTGGCTTTTGTAAACATCCCTGCAGTGAACATTGGGGCACATGTATCCTTTCAAACCATGTTTTTCTCTGAATATATGCCAGGAGTGGAATTGCTGGATCATACGGTAGCTCTTTTTTTAGTTTTTTAAGGAACCTCCATACAGTTCTCCGTAGTGACTGTAACAATTTACATTCCCCACTGACAATGTAGGAGTATTCCCTTTACTCCACACCGTCTCCAGGATTTATTGTTTGTAGATTTTTTGATGATGGCCATTCAGACTGGTGTGAGGTGATATCTCTTTGTAGTTTTGATTTTCATTTCTCTAATAATTAGTGATGTTGAACATCTTTTCATGTTCCTTTTGGCCAGCCAAGAAATTCTGTTTAGGTCTTCTGCCCATTTTTTGCTAGGTTTTTTGTTTTTTTGATATTGAGCCACATGAACTGTTCATAAATTATGGAGACTAATCCCTTGGCAGTTGCATCATTTGCAAATATTTTCTCCCATTCTGTAGGTTGTTTTTTTGTTTTGTTTATGGCTTCTTTCGCTGTGCAAAAGCTTTTTAGTTTAATTAGGTCCCATTTGTTTATCTTTGTTTTTATTTTCATTACTTTAGGAGGTGGATCGAAAAAGATCTTGCTGTGATTTATGTCAGACAGTGTTCTGCTTATGTTTTCCTCTAAGAGTTTTATAGTATCTGGTCTTACAATAGGTCTTTAATCCATTTTTACTTTATTTTTGTGTACAATGTGAGGGAGTGTTCTAATTCATTCTTTTGCATGCAGCTGTCCAGTTTTCCCAGCACCACTTATTGAAGAGACTGTCTTTTCTCCGTTATATAGTCTTGCCTCCTTTGTGGTAGATTAATTGACCATAGTTGTGTGGGTTTATCTCTGGACTCTCTATACTGTTTCAGTGATCTGTATGTCTGTTTTTGTGCCAGTACCATACTGTTTGATGAATGTAGCTTTGTAGTATAGTCTGAAGTCAGGGAGCCTGATTCCTCTAGCTCCATTTTTCTTTCTCAAGATTACTTTGGCTATTTGGGGTCTTTTGGATCTGCGTACAAATTGTAAAATTTTTTGTTCTAGTTCTGTGAAAGATGCCATTGGTAATTTGATAGGGATTGCATTGATTCTGTAGATTGCTTTGGGTAGTATAGTCATTTTCACAATATTGATTCTTCCAATCCAAGAACATGGTATATCTTTCCATCTGTTTGCATCATGTTCAATTTCTTTCATCAGTGTCTTATAGTTTTCAGAGTAAAGGACTTTTGTCTCCTTAGGTAGGTTTATTCCTAGGTATTTTATTCTTTTTGCTGAAATGGTAAATGGGATTGTTTCTTTAATTTCTCTTTCTGATCTTTCATTTTTAGTGTATAAGAATGCAGCACCAAAGATTTCTGTGTATTAATTTTTATCCTGCCACTTTACCAAATTCATTGTTGATCTCCAGTAGTTTTCTGGTAGCATCTTTATGATTTTCTATGTATAGTATCATGTCATCTGCAAACAATGACAGTTTTACTTCTTCTTTTCCAATTTGGATTCCGTTTACTTTTTTTTTTTTTTTTCTTCTCTGATTGCCATGGCTAGGACATCCAAAACTATGTTGAATAAAAGTGGTGAGAGTGGCTATCCTTGTTTTGTTTCTGATCTAAGAGGTTTTTTTTCAGTTTCTTACCAGTGAGTATGATGTTAGTTGTAGGTTTCTCATGTATAGCCTTTATTATGTGGTGGTAAGTTCCCTCTATGCCCACTTTCTTGAGAGTTTTTATGATACGTGGGTGTTGAATTTTGTCAAAAGCTTTTCTGTATATATTGAAATGATCATAACATTTTTGTTCTTCAATTTGTTGATGTGATATATCACATTGATTGATTTGTGATTATTGAAAAATGTTGCATCCCTGAGATAAATCCCACTTGATCATGGTGTATGATCCTTTTAATGTACTGCTGGTTTCTATTTGCTAGTATTTTGTTGAGGATTTTTGTGTCTATGTTCGTCATGATATTGGCCTGTAACTTTTTTTGTGTGTGTGTTATCTTTGTCTTGTTTGGATATCAGGATGATGTTGACCTCATAGAATGAGTTTGGGAGTATTCCTTCCTCAGCAATTTTTTGGAAGAGTTTCAGAATGATAGGGGTTAACTCTTCTCTAAATATTTGATAGAATTCACCTGTGAAGCCATCTGGTCCTGGACTTTTGTTTGTTGGAAGCTTTTAAATCTCAGTTTCAATTTCAGTACTTGTGATTAGTATATTCATATTTTCTCTTTCTTCCTGGTTCAGTCTTAGAAGGTTTTACCTTTCTAGGAATTTGTCCATCTCTTCTAGGTTGTCCATTTTATTACTGTATAGTTGCTTGTAGTAGTCTCTGATGATCCTGTGTATTTCTGTGGTGTCCACTGTAACTTCTCCTTTTTCATTTCTAATTTTATCGAGTCTTTTCCCTTTTTTCTTGATGACTCTGGCTAAAGCTTTATAAATTGTGTTTATCTTTTCAAGGAACCAACTGTTAGTTTCATTGACTTTTTCTATTGTTTTCTTTGTCTCTATTTCATTTATCTCTGCTCTGGTCTTTATGATTTTTTTCCTTCTACAACTTTGGGTTTTGTTTATTCTTCTTTCTCTAGTTGCTTTAGGTGTAAGGTTAGGTTGTTTATTTGTGATTTTTCTTGTTTCCTGAGCTAAGATTGTATATCTATAAACTTCCCTCTTAGAACAGCTTTTGCCATGTCCCATAGATTTTGGATTGTCATGCTTTCATTTTCGTTTGTCTCTAGGTATTTTTTGATTTCTTCTTTGATTTCTTCAGTGATCCATTTGTTGCTTAGTAGCATATTGCTTAGGCTCCATATATTTGTGTTTTTTACAGTTTTTTTTCCTTGTAGTTGATTTCTAATCTCATAGCATTGTGATTGCAAAAGGTGCTTGACATGATTTCAATTTTCTTAAATTTACTGAGGCTTGCTTTGTGGCCCATCATGTGATCAATCCTAGAGAATGTTCTTATTTTTGTATCCATTCAGCCAGTCTATGTCTTTTTGTTGGAGCATTTGATCCATTTACATTTAAGGTAATTAATACATATGTTCCTATTGCCATTTTCTTGATTTTTATGGATTTGTGTTTGTCAGTCTTTTTTCTTCCCTTTCTTTTTTGTTCTCTTCTCTTGTGATTTGATGCCTAACTTTAATGTTGTGTTTGGATTTTTTTCTTTTTTGTGTGTGTATCTATTGTAGATTTTCATTTTGTGGTTACCATGAGATTTTGATATAGCAGTGTATACATAAACAAGATTATTTTAAGATGCTGGTCTTGATTTCAAATGCATTTCCAATATCCTGCATTTGTGCTTTCCTTTTTCTCACAATTGCTGGTATTGATATCATATTTGTGTGCAGATAATTTTCTACCTTTACTCTATATTTGCCTTTACTGGTGAGCTTTTTCATTCATAATTTTCTTGTTTCTAGTAGTGGCTTTTTTTTTTTTTTTCTGCTTAGAGAGTAGAGAAGAAATTCCTTTAGCATTTGTCACAAAGCTTGTCTGGTGGTGCTGAATTCTCTTAGTTTTTGCTTGTCTGTAAAGCTTTTGATTTGTCCAACAAATCTGAATGAGAGCCTTGCTGGGTAGAGTATTTTTGCTTGTAGGATCTTCCCTTTCATCTTTTTAAATACCACTCCCTTCTGGTCTGCAGAGTTTCTGCTGAGAAATCAGCTGATAAATTTATGGGAGTTCCCTTGTATGTTATTTCTTTATTTTCCCCTGTTGCTTTCAATATTTTTCTTTGTCTTTAATTTTTTTTTTGTCTTTAATTTTATCAATTTGATTACTCTGTGTATCAGTGTATTCCTCCCTGGGTTTATCCTGCCTGGGACACTCTGTGATTCCTCGACTTAGGTGACTGCTACCTTTCCCATGTTAGGGAATTTTTCAGCTATTATCTCTTCAAATATTTTCTCAGGCCCTTTATCTCTCTCTTCTCCTTCTGGGACCCCTATAATGCAAATGTTGGTGTGTTTAATGTTGTCCCAGAAGTCTCTTAGAGTGTGTTCATTTTGTTTCATTCTTTTTTCTTTATTCTGTTCTGCAGCAGGGATTCCCACCATTTTGTCTTCCAGGTCACTTATTCATTCTCCTGCTCAGTTACTGTGCTTTTGAGTCCTTCTAGTGTATTTTTCATTTCAATTATTGTATTGTTTATCTCTGTTTATGTGTTCTTTAGTTCTTCTAGGTCTTTGTTAAACATTTCTTGAATCTTCTCTATCTGTGCCTCCATGTTTTTTTCTGATATCTTGGATCATCTTCACTATCATTACTCTGAATTCTTTTTCTGATAGATTGCCTGTGTGCACTTCACTTAGTTGCTCTCAGGTTTCATCTTGTTCCTTTATCTGGGACATATTACTCTGCAATCTCATTTTGTCTAACTTTCTGTGATTGTGGTTTACATTCTGTACGCTGCAGAACTGTAGTTCTTCTTACTTCTGCTGTCTGTCTACTTGTGGATGAGGCTGTCTTAGAGGCTTGTGCTGGCTTCCTGGTGAGAGAAACTGGTTCCTGCCCACTGGTGGGTGGGGCTGGATCTTGTCCCTCTGGTGGGTAGGACTGTGCTCAGTAAGACTTTAAGTAGTCTCTCTGTTGATGGGTGGGGCTGTGTTCCTGCCCTGTTCGTAGTTTGGCCTGAGGCATCCCAGCACTGGAGCCTACTGTTTGTTAGGTGGAGTTAGGTCTTGGGGAGGAAATAGTTGCCTCCAGGAGGGCTCATGCCAATGGGTACTCATCAGAATTGCCACTGCCAGTGTCTTTGTCCCTGCAGTGAGTCACAGCACCTACCCCCATCTCTGCAGGAGCCCCTCCAATACTAGCAAGTAGGTAGTTGGCCCAGTATCTTAAGAGGTCACTGCTTTTTTCCCTGAGTCCTGGTGCACAAGGGACCTTATATGCACCCTCCAAGAGTGGAGTTTCTGTTTCCCCCAGTCCTGTGGATTCCTGTGATCAAACCCCACTGGCCTTCAAAGCCAGATTCTCTGGGGGCTCCTCTTCCCATTACCAGACTCCCAGGCTGGGAAGCCTGACATGGGGCTTAGGACTTTCACTCCTGTGGGAGAACTTCTGTGGTATAATTATTTTCCAGTTTGTGGGTCACCCACACAGCAGGTATAGGATTTGATTTTATAGTGATTGCACCCCTTCTACTGTCTTGTTGTAGCTTCTTTTTGTCTTTGGGTGTAAGGTGTTGTTTTTGGTAGATTCCAGCTTTTTTTTTTTTTTTTTTGTCAATGGTTGTGCAGCAGTTAATTGTGATTTTGATGTTTTTATAAGAAAGTATAAGCTCACGTTCTTCTACTCTTGCCAGCCAATCCTATTTCTTTAATTTGTTATATTCAGCCTTGTAAGCCCCTCCAGAAACCCAACCACTGACAACTTCTGTTTCTTATGTATCAAAAAAAAAAAAAAAAATTACCAGTCTTTACTTTCATTAATACCCTGTATTTCTTTATTCTTGTAGCTTTCTCTTTTAATTCAGTTAACCATAAAATTTGGTTTGATCCCCCTGCATAGGTCCCACAATGAATATAATTTCTTAAACTCCTGTAACTTTCTAAAAACAACTTTCCTTTCGGTATCCAAAGTCCACATATACTATGTCAGATCACAGATAAGAAAAAGGAGACAGGAAATTCCTAATCAAAGAAACAAACACGACAATCAGCAATGATATGTGTGTCTGTGTTTGTATATATATTTCATTGACTATTCATAGCACTTCTTTCTTTATGTGAGCATTTTTGAGATCAGGAGCACATTTTTCTCATACCATGGCTATTTCATAAATATCATATTAATATTTTTTAATAGACATATAAATTAATATCAAATGTCACCCAGCAGGAAGACAAAGGAAAAAATGATTTTCTTAAAGTTCTATATGTTGTCACCTGCTATCTCTCTATTCTCCATCAACATTCCTTCTACAGTTCTTATGCTTTTAAACATTTTGCCAAATACTTGGTATTTAACAGCCACAGCTAACTAACCTCTGGCAGCATCAGGATTGTTGTTTTTGTTGTTGTTATTATTATTATTCACTCTATAGGGTTGCCTCTACAGAAATCCCTCCTTTCCCGTCATTTGGTATTAAAACTCACTGCTTTTACCAACTCCTCCTGCTCCCAGCATTACCTCTGTGTACTCTCTGGCCCTGACTGATGATCTGCTGGGGGAGCAGCTGGCTTCATTTTCTACCTCCATCTTACCAGAGGAATCAGAGGAGAAAAAAGAAGAAAAATGTTGCCCCTCTGGTTATCTGTCCCACCATTCTGCTACTCTGACTATGTCAGCCATTCTGATTTGGTGGTAAAGCACACAAATTGCCATGTCAGTTGTGTTCTTGATGCTTTTATTTCTCTGGTATACTTATTTCAATATTGGTTAAGAGAAAGGAGTACATTGAAATGTCCTTTTACAGTAAATGAATGAATGGCTTGCCAAATATCAATGGACACAGAGAGGAAAATTTAGCTAGTGAATTGGCTTTAATCTCAATGTTTAATGTATCTGTTCATATTCCTCAAACGGAAGTAAGGAAGATTTTCCCCTATTTACACAGAAGATGAAAAACGTAAAGTGCAAGGGGACTTTCCTAGCTACAAAGTCCTCTTTCTCTGCCTCTGCTTTGAAATTCTATATCACTCTACTCTAGTCCCTTCTTCTAAGTTACTAAGGGCCACAAGACATCCTCATTGACAATGGTTGAATTTTGGAGCATTCTAATGTTACAGAGTTTCAGTTTTATTAGTGAACTTTTGTGAATTTGCATACCTCATGCCTTGACGAGTGCACCCAAGAGTCTGAGAGTATGTGTCTATTTGAGAGAGAGAGAAAAGGGGGGGGGGGGGAGAGAGAGAGAGAGAAGTATCTTCCAGGTGTGTAAATGATGATCGATATGAATCTTTAAGTAACCAAAATCATTACATGGCAGATTGCTTTGCTCTTGGGAAAATTATTAAATGATTGACGTTTGCATTTTCTTCCTCTAACCTACTCTGGCACTTGCCATCCTTTTTTAATGTCACATGATTCCCTTTGAGTGCTCATCTCCATCAGTGAAGACCCAGGTGTTCAGTGTTTATTCAGAGCCACTCAACTCCTTGAGCAGGATCAAAGTACACTCTACCTCAGCTCTGTCAGCTGCTGCTCACCTTTCCAATCCTTCTTAGGGGACAAAAGGAGAAACTAACTTAACAAGCAATTCCTTCAAAGCGAATGTATTAACTCTATTTATATGGATATCTTTCTAAACTCCTCTAGGAACTGCTAAGGCATCCAGTCACTGTAAGTGACACCCTACTTCACTGTAGGGGGAAGTTTGGCACATCGAGAGTTCTTTTCTCACTTCTTCAGTCACTGATAGGCAGAGCTCATGACACCTGTGTCTACAAAGACATTCTTCTCTTTATTAGAGCATTTACAATCTTTATTACCATGATTTATTTACATTGCAGTTCACCTCACTAAAAAGTGATGACCCTACCTTAATTCATCTTTATCTCTCTAGAATTTAGCACAGTACCTGGCATGTGCTAGATGACTAAGACATTCTTGTTAAATGAAGGAATTAATTGCACTGAGTGACTGTCTATTTTCACCATTAATGAAATTAACCTTGAAACTGTATTATTTACTATTTATACCCTAATGAAAAGATAAATCAGGGAGGGAAGAAATTGCAACTTAGTTGATAATCTCTGAGTAAATTAATGTTTGTCATGTGCATTCTCAGCATGAAATTTAAGACCTTTGTAAACAAGATGATAGCACAATGACTCATGGCAGAAAGTGAACTGGGGAAAAAAAAAAGTGAACTGGAAACATCAAAGCCAAGGGATTAACAGAAAAGAGCTAACTTTGTAAATAGGAGGCAGAGTCCCATTTGCATGGTACAGACTTCTCTATCACACTGATCTCATAAGCATATTCAGTAAAATTCACAGTAGGTGTTAATGCCTCTGGTTGTGGAAGGATTCACTTTATTCCAGAAGACTAATTAAGGTTGAAATATCTGAAAAGTGGAATCTTACATGAGATCTAAATAAGCTGTATTCGTTCATTTATTCATTCAACATAGATTCATTCATAAAATATGGATTAATTTGCTCATTCTCAAAATAATTTATTCAAATGTGTTAGGGTTTTTAGAAAAATAAAGGAATACACAATATAGTCCATGAGCTCTAAGTGATTATACCCTCGTGTGGGAGAAAGACACCTGCATACCAATCACTGGAATAAGCCAGAATGTCTCAGGTAATTGAATAAATGAATGAGCAGAGTCTGATAGGAACACGGGGGAAGGAGAGACTGATTACAAATAGGAAGACAAGGTAAGATGCCAGGAAGGGGGAGTACAGTACCTCAGGCTAGATTTAAAGTAGGAATTCAAACGGATGAAATTACTAAACACAGGGATATTGAAAGTTTAGAGAATAGGGTGCTTGGTGAACTGCAAGTTAATGATATGTGGTTGGTGCATAAAAACATAGAAACAGTCTAAAAGTTGGATTACAGATGAATCACAAAGAACTTTAAATTATTGCATACAGTGTGAATTTCTTTTTTGTCTATCTATCTATCTATCTAAGCTTTAGCAAAGCACGATGTCCAATTTGAAGTAGAACAGTGAATGACATACGCTTCTGATTAAAAGAAAATCTTTAACTGAAGCTACTTTTCTTCTATTAAATTTTGGGGGCTTTCTCAAATTCCTGTGATATGGAACTAGGTGAAATTTCTATATATTTATTATTTTTGAGGTCACTAATTTGACACTTAGCATTCTCAACTCCTCTCTATAGCTTGTCAGTATTACAAAGAGAAACTATGGTGGAAAGCTAATGGTTTGAAATGATATCTAGCAAAAAGCCTAGAAATAACGTCTCCAAAATTCTAACCAACATACTTATCAAGATGTAGAAAACAGAGACACAATCACACTGAAGACAAAGCCAAGGAAAAATCAGGCTAACTAGAAAAAAAAAAAAAAAGATCACTGCCATTTTTGGACTTGGCTTGATGAAATCAACCAGTCTGCTGTCTTAAAAATCAATATGGAAAATTGTGAAACCTCCTGCAATCTCCCCCCTGGCTTAGAGATGAGGGTGTGAACCAAACATGAAATTGTAAGTGGATTATTCCACTTTCTTACTCCTGTTTTTTGAGATGATCAGAAGCCCACTTTCCCATCACCATTAATAAAATCTATATATAATTGCAACTCACAGAAAATGGCAGTGTGTCAGGTACATGAGAGGGGCATAGATAGTTAAGTACTGCACTCTGGAAAGTTAGTCTCAACAAAACCAGAAAAATGAATAGCCCTAGAAAGAAGACATGCTAGATATTGTGGATTACATAAGTACTCCTGTTCAGGAAACTAAGAGTGAAGCCCAAGCAGTCTTATTGAATAAGCCTAGATAGATCTACACATTTGAGGAATAGTAATCAGAAAGGGAGTTTTCTAAAAAAATATGTGGCAAAAGTAAAAGAAATGCTATCACAATGACAAAGAGAAAAATCAGATCTATGAAAATCTTCAAATTCTGTAATTTTTGCTCCAAAAAATATTCACAAATTCTTAAGAGTATGCTAGAACATGGGCTCTATGGAAAAGTAGAAAGCTTAAAAAGAGAAAAGTCTTTATACAAAAGTAGTATATATGCTGTACAAAGAGATAGAACTCAGATTAAAATACAGTGGTAGGGGATACAATATAACAATTATAAAGTGGTGCAAGTTACTTTAGTACCAAACACCAGCACTGGCACATAGTGGGTTCTCATTAAATATCAGCTCCTGTATGCAACAACAAGAGACCGATAAAAAATAGTAGAAAGTAGTATTGAAAAATGAAAAGAAACATGTTTCAATAACGGATTTTAAACCCAAACTGAAGGTAAAATCATATTTGACATTATTAAAACTAAAATCAGTGTAGTGGAGGAAAAAGTTAAGATGCAGAGGAAAAGGAAGTTGATGACAATGAAGAAATAAATGGTAGAGAGGGAGGACATGGGACTTTCACCCAATTCATTTTTCTTACTATTCCTCTTAGAGAAGTGCAGAATGAATACACTGTGTGTAGTGTTAGTTTTGATGCAACACAACAGTTAAACGATAAGGTCAGAAACCAGCTGCTGCAGGAACAGGTGTAGGGCAGATAAAAAAAAGTTTTTTTTGCAGCTAACTGCTACATGTGTTCCCTGGGGAAGAAATGTAAGGAGTGGCATCTTGGAAAGAAATCAAAACAGAAGCCAGAAGTGGTTAGTCTGAGGAAAGAGTTTGACATCACACCAGTACTGTGGAAACAAAGAAATATCAGGAAAAACAAAAAACAAAAGAACCCAAATCAGACACTGGGGGGATCCAGCCAGGAGATATTTCCTGAACTGAAAAATTCATGTCTAATTAGATGTCTTCACATGTTATATGGGAAATAGCTCTTCCAGGGGCCAACCTTACCTAGAGAGGATCTGATTTCCAGAAAATATGTTATTTATATCACTCCAAATAAGTAATTAATGTGTCAGGTTTTGAGCCCACATGAGAGGTCTTATTTTGCTACTGAGCACAGTTCATTAAGATGCCTTTATTTATATGATCTAAATAAAGATGTATGAAACCTAAAGAGTGAAATGGGAGTCAGTGGTGAAAGAGTTTCCAGAGCCTCAGTCCATGTACCTTGTCAGATCAAGAGCCTCTGTTTGTGATGAGGAGAACTTGAAACCAAGCATGACCTGTGGGAACTTCCTTGGAACATGCTCCCATGTCACTCGCCTCCTTTTTGTAGAAAAACTTTAGCTTCCAAGGCCTCCCCTGAGTTCTGAAGAGCAAATTTAATCAGAGAAGTGAGAAAATCCAGAAATAAAAGAAACCAGTCAAGGCAAAACAATGAGTTTAGCCATAAAACAAAATCAAGGACCTTTAGTTCCTCCTCAAGGGTTATAGATAATATCCTTAGCCACATCCTTGAGCTGCTTTGCAGACACTAAAATGCCTACCAGGTGGAAGAAGTTAACTGCATGCTGACTACCAACAAATAGACCCCAGAACAGTCAGAACAAGAAGGTTGATGATTGAGATTCCTGAAACATCACTCTGTTACCTCACCGTCAACCAATCAGAGAATTGTGCATGAGCTGATCAAGCACCCTGTGACACTTTCCATCACACCGTCTTTAAAAACATTTCCCTGAAGGTCATTGGGGAGTTTGGATCTTCTGAGCACAAACTACTCTTTCTACTTGCTTGACACTATGCAATAAGCATTGTAGTTTCCTTCACCACAACCTGGTGTCAGTAGATTGTTTGACTTTGCTTCACATTGGGCGAGTGGACTAAAGTTTAATTCAGCAATTAACTTAAGAGCCATTAGAGCCTGCAGCTGCCTTAAGCACCTTGTATCATGTTAATTCTGTGCCTATTGAGCAGAATTCTGGTTTAAATTTGACCTTCCAGGAAGATAATCTGAGTCATGAACTCCAGAATAGAAAGACTTTTTCAGTTGCCTAGACCTAAGTCCGCATCTTAACATCCTCCTCCACATCCCAGATTTGCATTTATGTAGCTTTGCCTCAATACTTCAGAGATTTGGAGCTCAGGGTGAACTAATTCAGTGTTTTAACATCGTGATTATGCAAAAAGTTGATTTATATTGAGTTGAAGTCTTTCTCTTGATATCTTCTACTTATTTTAGTTCTGCTTTTGGAAGTGAGCTGGTAACAGTGTAGTCCCACTTTGATGAGAAAGCCCTTTGCACTCTTTAGCACATTTACTGTGTCCTCTTTTGCTCTTCTTTCTAGGCACAACACCACAGGTTTCTGTAATGGTTTTGTGATATGGATTAAAGACTTCAGTATCCTACTTACCCTCATATAAAAGGCCTCTTCTAAATTCTTCCTGTTGCTTTATCTTAGAAAAACTATATAATGTCTGTCTGTCCACCCAGATAACTAACATAAATATGATCCTTCTAAAGTGAGGCTGGAAGAAATGATAAAAATCACATGCAATTGTAGTATCCAACAAACCTTCAGTATTGTTCTATGTGGCCCCAAATCCCAACTGCAGTAATTCTTGGGTTTAATTGCTGTTTTATATATATATATATGGCACAGCCTCCATTTTTTTCCAAATGTGGATTTGTGCTTAGATGCAGAAATGTCTCAACCAACTTCTTGAAAAGCAGAAGCCATGATATATTCACTAGCTGTGCATTTCTTCTTGCTCGCTGATGCACTTAGTACATCTCATAAATACCCCAAAATAGACCAGGAATATAAAGTGTAGTGGATTTTGGTGGTTAATCTCCAATTGGGAACTCTAAGGAAATAATGTGAGCTAAATGTTAGACAAATTAAAAGTAAGACAAAGTCCTTATTAAGATTGGTAGGTGTCTCTAAGTACACACATTAAGCCTTTTAAAGGATCAAAAATATTGCTGAGGTTTTATTGAGTTTGCAGAAGAAAGATCAGGATACATAAGGGAAAGGATTACTCTTCACCTAGCCTTCAGTTCTTTGCAGTCTCAGAAAGGAATGAGGTTGGCTAAGAACTGAGGCAGAAATATCAGTAGATATCTGATATATGCTTAAAATAGAGAGTAAGAGTCTTCCAACTTGAAGCCCAGCTGGGCTTTTTTTACAGACAGGAGTTCTCAGAAAATTAGATTTTCAAACAAGAAAAGGATCAGTTGAAAATAACATATCTAAGTCATTCTTAGCAATGAACAAGTTTAACAGAAATAGTCTTATGAAGATTCTACAGCTAATAAAAAGAAGTCTTAGAGCTGCAGAAGTGTTGAGCGTTTGTCCCAGCAAAATTTGCCACTTAATTAGGGACCCCCACAGATGGTCCTGCTGTTTCTGCTTGAATCCCTTCAGTGACAGCAAACCTAGTCTTCAGCATGAATCCAAGGTGCCAGTGATAGCTCAGTTAGGGACCTAGAACCAAAAGACATGATTTAATTCTTAACTCTGCCATTTATTGCAAGGATGAAGCACTATGCTTTAGAATTTCCATATATATATATATATATATATATATATATATATATATATATGAAAATAGAAATAACATCCACCACAGACTATAAAAATATAGCTGGGTTTTGTTTATTACAAAATGTAAAACAAACATAGGGTATATGGTTCTTTCATTATTAGTTCTTTTTGAGGACTATAATATATTGAAGTAAAATTAGTTTCTTTGTAATTTCTTCCCATTTGCTTTGGTTTTACTGTGTGCAACAGCAGGGAGCAAATACATCCTTCTCAAAAATAAATGGTCACATGTTTGGAGGTAGTTATTTTTCTCCAGATTAGATTTGCCTTTTGGAGACAAGTACCCTGTTACTACTAGGGTTTCTCTTGACAGACACATTCTCTATTATACTACTTACCTTCCTCTGTGCATATCTTATCCAGTTTCTCAGAGTTGCTCTTATAATGGTGGGCTAAAAATTAGCATAACACTTCCAGTATCACTGAGCACTTCTGGATACAATGAGATGACTCAGAACCAGGATTCTATGCTTTTATTTAGGCATCTTTAGCTGTGCACTTGTTAAAATAATTTCCTTTTTCTTTGCATATGCATGTTCATTCAAATCCTCCCTTTACTTTTGTGACGGTTACTGATTTCACTAAATGGATGGTCAAACATTTAAATATGGAGATTATTCCTCTGAAACCCTAATGGCACCTGGCATAGTGCTGGGCTCATATATTAAACTGAGTTAAATTAAACTGTACTTGAAACTTCAACAGACCGCAACCTAGTTAATGTCTCAGCACCCTCCTAGAATTATTTATTTGAATATTCTTCTCACACAAGGTAAGAACACTTGAATCACAGGAAAGAAGAAAAGGGGAGGGGGGCTGGCAAAGATCACCTTCCTCCAATGAAATTAACCTGTGTTCAATGAAAGCCTGCACTGTGAATATTCAGTGTAATATTCATGTGTAATCCACATAATAATATTCCGATTGCATCACATGAACGCTTAGGACAGACTGGCCTCTCTTTAAAAAATGAACACACCTCAGTAAAAACTTGCTAATACGTTAGCAAATTATTGTTCCCTTTAACAAGTCCACCTTGCAAAGTGTTTCTTAATAGCATCCCAGTCTCCCAATACGTTTGTCTCCAACCATTTGATTGAGAAGCCATGGGGAATGAGGAGAAGGGGAAGTGAAACTTAAAGCTAAAGGGTTTGGAGCCACTCTTAATTGAAGGTCAATCAGAAAAATATTGAGTATGCTGCTCTCCCAGATCCTATATTTTAAAAAGAAGGAAAGAAATCAGTTATACATGCAAACAGGCTTAATGGAGTTCTCCTTCCCTGTCATTTTTCTTTGTAAATAAAATTATTAGTTCTTTATACAATAAAAATTAAAATAAAAGTTATACTTGTTCACAGTTTACAGATTCTAATAAGCCCAGAAAGGCCAGGATAAAAATTAAAACTTAAACAAAAACTTAAATTTTGAAGAGGAACTGGGAATCAACAACACTAGATATGACAGAAGTAAACTGACAGTCAGGTTGGAAAAATCCACTTCACACTTCATATCAGCATATGCCACAGGTGAATGATCTTATTTTAGTTTACATGCTTCATTACCATTTCCAAAACACCAGTTGATATAACCCACATTTTAATTTGGATAGAAAATAGGAAATTTTGAATAGAAAATAAGAAAATTTTACTGTGATGTACAAAGTATGCCAAATTTTGATTACCAATTTGCAGATGAAAAATAATTCAGGTACTTTTTCTGATTATATTTAGAAACCATCTCTCTTAAAGACATTTCTTAAACACTTTGAATGTGTACAGCATGGTTTTTCTGTGATATTGCTTTAGATATCAACTTCTGTCTCGATCCACTCATATAATGAGTTTGCATAAAATACTTAGGGCTATCTATTAGCTGAGATTGCATGGGGATCTTGTGTAAATTGGTCTTACAATATAAGCACAGTGTATGGTCAACTTTATGATGAATTTGAGAATATTAGGAAGAGAATCTTACCTTCAAATGTACCTAAATGTGAGTTTGCTGTTGGTGCCTGCCAGAGGCCAGGGATGGTTTGGAAACTGAAGGCTGGCCCAGTTCGCAAAGGTGGAGGAGGTGAAAAGACACCCAGACCAATTGAACTGCACCATCTAAACACATTATTGTAGACCAACTACAGCTAATGAGAAAATATCAAATCAAACTATTGTAGCTTTCTTAAGACTATGGATTCTCTGATGATGTCCTTTCCATTTTGATCATCACTAACCCTTCCCTGACTCTTCAGTCTTTAGAAAAAGGCATGCTATAAAGAACATGAATGCCAAGGTGAAGAAGCTGGATCCATTCACATGCCAATTCTAGAGTGGAAGTAGGTTTCCTGCATGTTGAAGTGTAGTCAAGAGGTACATGGCACAGGCAGGCCCTGGAAGCTACTTATCAGGTGTGTAAGTGCTTATTTTTCCTTCTTTTTTTAATAATGAAGCATTCCTCCCTCCAATCTAATTTTATTAAGTGCATTATAATTGTGCCTTGTTTGATATTTAATATAAAATATCATGACTGATCAATGTAAATGGGAACATGAACAAGCTAATTTTTAATGGGTCAGAAGTAGATTGATCAGCGACAGAATGATAACCTGGCTGACAAATGCACTGGATTTGTCGAGTCGGTGAAGGTCAGAAAGAAGCAAGAAGGACTGAGGAACTGAGCTGGGAAATAGAAAAAGAAAAATAGCAGAGGAGATTTAAATAAATTTGGCAGGGGCTATTTTTTTCCCTCAGTTAATATGTACTTCTCCAACCTTGTCATTTCACCAATGAGGAACACAGGCTAGATGAAGAAGTGAGTGAGGACTGGCTGTGGGCGTTATGAGAGGTAGGAGGAACTAAGTTACAAGTATGTATAACACATGTGAGGCCTGTTGCCAAGGAGTTAACAACCCACAGAGGAAGATGGCCATGCAAATAAACAACTCAAAAGAAAGTAAACCTTGATAATACTGTGAAGAGACTAGTGATTGGCCTTCCAAGAGAGAACCTCTTAGACTTCAGGGAAACAAAAAATGCACGCTAAAAGAAACTAAAGGAAAGTTAGTCCAAACATAGAACTTGAAAATAGTGGTAATATTATGCCCACTTGGATCTTGGCCAGATACTACATTTACTATCATTTAATCCTCACTTAAGTGTACATGAGGTAAGGATTAATATTGCCACTTGTCAGTGAGGAAGCCAAGGCCTATGGATATTTAGTAACACACACAGGATCACCATGATAGGGACAGGATTCAAAATTTCATCTGTAGTCTTTCAGTTAGGCCTTGGGACTCCTCATTCATTTCTTCATAGGTATATTATAAAAAGCAAATAAAGATTGCACATTTTCTGAAGTTTTCTGTTTTGTGCTATGGCATTATAGGGGTATATTCCTGCAGGAACCTTGCCCAGAACTTGAAGGAGAAACCAGTAACATTGTATTCACGGGATCTCTCTACTCACTAAGACACAATCTTTCCCCATGAGTCTCGCACCAATTCTTGTAGCTGAGAGGGACTTCCACTTTCTCAACCAAAGGAAATTAATTTTGAACGCTTCAATATACTTGTTCTTCTGTTATAGACAGCCTATTTTTCATACCATCTCTCATTTTGCTCCTAATTAAGATGCATATAAATTCAAGATTTATACATCATGTCAGTACAGTAAGGAAAAGAAGCGCTGGATATAATCTTAAGTTCACGAATTTAAACTTCAGAAATTCCAAGACAGTTGCTTTCAAGTTTTAATTGGTCAAAGATGTCAGTGTTAAGACTGAAAAACAATACAAAGGGAAAGTGTCCACACAATCACCAAGTATATGGAGACTCAGGATGGTCAAATTATATTCCATTCTGCCATATTCCATTCTTTATTACCCTGTTGATAGAGACCAAAATGACAATTAATGAATTTAAAAAGTGCTTCTAGACCGGGGTGAAGGGTACCTAGTCCATGTGATCCCTCATGGGTTCTCCATCCTCTGCTCCCCATTCTAGCCCCTGGCATCATTATTTAGTGTAGCACCTTGTGGAAGTTTTCCAGATACCTTTTCTAATATACAAAATTTTGTCTCCTTTGTGATAGATTAGATGACCATAGGTGTGTGAATTTATCTCTGGACTTTCTATCCTGTTCCATTGATCTATATTTCTGCACACCTAGGGTCACCTAACCTATGACAAAGGAGGCAAAAAATATACAATGGAGAAAAGAAAGTCTCTTCAAGAAGTGGTGTTGGGAAAATGGACAGCTACATGTAAAAGAATGAAATTAGAATACTGCCTAACACCATACACAAGAATAAACTCAAAATGGATCAAAGACATAAATGTAAGACCAGATACTATAAAAATCTTAGAGGAAAACATAGGCAGCAAACTCTGACATAAATCACAGCAACATCTTTTTCTATCCACTTCCTAGAGTAATGAAAACAAAACCAAAGATAAACAAATGGAACCTAAAGACACTTAAAACCTTTTGCACCGCAAAGGAAACCATAAACAAAATGAAAAGACAACCCTCAGAATGGGAGAACATATTTGCAAATGAAGCAACTGATGAGGGATTAATCTCTAAAATATACAGACAGCTCATGGAGCTCAATATCAAAAAAACAAACCACCCAATTAAAAAATGGACAGAAGATCTAAACAGACATTTCTCCAAAGAAGACATTCAGATGGCCAAAAAGCACTTGAAAAGATGCTCAACATCACTAATCATTAGAGAAATGCAAATCAAAACTACAGTGAAGTATCACCTCACGCCGGTCAGAATGGCCATCATCAAAAAATCTACAAACAATAAATCCTGAAGAGGATGTGGAGAAAAGAGAACCCTTCTACACTGTTGGTGGGAATGTAAATTGGTACAGCCACTATGGATAACATTATGGAAGTTCTTTAAAAAACTAAAAATAGAGCTACCACTTGATCCAACAATTCCACTCCTGGGCATATATCTGGAGAAAACCATAATTCGAAAAGAAAAGATACATGCACTCCAATGTTCACTGCAGCACTATTTGCAATAGCCAGGACATGAAAGCAACCTAAATGTCCATCAACAGAGGAATGGATAAAGAAGATGTGGTACATACATACAATGGAATATTACTTAGACATAAGAAAGAGTTAAATAATGCCATTTACAGCAACATGGATGGACCTAGAGATTGTCATAACTGAGTGAAGTAAGTCAGACAGAGAAAGGTAAATATCATAAAATATCCCTTATATGTGGAATCTAAAACAGGTGTACAAATAAACTTATCTACAAACCAGAAATAGTTACAGGTATAGAAAACAAACTTATGGTTACCAGGGGGTAAAGGGGGGAGGGATAAACTGGGTGGCTGGGATTAACATATACACACGACTCTATATAAAATAGATAACTAATAATGACCTACTGTATAGCACACGGAACTCTACTCAGTACTCCATAATGGCCTATATGGGAAAAGAATCTAAAAAAGAGGGGATATATATATATATATATATATATATATATATAATTGATTCACTTTGCTGTACCCCTGAAACTAACACAACACTGTAAATCAACTATACTCCAATTTAAAAAAATAAAATAAGTAAATAAAATTTTGGCATTTTGATGTTGCAACCAAATTTAAAATCATTCAGTTTTAAAAATTGCAATTATCTTAGTTATAAGAAGACTATGAATACTTCTTTTGCCTTTTAATATGGGGAAAATTATTTATAAATTGAAAGGAAAGATACATTATGTTTTTCAAAAAACATATAATTATCTGCATCTCAATCCTATAGGCTCATAATTATAGTACCTGATGTGATTTTAAATTAATGGAACTGATATTTTTATGAGTAGATTAAAACTTATGCACTCCGGTGAACGTTATTATTTAAAGCACTCACTGTATGACACTGTTATAGTTTTGTAGCTATTCACAAGGGGCTCAAATATTACAGCAACTCTTCTTTTGGGCTTATCTTCAGATCCAGTTGACAAAATGCGAAAAACATAAGTCTCATGAATTTACTGTGTTTCAAATTGTTAATTAAGCAATCCAATGACCATATTCCAAACAATGTACCTCAGGCTTTATGGAAATTCCCAAGGAGAATATCTAAGATTGTTTTCAGCAAAACAGCATCTTTGGTCTAAGTATATAGAGTAATAGGCCCATTGGTACCCATTAAGAGCATCTAAGGTAAGGAGACTGATAAAAACAGTTCAGAGGAAGGAGATCTGAACAAATTCTGAAACTTATATAAGATCAAATTAACATTCTTTATCTCCTGACAAAGTGCAACATTCCTGAATTTAGTCTTATTCCTGGACTTTGTGGTTCAAAATTCTCTAGAAAACTCTGTAGACCTCTTTGAATTTCTGTTTACTGAGACTCATGACCCTTTCCAGACCTGGCCTCTTTGAGTTGCACATAGCCTGTATCCTTCAGCATGCTGGTACTGCTCTGTATCATTGCTCTTCCAATTTCCTTCTCAGCATTCCAGGAATGATGTGTAGCTTGCCATGGTCCTCATTTGGAACAAAAGGAAAAATAACTTTCATTAGGTTACATAATTCCAGTGTTTGTTTAAAACTTAGTTGCATTACTTGGAACCACTAATAATTACTTGTCTCAAGAGTTGTAGTGCAATTAAATTCATTTTCCAAAATAAACATGACCTTAATCATATGAACAGAGTGCCAAATTATGCCAGAGTATGAACTAAGTAGGTGTCAATGAAGACAATTCATTCTGTTCCTCTGTTTAGAACACTGTCCCCAAAATCTTACCCATAAAAGCCCCATTCAAGATATCCCTCCTGTCAGAGCTTCCTTGGACCATGCTGCCACACAACCACCTCATTCATTATCTATGACACTCATTTCACAATTACTCATCCACTTATCTGTAACTTCTGCTATGTTGTCAGCTGAAACATCTATTTAAAACATTTAAGTTTTCTTAATTCCTTCACTTGTTCGTCTTGTTCTCTCTAAATACCCTGATTAGAATATTTGTTCCTTTAGAGTTTGAATCATGTCTAGCCCTCTCCTATACCATGAATAGCTTTAATGTTACTTGTTGATTATTTTGATGAGAATTCCTTACATGGACTTGCTTATTCTATAGGTGTAAAAATCCCCTTTCTGAAAGTACTGCAATCTTTATTAATACTCTCTTTCTTTCATTTTACTTTCTCTGGGAATAATTAAAATTTTTGTCAAAAGCTCTGCATTTAGGAGAAAAGGACAGGCCTTAGTTCTTGAAGCATCCCTTTAGTCTGTACCTGACTTGAACTGAAACACGACTGTTAGGCCTAAATTCTTTAGGGAAGGTTAAGAGCAAGTCTGTGGGAGGAAAGCATTATGCTATGACTATTGACAATGAAGTACTGAAGGGCTTCATTTTATTTGAAATTACAGTCGATGACAATTTTCTATGATATTTGTAATTAGAGTTTGAGGTTAAGTCCTTGAAATCCTAGGATCATAAATGTACAACACCTGCGAATAGCAAATTCAAGCCCAAAAGACAAGTTGAAATTTAACAGAAGTAATGTTAAATCTTCTACCTAAAATTTTTAAAGTATCTATCTAAAAGTATTTTTCAGCAGATGAGACTGAAAACAAATTTCAAGATTTTTGTTGACAAGTTACATGATATGAGTGCTATGAAAATCAACATTGGTTTATCTTAACAAAAATACTGTCTATATCACACTTTCCTGTATTCTACACTTATCAGCTCACACCTAGAATACAGTGGTCAGTTCTACATAAAATATGTAAAAGAATTACCGATACATTAAGGCAAATCTGCAGCAGAATGGCCAGGGTGATAAGAAGCTTAGAAACAAAGTTACATGATTAAGAGTTACAGCAGGTGGTTATATCAATAAAAGAGAAAGCTAAGAAAAATAAGATAAAGAGGAGTTCTTAAAATGTCTGAAACAGTAATATATAGACAGAACATTGTTTATGTTGTAAAAACTATTGCTAATCAGTGTATATTAAGAGAAGATTCGGCCAAAGAGAGAGGTTACCTGACAAATTGAACTATGCACAATGGGACCAGATGACTCCGTGGGTAGGACCCCCACTTAGTGTGCTGTTCAAACAGGTATTGAAGAAACACGTAAGAATCCTTACAAGGGATTCTATTTCTGCAAATAAAGTAGGCACTGAGGTTGTTTCTCCTTATCCTAAGGTATAGATGCAAAAATAAAGGACTAAGAAAGTGGACTTCACTTCCAAAATGAAATTTAAGGTTATCATTAAAATAGTCAATGCTTTTGAGACATTCTAATTCTTAATATGTTTTAAAAATGTTTGTGGAGGTCGGCACACACTATAGAGCTAACTTTCAATACAGAGCAAAAACTATTATTCTCTTCCTATGGAGCGTTTGGCCGCACCATGTAGTAGTTATAACTCAACTTTTGGCTATAGAGGACAACCTGGACACTGAGATAATTGTCAAGGAGGTTTTTAAAATGTATTAGTGTGGGATTAATACTTATGTTTCTTTCCTTTTTCACATGTTGTGCTAAGCACATGCCATCAAGGCCAGGGAGATAAAGTGAACTGTATTATTTGAAATCACAAGCAACATTAATTCTCATATAGCTCCTGAGAATGATGAGAGAAACCTATCATTTCCCACATTTGTTTTTACTTTAGAAAAGTTCATCTAATTTAACTGCCACCTGACTTCTTTTTTCCTTCATGAAGGGGTGTCAGATATGAAAAGGATTCAATAAGTCAAAATCCACTTTCAGTCTCATTGTCTCTTTTATATTAACAAAGCCTCATAAAGGCAGATGGATAGCCCAGGCCAACTTCTTTCTATGATCAACCAAAGATAAATACTCTGTGCCTTATCAGCTGAAAAGGAAATTCTTCATTTTTATCAGAGACTGTAGTTGCTTAGTTTGAAACAAAAATTGATGGCTCCATTTGACATTTTTTAAATTTTTTTTTAATTAAAGCAGAGAGAAAATAGATCTCCCAATTATTTATCTCCTACATAAACTCTGAGTTAAACAGCAAATGCTAACTCTTAGCTAACAAACTGAATAAAGATTGAAGTATAGAGTCTATAAAAGCTATCAGGAATTTTAATGAGAACATAAAACTAAATGTCCTCATTATAATAATTTCAAATAAGTCAAAAAAGTTTGTATCCCAAGTGTATACCCAAAGACTTACCTAATATAATTCACTTTACTAGCTCACACTGTACTTTTTGCCAGACCTCAGCCCATTTCATCCTTTACAGACTCCTCAGATCCTATATTCCTTACCTCAGTTCATAGTAATCTCCTATCCTTTTAGTTTTTATATTTTTATACCAGTCATTTGAGAATCACATATTGTACTGTCCTGGTATTTAACTTTTGACATAGGCCATCCTATTTCTTTGAATAGACTGAAATATTCTCGAGACTGGAAGCCATGTTTTGCTCCTAGAGTTGTTCTATAAATGAGCAAATAATACTAAAAGCAATGAACACATTTGCAAAACTTTGTATTCCAATGTAGTGGGAGACTCAGCTTTAGAATCCAAGTTGCCTGACTCGTGAGGCCAGATTCTTTCTCCTTTATTACCTGTATCCATTGCCCCTCACTCCAAGTTATTGTTTACTTTAGGGAAGGTCTGAAAAGATATTTAACCTGTACAATGCCTTAATTTCTCCCTCTTCCTTATTCTTTACATTTTTAAAGGAGGTAGGGAGAGAAATGCATCATATTCTGGAAAAAAAATAATAATGAAATTTCAGGCATTTAGTTATTGGGGAGATGTCTTTGACCAAATAGGACCTTTTTCAAATATCATAAGTTGTGTAAAAGTATAAACAGCTACCATTTATGCTTATGTAAAGCCAGTATCTCTAAGGAGTTTGCTGGGATAGTGTTAATGCTATAGTCTAAGTGTACTGGACTCCTCTGCCTTCAGGGCATTCATGCTGGACATAAAACGTATTTCACCTATATCATGTTCACCATCATTTCTCCTAAAGCTGACAGGTATATTCTGGCTTTCTAACCCCTGCATTTTCACATTATCCAATGTAATATAGTGAAAGAGAAACTATAAACATAAAGAGAAAAATAATCAAATTCTTTATGTCTTATTGATGCAATAGTTATAATTTCTAATTACTGTCTAAATTAATAATGTGGAGATATTAGTAATTTTTTAAATGTTCATAACAATTTCCTGCCTAATCACTTCCTGTGGTTTTGTAAGCACAATTTGTGCTGGAGCTCTCTATTCAACAACGTAAGAGATCCAAGAAGGAATGGAAAGGGAGCATGAGAAAATGCCTAGTCTCTAGGAAATGATAAATGTGGGGAAATCCCATGGCTGTAAAATACATGAGACAGATGAAAAAGGAAGGTTCTATACACAGTTGTGTATACGTATAATAAAACAAGAGTAGTTCAAACATAGGAGTTTGCTAACTAAAACAATTAGTGATAATTAATGAAATATATCTTAGAAGACAAATGTCTCAGCTGTCACTACTATTCAATTTCAATCCAATTTCTTTCTATAATGATTTTCTTAAATATTGGTAGTAATGTAATAATAACAATTATAGTTGTATAATTGATAGCTGGCTTATTTGGAGCTTACTATGTATGACTGGCACTGGTCTATGTGCTTTACATATATTAAAAGGTTTAATTCTTCACAATAACCCTGTGTATTAAGTACTTTATTAGGTCTACTTCACAATGAGGAAATTGAGGCAAAGAGGTGTTAAGCAACTTTCCTGTGGTCTCAGAGCTATTAAAACTCATGGTCCTCACCCACTATACAATATTGCCTCTTTCATCTATCCATTATTTCCCTTTTTATACATATCAATTTAATGTGTATCTAACCATTCTTTTTTGTATTCATATCCTGTTAGCCAAAAAAACCTGAAGAAATGTAAAAGGCCAGTTTGAAATGAACTTAGAACTTATTATCAGACATTAAACCATTATAGTACAAATAGCCTAGTTTTATCAATGACTAATTATAGAGTCAAAGATTCTGCCAGGAACCAAGGTTCACATGCATGAGGTCTTGCCAGCTTGATTGCCAGAAATTAGCCTATTCAAATGGTTCCCAATTTTCTGTAGGTTCAAGAACAAGCTCCTGATATCAATATGTTTTTGCTGCTTCCTACTGTGATTATGACCCTCTTAAAATGACTTTATCCTGGACACAACTATCCTTCAGTTATCACTCTGTGCTGCCAACACCTTAATCAGTCCATAGGCCTAGAATTACTAGATCATTCTATTAATCTGATAACTTTTTGTAAAATCATGCTAAGGAAAGAAGGTATAATATAAAGAAGTATTCATGCTAATTGAAATGGCAGTAGTATTTGGACATTCCAAGGCTGGAATGGAGTATTTCTATCCAATATTCTACTTCATGCAAACTCAGCTTACACCTACAAAAAATGCTGAGGATCCATCATGCCCTGTAACCCAGGCCCAACTGACGTAATGTCTCAGAAAGAAGACAATGTTTCTTCTTCACCCTGGGGCAAGGTCCATCTTCCACCTTCTAATGTCCTTTAATAGAACCAATTCCTTCTGCTGCTGATGAACAGTAGAAAGAAAACCCACTTCTATGGTTTACTGTATCAGTGTAGAATCTTCATTACGACAATTTAAATTACATCAAAATATAATGAACTATTCTCTTATATTCAGTACCTTATAAATTAATCAGTTGTGTAATGTATCACATCATTTGTCCAATACAGCTACTTTTTCTGACTTCTCCCATGTGAGGTGAAACTCATGACTTTTTACAGGCTGGAGGGACTGGGTTGGATGAGCAGAGATGTCAACTCTTTTCCTGCTCAAGCAAATAAGAACTCACATGCATTGCTAAGGCACAGACAAGAAAGAGATGGAAAACTCAAAGAAGGTAATTAAAGAGTATTTAATAAAGACTATTTATAATGTTGAGCAATACTAAAGGAGACTGACAAGGAATGGAAAAGCTAGTGACAGCAAGGGACCAATTATAAGTGAAGACTGCTATTATGGACCAAGTGAGACCTATAGGTAGGAGATGCTCACACCACAGAGGATAGAAACTCAGCCACTGCTGTACAATCACCCACCAACAAGAGAGAGAACTAAGGGAATAAATACTCTAAGTTCTTTTTTCTCCCTTCTTCTTATCTCTTGCTAGTACTGATATATCACCTGGCTGAACCCAGCCAGAAGCAAAGTGTAAGGGACCCCGTTGATGAAGTCTATAAATGTCGGCACTGAAAGAAGGAAGGAGAGTATATCTGCAGTAACCAACAGAGCATGTCCACTAAAACACATAACTCAGTGTGGCCAGTAAATAGTCTATAATATGAAGGAAGTGTGGACAAATGCATATTTTGCTTTCTATCCTGAAAGCTTCATTAAAGACCAGAGAGGCAAAACTCTGCTAAAAGGCTTTCTGAGAATAAAAGGCAATAATTTACCTTAAAGATAAATTCTATTTTATATTTAAATTTAATTTGCTTAAGAGTACAAAGATGTTTGTACATTTTAATTACAGTTTTTATTAATGTGTTTTGTATTATTATGTTTTTTATCAGGTTTCACAAAAGGATCTTAGATTTAACACCATATTCTTGCAAAAGTACAAAAAGAGAGAGCCATAACTGAATGGGTGTGGTAATTCTAACAGAAAATTTCAGCTAGGGACACTTGTTGAAATTGGGCATGGATTTGAGTTCAAAGCATCCTGGAAAACCAGAAATCTGGTGAGTTATTGATCTCACACTATAGTAAGAGAATTAAGGTGTCATGAGAAACAGACTTTACTTGAATAAAATAAATGAAATCCATTTGTCTGAAACAATGAGCAGTTAAAATATTTTGAAAAAATAAAAATTAATAAAAGGGGGTATTTTTACTCAATATTCAAACAACAATGTAAAAATTGATAGATTATTGGAATAAAACAGATACTGTGCAATGTCTATGTCTGTATATATATATATATATATATATATATTTACATATATATATATATATATATATATATATAAAGAAATACAAGCAAGGCAAGAGAAACATCACATTATTTACTACCTAACACATTATTTACTACCTAACACATTATTTAGAGGAATAATCAAGTTATCACCTCATCTTATACCATATTCTAAAAGATTTTGAGATAAGTTAAAAAATTAAAGTAAAAAATAATAATAAAATACAGAGAAAAATGCAAGTGAATATTTAATGTGCTTATTCTTAATGGTTCACATTAACCCAGGGCCACTGTGAAACAGGACTGAGTTTCACAAATTACTTTCTACATTTTTAATTTCAATTTTTGCTCTGGATTATAGCATGAGAAATAAGCAATCTGTAAGAATTATGACCACTAAGGGGAAAGACATAAAATATTCTTAGATGTCTAAAACATTATATTCCTTTTGTATAAACCCATCAAGAAACCTAAATCATTTGTAGTTGAGTTTTCAGAAACATTTCAACCATCAAATTTTCCCCAAAATGGAGTGACCAAATTTAGAGCTTGACAAAGTCAAGTTCCTTTGGACTTATTGCTGTTATTTTACTGAAAAAAAATTTTTTTCCCCTGAAACTTTCTTAAACTCCTTAAAACTTCACTTTCAAATGAATATGTTACTCACTGATCTAAATTTAAAAAATTATTGAACCACCATGTGCAAGGTTCTGAATTAGTTACTGGTGCTATGTAAATAAACATCTAAAAATCCTTTCCACAAATAATCTTAAAATCCTGGGAGAGTTTTTACTCTGAGACCCTGTCCAGAAAATCACTGATATCTCCTTGGGCATCCGAAGTAATAGAGTGAACACAACTTCTAAACAATCCTTTCTTTCAGTTCAGCTTTAGAAACAGTCTCATGGCACCTTAAATAGACAACCCAGACCTACTGAATTCTCACAGTCATACACTTATAAGCCCCTCTTCCATGGCAAAACCCCCTAAAACTGCTCCTTTGTGAAGTTTTCTGTCCTCATTAAAATAATCTCAGTGTTTATCAGTGTCTTACATCTTTAGGGTGACAACACCTCAACACTGTGCCCACACTACCCTTTTATCCAGCAGTAAAGGTCATTTTAATGATGATACAGGAAATTTTATTTAGTCTACAAATTTCTGGGCATGATCTTGGCCTACCTTCTCAACTCATCTAGTCTTAACTATAATTGTTGACAATAGTAATCATAAGCTATTATGTTTCAACTCCATGTATATGTTGTCTTCACCCATTAGCCAACTTCTCATTTATCTATCTATATGATCTTCCATGTTACAGTCTTTTATATATTTACTATTCATAAACAGCTAAATCAATATTAGACTTTTTAAAAGTGTATCTTTTTTGACTTTCCAAAAGTACAAAATCTGTATCTTACCAGAAAAGACAGTGAAACAAGATTGCAAATGACTGTTCATCAGTGGAAACAGGAAAATTAGAGGTACTGAAGACTGGAGTTTCATTTCTTAGTAATATCCAACCTTGACACTTACTTTGTCTTTTTTACTAAGGACTCTTTCTTTTAAAATTGCTTAAGTTGAAATTTTACCCATCATTTCAATGATGAATGTGGCTATAGGAGTAAATGTCCCAATTCCACTAAATATTTTTCAAATAATTTCATGATCATATTCTGCTGGTGAGAATGGTGTGGTAGAATGACTGAAGAAGAGATACATAACACTAAGGAATTACCTAGTGCCCATGAAAATGTCTAATGACCTTTGGATTTTAACGACAATGAGTATGAAAGTTCTTATATACATAGTCTTAAGATGGAAGAAAATTAGTAAAGACATTTATATTTCAAGGCAAATACAAAAATACCACAAAAGTGGTTGTTAGTATTAAAAAACACTATTCAACAGATATTAACTCCAATAAGTTGTTTATGTTTAGTCTAGTTATGTTTAGCCTAACATGAAATCATATTTAATTTAATAGTCATATTATTATTTAATTTCACAAGTATATGATTAATTAATATCTGCCAAGTGATGGTTAAGTCCAGGAATAGAGTGTAGAGGAGGAAAGAGGTAACCTCTCTTCTGGTATAACTTAGTGTTGGTTTTCATGGTATTTGTCCTATTTTAGATGGCAAATTTTCTGAGAGGCAAAACTTGCTCTTACTATTTTTTATACCTTATGAAGTAGAGAAGATAGCTGCTTAATATATAGATAAGCTATAGTAATAAATAAAATCCTCTAAAGTTGCACTAAATCAGGGGTCAGCAAAGTTTTTTGACAAGGGCTAGAGAGTAAATATTTTCAGCTTTGCAGAACCACATGGTTTCTGTAACAATCTGCTATCATATGTGAAAGCAACCATAAATAATTCATAAGTTAATGGGCATAGTTATGTTCCAATAAGACTTTCATTTACTAGAACAGGCAACTGACCCAATTTGGCCCTCAGGTAGTAGTTTGCTGATCTCTTTTCCACAAGATTCTTCTCGTCTTAAGTTGGATTTCCTTGAAACAGAGCCTGAGACAAGAATTTGGGCTCATGAGTAAAACCAAAAGTGAGGAATAAAGCAGGATAGGGAAGATGAAGGAGCAGAGCAAGGATGTGACCTCAGGAAAAGTCTAGCCTTGCCTCATCTATTGTGGGGAGGGGGGAACCTCTGGAGTACAACCCTGCAAGGTTATTTCCTCTTTAGGCAGAGGAACAGGTTTCTGTATCCCCCTCCTCCCTCAATCAGTAATTTGCTATAGGCGGCTGGGAGGAGGAAGTGGAGTACAGGACATCCTTAAACTCCCTGGCCAGAAGGCTCCTGTCAGCCAAGAATAATTCTCTAAGAAAGGGTATAGCTTGCACATTGTTGGTGAGCAAGAATTTGTGTAAATATGTTGAAGCACAATTTTATTATATAAAAATTAAAATTTACAAATCCTTTTATCACCATTGAGGAATGTATGTCACGTGTGATCGCAAGCCTTCTTTACCTCCATGTGGCCTCTCCAGCAGGGTAGTTCGACTCCTTGTATGGAGGTTCAGGGCTCCCCAGAGCACCACTAGCAGAAACTTGTAGGCCTGTTAGGGATATAGGCCCAAAAGGTCACTTCTGTCACAGTGCATCTATTAATCTGTGCCCGAGGCCCAGACAGCTTCAGTGTGGAAGGGTATGAGTCCCCATCCTCCAAGTAGACTTGGTTACTGGGGTCTCCTTTGGAGATAAAGTAGTACAGGTGACCTTCCAGCATTTGTGTGATCTGGTCCGTGGCCACCCTGGCCTTCATCTCCACCTTGCTCAATCCAGCACCACCACTCTGCTTTGATGAGCCAACAGTGTTCCTGAGGCATTGCACTTACACTTGCCAGTCTCTCTGTGGGAACAAATCTTCCCTAAACACCAGATGATTAAGTGTTCACTTCATCCAGGTTACTGCTCAAAGCTCACCTAAAATAATGCTCTCCCTTGTCAACTTTATGTCAACAGCCTACTTTCTTTTTCTTCATAGCACATTTCCTTTCTTGATTTAGTATGTATCTGTTTATTGTCTCATCCCCACTAGAATGTAAACACCACAAGAGCAGGGAGTTTGACTGTATGTGGTTTGTTGCTGCATCCTGAGTGTAGAAGATTCTTGGCTTATCATAGTTGATCAATGGGCATTTGTCAAAAGTAAATAAATTTAAAATTGTCCATAGTATTTTATACAGAAAAAATTAATTATAAGCATTTATCTTCAGAAAAGAATAAAATAAGTACTTGTGTACATGCAGATATTAATATTGATGTTATATATACTGTATCCTTCATTTACAATAGGAGTTTATTTATTGGTATCTCCAATGATGAAATAATCACTAACTAAACAAATTACTTATTGAAATTGAAAGCTACATCTCCAAGATGTACTTTAGAATAGAAAAGGCACATCAAAAAGGATCATGTATAATACTTCTATATAATTTTCACATACACATGAACATGAGTGAGCATGCACACACACACACACACACACACACACACACAAAGGGAGAAAAGCCTGGAAATTTGTTTAGCAAAATAGTGATTAACTCTGTGTGATGGATTTTGGGTGATTTTTACTTTCTCTATGTTTGTTTTCCTTGCTGATTTGATTTTATTCTTGAGTATATAATATGCCATAAAATAGAAACAACAAATACATTTTATTTATTTAACTTGTACTTTCTTGATGAAGCCTATTGTCACTTAGATCATTTTCAAACAATTTAATAATTGACTTCTTGTTCATTGTCATTTATGTCTTTTGGTGTTTTTTTTTTTTTTTTTTGTCTAAAATAAAGCCTTGTACTTATAGATTGTTATATAATTTACAATGTCCCCTAATTTGCTGAAAATTACCCTTTCTCTAGGATTAAATAGTGAAAACTTGGATATTTACTAGAGCAATAGATAAAACGGACCATGAAAATTTATTTTATTTTTTTAATTGAATTATATATATATTTTAACATCTTTATTGGAGTATAATTGGTTTAAAATGGTGTGTTAGTTTCTGCTTTATAACAAAGTGAATCAGCTATACATATACATATATCCCCATAGCTCCCCTCTCTTGCGTCTCCCTCCCACCCTCCCTATCCCACCCCTCTAGGTGGTCACAAAGCACCGAGCTGATCTCCCTGTGCTATGTGGCTGCTTCCCTCTAGTTATTTTATATTTGGTAGTGTATATATGCCCATGTCACTCTCTCACCTCGTCCAGCTTACCCTTCCCCATCTCCGGTCCTCAAGTCCATTCTCTACGTTTGCATCTTTACTCCTGTCCTGCCCCTAGGTTTTTCAGAACCATTTTTTTTTAAGATTCCATATATATGTGTTAGCATGCGGTATTTGTTTTTCTCTTTCTGACTTACTTCACTCT
This sequence comes from Balaenoptera ricei, assembly GCF_028023285.1. Taxonomy (NCBI): domain Eukaryota; kingdom Metazoa; phylum Chordata; class Mammalia; order Artiodactyla; family Balaenopteridae; genus Balaenoptera; species Balaenoptera ricei. The sequence goes on from NC_082652.1 coordinate 59,314,174, forward strand.
GTATGATAGACTCTAGGTCCATCCACCTCACTGCAAATAACTCAATTTCGTTTCTTTTTATGGCTGAGTAATAATTCATTGTATATATGTGCCATATCTTCCTTATCCATTCATCTGTCGATGGACACTTAGGTTGCTTCCATGTCCTGGCTATTGTAAATAGAGCTGCAGTGAACATTGTGGTACATAACTCTTTTTGAATTATGGTTTTCTCTCTGTATATGCCCAGTAGTGGGATTTCTGGGTCCTATGGTAGTTCTATTTTTAGTTTTTTAAGGAACCTCCATACTGTTCTCCATAGTGGCTTATCAATTTACACTCCCACCAACAGTGCAAGAGGGTTCCCTCATGAAAATTTATTAACTATCAACTTTTTTATTAAAGGAAGACTCATCATTTACTTTAGCTTTTACAAAGTGCCGGATAGAAAAGCATAATGGTGTCATGACTTATAGAAAGTTTTTTTTTTTTTTAAATCTTTATTGGAGTATAATTTCTTTACAATGGTGTGTTAATTTCTGCTGTATAATAAAGTGAGTCAAATATATGTGTACATATATCCCCATATCCCCTTCTTCTTGCGTCTCCCTCCTACCCTCCCTAACCGACCCCTCTAAGTGGTCACAAAGCACCGACCTGATCTCCCTATGCCATTCAGCTCCTTCCCACTAGCTATCTATTTTACATTTGGTAGTGTATATACGTCCATGCCTCTCTCACTTCATCCCAGCTCACACTTTCTCCTCCCCATGTCCTCAAGTTCAGTCTCTAGGTCTGCATCTTTATTCCTGTCTGGCCACTAAGTTCTTCAGAACCATTTTTTATTATTTTTTTTAGATTCTATGAAAATGTGTTAGCATACAGTATTTGGTTTTCTCTTTCTGACTTACTTCACTCTGTATGACAGAATCCAGGTCCATCCACCACACTGTAAATAATTCAATTTTGTTTCTTTTTATGGCTGAGTAATATTCCATTGTGTATATTATATATATATGCCACATCTTCTTTATCCATTCATCTGTTGATGGACAACTAGGTTGCTTCCAAGTCCTGGCTCTTGTAAGCACTGCAATGAACATTGTGGTAAATGACCCTTTTTGAGTTATGGTTTTCTCCGGGTATATTCCCAATGGTGGGATTGCTGGGTTATGTCATAGTTCTATTTTTAGCTTTTTAAGGAACCTCCATACTGTTCTCCATAGTGGCTGTATCAATTTACATTCCCACCAACAGTGTAGGAGGGTAAAACTCCACACCCTCTCCACCATTTATTGTTTGTAGATTTTTTGAATGATGGCCATTCTAACCAGTGTGAGTTGATACCTCACTGGACTTTTGATTTGCATTTCTCTAATGATTAGTGATGTAGAGCATCTTTCATATGTTTGTTGGCAATCTGTATATCTTGTCTGCAGAAATGTCTATTTAGGTCTTCTGCCCATTTTTGGATTGGGTTGTTTGTTTTTTTGATATTGAGATGCATAAGTTGCTTGTATATTTTGGAGATAATCCTTTGTCATTTGCTTCATTTGCAAATATATTCTCCCATTCCGAGGGTTGTCTTTTCATTTTGTTTACGGTTTCCATGATGTGCAAAAGCTTTTAAGTTTCATTAGGTCCCATTTGTTTATTTTTGTTTTTATTTCCATTTCTCTAGGAGGTGGGTCAAAAAGGATCTTGCTGTGATTTATGTCATAGAGTGTTCTAAGTTTTCCTCTAACAGTTTTATAGTGTCTGGCCTTATATTTAGGTCTTTAATCCATTTTGAGTTTATTTTTGTATATGGTGTTAAGGAGTGTCCTAATTTCATTCTTTTACATGTAGCTGTCCAGTTTTCCCATCATCGCTTATTGCAGAGGCTGCCTTTTTTTCATTGTATATTCTTGCCTCCTTTATCAAGGATAAGGTGACCATATGTGCAGGGGTTTATCTCTAGGCTTTCTATCCTGTTCCATTGATCTATATTTCTGTTTTTGTGCCAGTTACCATACTGTCTTGATTACTGTAACTTTGTAGAATAGTCTGAAGTCAGGGAGCCTGATTCGTTTTTCTTTCTCAAGTTTGCTTTGGCTATTTGGAATCTTCTGTTTTTCCATACAAATTGTGATTTTTTTTTGTTCTAGTCTGTGAAAAATGCCATTGGTAGTTTGATAGGGATTGCATTGAATCTGTAGACTGCTTTAGGTAGTATAGTCATTTTCACAATATTGATTTTTCCAATCCAAGAACATGGTATCTCTCTCCATCTGTTTGTATCATCTTTAATTTCTTTCATCAGTGTCTTATAGTTTTCTGCATACAGGTCTTTTGTCTTCTTAGGTAAGTTTATTACTACATATTTATTCTTCTTGTTGCAGTGGTAAATGGAAGTGTTTCCTTAATTTCTCTTTCAAATTTTTCATCATTAGTGTATAGGAATGCAAGAGATTTCTCGGCATTAATTTTGTATCCTGCTACTTTACCAAAATCATTGATTAGCTCTAGTAGTTTTCTGGTAACATCCTTAGGATTCTCTATGTGTAGTATCATATCATCTGCAAACAGTGACAGTTTTACTTCTTGTTTTCTGACTTGGATTCCTTTAATTTCTTCTTCTTCTCTGATTGCTGTGGCTAAAACTACCAAAACTGTGTTAAATAATAGTGGTGAGAGTGGGGAACCTTTTCTTCTCCCTCATCTTAGTGGAATTGATTTCAGTTTTTCATGATTGCGAATGATGTTGGCTGTGGGTTTGTCATATATGGACTTTATTATGTTGATGTAAGTTCCCTCTATGCCTACTTTCTGGAGGGTTTTCATCATAAATGAGTGTTGAATTTTGTCTAAAGCTTTTTCTGCATCTATTGAGATGATCATATAGTTTTTATCCTTCAGTTTGTTAATATGGTGTATCACATTGATTGATTTGCATATATTGAAGAATCCTTGCGTTCCTGGGATAAACCCCACTTGATCATGGTGTAAGATCCTTTTAATGTGCTGTTGGATTCTGTTTGCTCACATTTTTGTTGAGGATTTTTGCATCTATGTTCATCAGTGATATTGACCTGTAGTTTTCTTTTTTTTTGACATCTTTGGTTTTGGTATCAGGGTGATGGTGGCCTCGTAGAATGAGTTTTGGAGTGTACTTCCCTCTGCTATTTTTTGGAAGAGTTTGGGAAGGATAGGTGTTAGCTCTTCTCTAAATGTTTGATAGAATTCACCTGTGAAGCCATCTGGTCCTGGGTTTTCGTTTGTTGGAAGAGTTTTAATCACAGTTTCAATTTCAGTGCTTGTGATTGGTCTGTTTATATTTTCTGTTTCTTCCCGGTTCAGGCTCAGAAGGTTGTGCTTTTCTAAGAATTTGTCCATTTCTTCCAGGCTGTCCATTTTACTGGCCTATTCTTGCTTGTAGTAATCTCTCATGATTCTTTGCATTTCTGCCGTGTCTGTTGTTACTTCTCCTTTTTCATTTCTAATTCTATTGATTTCAGTCTTCTCCCTTTTTGTTCTTGATGAGTCTTGCTAATGGTTTATCAAATTTTTGTATCTTCTCAAAGAACCGGCTTTTAGTTTTATTGATCTTTGTTATTGTTTTCTTAATTTCTTTTTCATTTATTTCTAATCTGATCTTTATGGTTTCTTTCCTTCTCTTAACTTTGAGGTTTTTTTTTAGTTTAGTTTACTTTAGTTTTTTCTCTCTAATTGCTTTAGGTGTAAAGTTAGGTTGATTATTTGAGATTTTTCTTGTTTCTTGAGCTAGGATTGTATTGCTATAAACTTCCCTCTTAGAATGGCTTTTGCTGCATCCCATAGGTTTTATCTCATTGTGTTTTCATTGTCAACTGTTTCGAGGTATTTTTTGATTTCCTCTTTGATTTATTCAGTGATCTCTTGGTTATTTAGTAGTGTATTGTTTAGCCTCCATGTGTTTGTATTTTTTACAGTTTTTCTCCTGTAATTGATATCTAGTCTTATAGTGTTGTTGTCAGAAAAGATACTTGATACGTTTTCAATTTTCTTAACTTTACCAAGGCTTGATTTGTGACCCAAGATATGATCTATCCTGGAGAATGTTCCATGAGCACTTGAGAGGAAAATGTATTCTGTTGTTTTTGGATGGGATGTCCTATAAATATCAATTAAATACATCTTGTTTAATCTGTCATTTAAAGCTTGTATTTCCTTATTTATTTTTCATTTTGGATGATTTATCCATTGGTGAAAGTGGGGTGTTAAATCCCCCTACTATGATTATGTTACTGTCAGTTTCCCTTTTTATGGCTGTTAGCATTTGCCTTATGTATTGATGTGCTCCTATGTTGGGTGCATAAATATTTACAATTGTTATATCTTCTTCTTTGATTGATCCCTTGATCATTATGTTGTGTCTTTCTTTGTCTCTTGTGATGTTCTTTATTTTAAAGTCTATTTCGTCTGATATAAGAATTGCTACTCCAGCTTTCTTTTGATTTCCATTTGCATGGAATATCTTTTTCAACCCCTCACTTTCATCTGTATGTGCCCCTAGGTCTGAACTAGGTCTCTTGTAGACAGCATATGCATGGGTCTTTTTTTTTGTATCCATTTAGCCAGTGTATGTCTTTTGGTGGGGGCATTTAATCCATTTACATTTAAAGTAATTATAGATATGTATGTTCGTATTACCATTTGCTTAATTTTTTGTGTTTGTTATTGTAGGTCTTTTCCTTCTCTTGTGTTTCCTGCCTAGAGAAGTTCCTTTAGCATTTGTTGTAAAGCTGGTTTGGTGGTGCTGTATTCTCTTAGCTTTTGCGTGTCCGTAAATGTCTTAATTTCTCCGTCTAATCTGAATGAGATCCTTGTTGGGTAGAATAATCTTGGTTGTAGGTTTTCCTCTTTCAGCACTTTGAATGTGTTCTGCACTCCTTTCTGGCTTGCAGAGTTTCTGCTGAAAGGTCAGCTGTTAACCTTATGGGGATTCCCTTGTATGTTATTTGTTGCTTTTTCCTTGTTGCTTTTAATATTTTTTCTTTGGATTTAATTTTTGATAGTTTGATTAATATGTGTCTTGGCATGTTTCTCCTTGGATTTACCCTGTATGGGACTCTCTGCACTTCTTGGACTTGGTTGACAATTTCCTTTCCCATATTAGGGAAGTTTTCAACTATAATCTCTTCAAATATTTTCTCAATTACTTTCTGTTTCTCTTCTTCTTCTGGGACCCCTATAATTCAATTGTTGGTGTGTTCAATGTTGTCCCAGTGGTCTCTGAGGCTGTCCTTTACATTCTTTTTCCTTTATTCTGCTCTGCAATAGTTATATCCACTCTTTTATCTTTCAGGTCAGTCATCCATTCTTCTGCCTCAGTTTTTCTGCTATTGATTCCTTCTAGAGAATTTTTAATTTCATTTATTGTGTTGTTCATCATTGTTTGTTTGCTCTTTAGTTTTTCCAGTTCCTTGTTAAACGTTTCTTGTATTTTCTCCATTCTATTTCCACGATTTTGGAATGTCTTTACTATCCTTAGTCTGAATTCTTTTTCAGGTAGACTGCCTATTTCCTCTTCATTTGTGTGGTCTGGTGGGTTTTTACCTTGCTCCTTCATCTGCTGTGTGTTTCTCTGTCTTCTCATTTTGCTTCACTTACTCTGTTTGTGGTCTCCTTTTCACAGGCTGCAGGTTCGTAGTTCCCTTTATTTTTGGTGTCTCCCCCCAGTGGGTAAGTTTGGTTCAGTAGGTTGTATAGGCTTCCTGGTGGAGGGGACTGGTGCCCGTGTTCTGGTGGATGAGGCTGAATTGTGTGTTCTTGTGGGCAGGACTGCATCTAGTGGTGTGTTTTGGGGTGTCTGTGAACTTAGTCTGACTTTAGGCAGCCTCTCTGTTAATGGGTGGGGTTGTGTTCCTGTCTTGCTAGTTGTTTGGCATGGGTTGTCCAGCACTGGAGCTTGCTGGTCGTTGAGTGGAGCTCAGTCTTAGCATTGAGACAGAGATCTCTGGGAGAGCTCTCACCAACTGATATTACAAGGGGCCTGTGGAAACATTTTTATTGAGAAATCAGAGACTGACAGACAAAAAGTTATCAAATTAAAAGGACTATATGAGGAAACATATATTTATCCAATGTCTATCCAATCTTCACTTTGTCCTTATCTCAGAAACATGATTCCCACCTGCTCCTTCCTACCTCTGCTTTTTGACTCATGTACTTTCTCCTTATCTCTACCTTGCACCCCTTGTTTCTCTTACCTTTCTCTCTACAAATATCCCTCTATAGCCTTCTCAAACTACTTGGTCCATGGTGTCATCTCCTTTCAATGAATTTTCAAATTATCACTTGATAGCCACACAGACTTTAATAGTGTTGCTCCCTCAGCAGCATTTTGTAAATAATAGTTGAATTCAGGACCTTCTATGTATTTTATTCCAGATTTCTGGATTGGCTACTGCTCACATTTAAATTAGAATAGCTTTGCAATTTAGCTGTGGAAATGCTTTGTGTTTGAGCCATAGGTATATTTATTACACTGTTTCCAAAATACAGCTCACTCTTGCATACTACAGACACTTATGAAATATTCACAGTAATAAAATATTTTATAATTTAAATGAAATAATACATGTGACAGGAAGCTCCCAATAGATGTTGGATATATTTTTAACTTTTTCTTCCTTCCAGACCAAATGCATCTTATAAAGCATAATTTAAACTGGCTAAATTTTAATACAAATTTCCAGGAGAAGTTTTAAAAAATACTGGCTCTATTTTTACCAATTGTAACAAAGAACAGAACAAAGATAATAGAAATGCTGTAGCATAAAGAGGTAAATAAGAGAATTAGTTAACAACAAATGTGTATATAAGCTCTTTTATATATTAAATCCAAAGAAACAAATTTGGGGTTGAGTTTTGACAGCTTTTTAGTCACCACAGTAAACGTTCTGGATCTTACTCAACAGTGACATATAATCATCACATATCACAATAAATATGAACGTATAGTTGAAGAGCAGAATGAATGTTACTCCAAACAACAGTGGTTAAATTGGAAAATTACTTTCCACTATAAATAGAGTAACCTTGGAAAATTGTTGAGCCATAAAACTTGCATCACTAAGACAACTGATACTGAAAAAGGACCCTGCATTAACCAGACAAAGGAGACCATCAGTCTTCCTGATAGATGAGTAGAGATTAATCCTGTTTGCTGGTTCATAGCAAATCATGTAGTGCTTAACTTATCTACACCAAAATACTACTCCACATATGTCAGAAATTCTCTTTAAACATAGATTAATATTCTTCCACTTTCTGTGGTTCCTTTTATTCTCATTCTTATTTCAGCTATAATAACCATATCATCTTATGGATATGTCATGTTTAAGGCCACTTTAAAGAGACTGCTGTCTATTAGACTTTAGTACATCTAAGCAAATTGTATTTATAGCTTATTTTTGCTGTTGGAAAATTTATTTTTTCCTCTGATGTATTTGAACAGATTCTATTAAAAATGTTAAGAAATTCAGCCCAATATTAGGCTAAACAATAATTATGAACCACCATTTATCTCTAGTTTTATAGCATCAAAAAACTATCAAGTTTTTATAAGACACTTATGAAAGAAATCAAAGATGATACAAACATGGTATATGGAGAGATATTCCATGTTCTTGGATTGGAAGAATCAATATTGTGAAAAAGACTATACTACCCAAAGCAATCTACAGATTCAATGCAATCCCTATCAAATTACCAATGACATTTTTTACAGAACTAGAACAAAAAAAAACTTTAAATTTTTATGGAGACACAAAAGACCCCAAATAGCCACAGCAAACTTGAGTGGAAAAAATGCAACTGGAGGAATCAGACTCCCTGATTTCAGACTATTCTACAAAGCTACAGTAATCAAGGCAGTATGGTACTGGCACAAAAACAGAAATATAGATCAATGGAACAGGATAGAAAGCCCAGAGATAAGCCCATGCACCTATGGTCAATGATGACAAAGGAAGCAAGGGTATACAATGGAGAAAAGACAGTCTCTTCAATAAGTGGTGCTGGGAAAACTGGACAGCTACAAGTAAAAGAATAAAATTAGAACACTCCCTAACACCATACACAAAAATACACTCAAAATGGCTTAAAGACCTAAATGTAAGACCGGACACAATAAAACTCTTAGCGGAAAACATAGGAAGAACACTCTTTGACATAAATCACAGCAAGATCATTTATGACCCACCTCCTAGAGTAATGGAAATAAAACCAAAAATAAACAAATGGGACCTAATGAAATTTAAAACCTTTTGCACAGCAAAGGGAACTATAAACAGGACAAAAAGACAACCCTCAGAATGGGAGAAAATATTTGCAAAAAAATCAACAGACAAAGGATTAATCTCCAAAATATATAAACAGCTCATGTAGCTCAATATTAAAAAAACAAAAACCCAATAAAAAATGGGCAGAAGACCTAAATAGACATTTCTCCAAAGAGGACATACAGATGGCCAAGAGGCACATGAAAAGCTGCTCAGCACCACTAATCATTAGAGAAAGGCAAATCAAAACTACAATGAGGTATCACCTCACACCAGTTAGAATGAGCATCACCAGAAAATCTACAAACATCAAATGCTGGAGAGGGTGTGGAGAAAAGGGAACCCGCCTCACCCTCAAGTATTATGACCCATCCATTGTCATAAATGAACATGTGGACTAGCCAGAGAAAATATTTTCACATGTGGGTCCATTTAACTTTGCTCAAAACAGAGGAATTATGTCTTGTGCTTTTTATTTTTTCTAATGTACTGGCCTCCAAACCCAGCAAATAAGGTTACCTAATGTGTTTTTTAGAAAAGAAACAATATTGAAAATTAGAATAGCTTTATTCATTTTTTTTCTCATTGAATTTGGAAGTGCTTTCATTCTTCAATTAATTGTTACTACATAAAAATCTGTAGCATTTATTTGGTGAATCATCACATAAACTATTTGGCATATGTTATGCTGTCTCTAACCAAATGAATGTTGATCTTTAACTTTTCTCATATTCCTACAAATACAAATACAATTTATTATGCAACTTTATAATCATCAAAGATAATTACAATTCAAAACTACAATGAGGTATCACCTCACACCAGTCAGAATGGCCATTATCAAAAAATCCAGAAACAATAAATGCTGGAGAGGGTGTGGAAAAGGGAACCCTCCTGCATTGTTGGTGGGAATGTAAACTGATACAGCCACTATGGAGAACAGTATGGAGGTTCCTTAAAAAAACTAAAAATAGAACTACCATATGACCCAGCAACCCCACTATTGGGCTATACTCTGAGAAAACCATAATTCAAAAAGAGACATGCACCACAATGTTCATTGCAGCACTATTTACAATAGCCAGGACATGGAAGCAACATAAGTGTCCATCAACTGATGAATGGATGAAGAAGATGTGGCACATATATGCAATGGACTCTTAGCCATAAAAAGAAACAAAATTGAGTTATTTGTAGTGAGGTGGATAAACAGCGTCTGTCATGCAGAGTGAAGTAAGTCAGAAAGAGAAAAACAAATATCGTATGCTAACACATATATATGGAATCTAAAAAAAAAATGATACTGATGAACCTAGTGGCAGGGCAGGGATAAAGATGCAGACATAGAGAATGGACTTGAGGACACGGGATGGGGGGAGAGGCAGCTGGGGCAAAATTAGAGTAACATTGACATATATACACTACCAAATGTAAAATAGATAGCTAGTGGGTAGCAGTAGCATAGCACAGGGAGATCAGCTCAGTGCTTTGCAACGATCTAGAGGGGTGAGATAGGGAGGTTGTGAGGGAGGCTCAACAGGGTGGGGATATGGGGATACATGTATGCATATAGCTGATTCACTTTGTTGTACAACAGAAACTAACACAGCATTGTGAAGCAATTATACTCCAATAAAGATGTATTAAAATAAAAAACAAAGAGGAGGGTGAATTGGCTGACCCCTTGTAGTCCTTTTACCATGTAAGAGAGCTCTCCACACCCCTGGTGCATCCATGTCTCTTAATTGCAAGAGAGATAAATCAACCAAACACCCAAAAAAAGAAAAAAAAGACAAACAACTGGATTAAAAAAATGAGTAGAGTGTCTGAATAGACATTTTTCCAGAGAAGAAGTATAGATGTCCAACAAGCACATGAAAAGATTCTCAGCATCACTAATCACCATGGAAGTGCAAATCAAAATCACAATGATATGTCTCCTCACACCTGTCAGAATGTCTGTTATCAAAAAGACCACAAATAACAAGGGTTGGCTAGGATGGGAACACTGGTTCACTGCTGATGGGAATGTAAATTGGTGCAGCCACTATAGAAAACAGTAAGAGTATTCCTCAAAAAGTTAAAAGTAGAACTACTATATGATCCAGCAATTCCATTCCTGGGTATTTATCCAAAGAAAACCAAGACACTAATTAGAAAAGATATATGCACCCTTATGATCATTGCAGCATTATTTACAATAGCCAAGATATAGAAGCAACCTAAGTGCTCATGAATAGATGAATGGGTAAAGAAGATTTGGTGTATATATACAAAGGAATATTACTCAGCCATAAAAAGAATGAAAGCTTGTCATTTGCTTTGGATGGACCTAGAGGGTACTATGATAAGTGAAATAATTTTCAGAGAAAGATAAATAATATATTATTTCTCTTATATGTGAAATAAAAAGAAAAACAAAAAAGAATAAACATAGCAAACCAGAGACAGAGTTGTAAATACAGAGAACAAAAAGTTGGTTGCCAGGAGTGAGGGAGATGAGGAGAAGAAAGCAATAGGTGAGGGAGGTTAAGAAGTACAAACTTTCAGTTACAAAATAAATGAGTCATGAGGATAAAATGTCCAGTGTGGGGAATATAGTCAATAATTACATAATATCTTAGTATGGTGACAGATCATAACTAGATTTATCACGGTGATCATTTTGAAATGTATAGAAATATTGAATCACTATATTGTGTAATAGAAAATATCATAGTGCTATAAGTCAAGTATACTTCAAAAACAAACAAACACATAGAAAAAGAGATCAGATTTGTGGTTACCAGAAGTGGGGTTTGGGGGTGAGGGAATTATATGAAGGCATTTAAAAAGTACAAATTTCCAGTTATAAGATAAGTACATAGTAGGGATCTAATGGACAACATGATAAATATAATTAACATTGCTGTATGTTATATATGAAAATTGTTAGAGAAAATCATGAGTTGTTATCACAAGGGAAAAAATCTTTTCTATTTCTTCATATTTGTATCAGTTTGAGATGATGGATGTTCACTAAACTTATTGTGATAGTCATCTCATGATGTATGTAAGTGAAATTATTATGATGTACGCCTCAAACTTATACAGTACTATATGTCAATTATATCTTAATACAACTGGGAAAAATAGAAAAATGGCATTCAAAGTCACATCACTAGTTCATGGCTAGACTGACACTTTGCCTTATGATTTCCAAAATCATTCCTTTGATGCCCCACACAGAATTATCGAAAGGATTTTCAAATAACTATAATGCATATCTGTCCCCAACTTCCACCTAGCCATAGAACCAGGAAGGACTAAATAAATAGACTACAAGCACCAGCACTGATTTTTCACTTTGCATGTGAGTGCATGTATACAGCAAAATAAGCTTCTATTCACCAATACCCTCAACTAATTGAATTCACCACATTACAATATTGTCAGTAAATGGCAACAACAAAGGTCAGTATTACAAATATATTTGACATCCCATTTGTCGCTTGTGCACACCATTTCTGGGGCATGTTTTGGGCTCTGGGCAGTTCAATCCACGCTACTATAGCTCATTTATTTTCTACTCTCTATCTTTGACAAAGATCTATGACAGATTTCCTTAATCAATAATTAAACAGTATATCTAATGCCAAATTTTTAATTCATGAAAGTGAATACATGCATTTTACAAAGTATTTCAAAGCAGGAAGGGAATTCAGGATAATCATCCACAGACCAGGAAATTCAGGTGGTTGGAACACTCTTCCTTCGTCAGTAGCTTTCCAGATATAGAGATTTTATTATAATGTGCTTTACATTTGCTAATGTAGTTCTATTAAAAGTCATACATTCTAAAATGGTATTTTACTCCTCCTCTCTTTCCCCAATGCATTAAATGCAATTATACAGAGCCAACTGTGTATACAATACTCAACCAAACTTGGCATTTCTGAAGTAATTTGGAGAGAGATGACAGCAGGTAAAATTGGAATATTCCCAGAAGGTGCTCATTCTGTATTCAGAAGTATCCCAGATATTTTTGAAAAAATTTTTTCTCCAATTTGCATTATTTCTAAATACATTTTACATACTTTTCCAAGTTTACTAGCTGTACTGCAATATGTACATTAATATTTAAGCTATGTCAGGCCAACTTAGACATATGAATTAAATGTGGCATAAATTAAGTGCACATTTATTTAACATTCAGTGGATAGTATGTTGTTATGGCTTCTTAGCACTGGAAAGAGAGAAAGGTGCTCAAAGAACTCTTTCTGTATTGACACTGCCATGCCCTGGACCATTTTTTGCACCACCCTTAAGCTGCCTAGGATAGCCAGTAGACTTCAGTAAATAGAAAAATCCTATTCGTTAATAGTTTAAATCACAAGTATATGTCAGAAAATCATTTGTTCTCAGGGTTGGCAAGCACCCCATCCGCGGCAAAAGAAAATATGTTTCAACCATTCTCTCTCTAAAATGTCGCTAACTGCAGCCCTCAAAGTAGTGGGCAATAATAACTTCTGAAATCTACTCATTCTGGCTTTGTACATTTCTAGAGGTTTTTTGAATATAATATCTATGGTAGATAGATTTTGGGGCTCCATGATCTTCTCTCCTCGGTTTTATTCCTGCAGCCATATTATGTTACATGGTAAAGGAACTTTATCATGTACATGTAATTAGAAGCAGAAAGGGAAGTCAGAGAAAGGTTCAATTTGCCATGCCAAATTCTGCCACCAATCAGAAGGAGTTTGGAATTGAATTATTCCTCAGAGTCTCCACATAAGATTGCAGCTCTGTCGACACCTTGATTTCAATCTGTGAGACCCTGGGCAGGAAACACAGTTGAGTTATGCTATGTCCAGACTTCTGGCTCGTGAAATTGTGAGATAATAAATGGGTATTGTTTTAAGCAGCAAATTAGTGGCAATTCGGTTTAAAAGAGTAGAAAAACAATGCAGATTAGAAGTATACAGATTCCAAGAGAGCTTCTTGTTCAACACTTTTATTTACTCATAAGGAAAGTGAGCTCTAATGAAAGTTAAACTTTTACCCAAGGTCATAGTTTATAAGTGACTCTATCATTACTATTAAATGCTAGTCTCCTAATCTACTTTATTAATTTGTTGATTTGTTTATTAAAAATATTTAATCAACTCTTTTGTAATAAATGAAGAAGTTAGAGAATTTGGGATCCTCCAGAGGGTATATTTTTGAGTTACCACTATATTCTCAGTACTGTTTGATATTTTAAATACGTTATTTATTTTATAAAATTCTAGTATGTAAATGACTTGTTAGAGTTATAACATGCACACAAATAATACTACAAAAATATAAACATCAAACCATATATAGGAGCTATTTGGTAAAAGTGAGTTCACAAAAAAATGTTTGACTTTCAATGGAAGGAATAAAGGAAATTTTCATAGAAGTGTCAACATTCGTCCTGAAACTGAAAGATAATGAGAGTATACTGCATTTCAGCTGCTCTAAGTAGTTCTTGCTGTATATATATTGACTCTGAGCAGCCTGAAAAATGACATGAAGAGCAATGCATGATTGGGATCACAGCATTTGCCCAAGCCATCTTTCTTCAACCCTTTAGAATTCCTTTCATTTATCATTAATTCAATTTTTTTGATCCTACCCAATAGTGTTTGAATTCAGTAACCAAGATTATTACGGCATCTCTGGTTCTTTCCTGATTCCCATCTTTCATGATTTATTCCAATATTTTACCTCAGTATAATACACCACAACTATAGACAAAGGTATTATTCCTTTCTAGCTAACTTTATATACCACACCTTATACTATATACCACTGGTCCATGAGGGATATCTAAAGATAGAATTTGGATAAGTTCAAACTAAGGAATGCATAAATTCCTAGAGATGTAAACATGAACCAAATTCAGGCTGGCATGAATGGGACCTTTACTATCATAGGTATATTATTCTATTTACTTTGAGTATAGTGTGCCTAAAGAAGAAAAGCATATGTTACCAAGTTATGTTGACATGAGATTAGCAAAAGTTCTTAAATATGAAATAGTGAAATTTGGAGAGATTACTTACTTATTATAGATATTGGGCAGCCTTTGGATAAACTGGCAGAGAAAAATGAATAGTCTAGAGCAAGTTTTTGTAAAGATACTCCTCTGTTAAATATATGTATGATGAATTGTCTCTCAGAGGAAGTCAAAAGAAAGTATATTTTGATTTAGTGAAAGAGAACTGATATTTATTTGCATGTCTATTGTGCAGAAACTGGCAAGCATTTTACTAAACCAATTTTCACTTTTTCTTAAAAAATAAATAATCAGTTAGATGTGGCCATATGATGAAGCTCCAGTCAATGTAATGAATGTAATATTTTGCTTCTTTTCCAGGCTCTTCCCATAAACCCTTCCCATTCTCAATTTGTCATGCTCTTTCTAATCCTGAAATCTTTTAAATTGTAATAAAGGGTACTTTTAAAGACATACACTGAAAAAGTTGGAGCCACAAAATTTTCACTGAAGCTCCATTTGAAGAAGAGGTCAGCCAGTAATCAGAAATACTTGGTTTGGATTATGTGAATGAAAAATAAACTATTATGTTTGAAACTGAGAAAAAATTTTCCCAAAATTTTTTGCTTCAAACTTATTTTATTTTATTCCACCATCAGACCAACATTTGCTTGAGTTAAAAACTCTTAGTATCAGTTTGTAGAATATAAATGTCTTTTGTAAGAGCATTAAGCCTTTTTCACATAGAAATATATTTTGTGTAATAATCCAGACATAAAAAAGATTAATGTAAGATTAACTTCTAAGTATGAGGGAGATCAAGATGATGGAGTATGAGGATATGAAATTCACTTCCCACCATGAACACATCAAAAATACATCTATATGTGGAAAAATTCTGACAGAAAACTAACTGGAAATTGGTATAAAAGCTCCTATACAACCAAGGCTGTAGGAAAGATAAAGACATAATTGGGTAGGATGGGAAGAAAAGCATCAGGTGTGGACTTGTGTCACACTGGGAAGGGAATAAAAGAAAAGGGAATACTACATTGGCAGACCCTCACCCTAGGGAGTGAGCAGGTCAAGCCAGTCCTGGGGTCCTACACATATGGTACAAGCTCCCTTGAATGTTCAGAGAACCACTGGGACAGATAGAAAGGCTGGAGAAACCTAGACTCCACTTATGAGGTGTGTACGAGTACTGTCTTGCCCCCAGGCAGGGTGGAGAGAGTTCTGCCCTAGCAGCTGTCTCCTTGTTGTGTTCTCCAGTGCAAACCAAGCTAACCTGAACCTAGCCCACTCCTTACGATAGCTTGGCCCTGGATCTAGGGCATCCAGGACCTGGGAAAAGAATCTAGGAATACAGAGATGAGCCAGGGACCTAAGGCATAGCCCAGGTGGGGTAGTGGCAGCCATAGTTGGTGCTTACTCAAGGAGCACCCTAGAAACAGCTCAGACTTCTGACAACTGTGGTGGCTCAGAATTCCCAAAACCACCTTGAAGTGCATCCCAGCACAAGCCAGGCAAATGCTCTGGCCCTGCCCACTTCACATGACAGCATAGCCCTAGATCTGGGGAGACCACAACAGGGGAAATGATGTGACAATGGGCTGCATCTGAGTGGATATGACTACACAGGCAGAACATTCGACCTCTGTAAGCACATAAACCCCACTTGCTTCAACACTCCCTTCCTTTGGGGCAAAGTCTCCAGTGCGGGGAGAAGAAAAAACACACACCTAAAGGGAATATAGCCAGCTTGAGTCCAAGCTTCAGATCTTCCTCTCCAGCAACTTGGGAATAGACCCTACCCCTGACAGGGTGGTGATGGCCACTGAGCAGAGAGGAAGTCCTATTTCACACTCTGTTCAGGATCTAGCTCCTCCATCCCTAGGCACACCCCCCACCAAGCTGAGAGCAGCCAGCACACCCCGAGGAAAGATGTAACTGGCATCCATACTAAACAAGCTATCCCATCAAAGGCATTGGGCACACAGAGTCAGCATAGGGAAGCTCCCACATAAGGACACCCTTTCAAGACCACAATAGGTAACTGTGTCATCTAAATTCATAGAGACAGAGAAACTTAAGTAAAATGAAAAGATAGAAGAACTACTCTCATTGAAAGAGCAAGAGAAAACTCCTGAAAAAATAATAAAACAGAAATAAACAATCTACAAGAAAAAGAATCCAAAACATTGGTAATAAAATGCTGAATGAATTAGGGAAGATAATTCATCTAAAAACAGATCATTTAAAAAAGGAACTAGAAACTATAAAGAAGACCTAATCAAAAATAGATAATTCAATATCTGAGATTAGAAGCACTTCAGAAGCAATGGACAGCAGACTAAATGACACAGAAGAACACATAAATGATCTGGAAGATAGAATAATGTAACTCACCCAATTAGAATAGCAGACAGAAAGACAAATAGTTAAAAAATAAATAAATAAATAAAGGTGCTACATACAAGATCTCTGGGATAATATCAAACATGCCAATATTCACACTATATGAGTTCCAGAAGAAGAAGAGAGAAAGAAAGATGGAGTTATGGCTGAAAACTTCTCAAACCTAAAGAAGAAAACAGATATCCAGGTACAGGAAGCAAAGAGGGTCCTAAACAAGATAAATCCAAGACCCCCACATGAAAACATATCATAATTAAAATGACAAAAGTTAAAAATAAAGGGAGAATTCTAAAGGCAAAAAGAGAAACATATAGAGTCATATACAAGAGAATCCCCATAAGGCTATCAGTCGATTTCTCTGCAGAAATTTTGCAGGCCACAAGGGAATGACATGATATATTCAAAGTCCTGAAAGGGAAAACCCTGCAACCTAGGATAGTCTACCTAGAAAGATTATCACTCAGAATAGGAGAGAGAAAGAATTTCTCACACAAGCAAAAACTAAAAGAACTCAACAATACTAAACCTACACTTAAAAGAAATGTTGAAGGGTCACCTCTAAATGGAAAAGGTGTAAGAGTATATAGGAAAGGAAAAATCCCAATAGGAAAGGGAAATATATAGTAAGGATTGAACAGCACATAAATAAGTCAGTATGTAGATTAAAAAAAAATTGTAAAAGCAACTATAACTACAATCAACAGAAAATGGATAAGCAAGATGTAAAATATGACATCCAAAGTACGAAATGTGGGGAAAAATAGTAAAAAAATGTAGATCTTTTAGAATGTATTTGAACTTAAATGACTACTAGTTTAAATAAAATAGATATAATTATGGGTCAATGTTTACAAATCCCATGGTAACCACAAATCAGAAACCTACAATAGATATACAAAATTCAAAAAGAAAGGAAATCAGCATACAATAAAAGAAAATCATCAAATCACAATAGGAGAAACAAAAAGAAAAAGAAGTGAACATAGAAGAACTACAAAAACAACTGGAAAACAGGAATAAAATGGCAGTAAGTATATACCTATCAATAATTACTTTAAATGTCAATAAACTAAATTCTCTGATCAAAAGACATAAGATGGCTGATTGGATAGAAAAAGAGAAAAAAAAAAAAAAAAAGACCATTCAATATACTGCCTACAAGACATTTGCTTCAGAGCTAAAGATACACACAGAATGAATGTTTTGAAATGGAAAAAGATATTTCATGTGAACAGAAAATCTGCAAGAAAGAGAGGGTAGCAATACTCATATGAGACAAAATAGACTTTAAAACAAAGGCTATAACAAAAAACAAAGAAGGGGATTTTATAATGATAAAGGGATCAATGCAAGAAGAGGATATTATACTCGTTAGCATATATATACACCCAATATAGGAGCACCTAAATACATAAAGCAAATACTAACAGATATGAAGGGAGAAATTGGCAACAATACAATAATTATAGGGAACCTTAACACACCACTGACATCAATGGACAGAAAAATCAATAAGGCAACGGTGGTTATAAAGACACAACTGATCAGTTGGTCTTAAAAACTATCTATGGGATATTCCATCAAAAAAACAGCAGAGTACACATTTTTTCAACTGCACCTGGAACATTCTACAGGATAGATTATACTAGGTCACAAAATAAGCTACAACAAACTTATGGGGTTAGAAATTATATCAAGCATTTTTCCAAACACAATGGTATGAAACCAGAAATCAACTACAGAAAAATAATGAGAACTATGTATAAAATAGATAATGAATGAGAACCTACTGTATAGCACAAGGAACTCTACTCGGTGCTCTGTGGTGACGTAAATGGGAAGGCATTCCAAAAAAAGAGGGTATATATGTACACATATGGCTGATCCACTTTGCTGTACAACAGAAATTTACACAGCAGTGTAAAGCAAATATACTGCCATAAAAAAAACAAAGAAGAAGAATCACCAGGAAACTAAACAATATTCTACTAAAAACTGAATGGGTCAATGATAAAATTAAAGAGAAATCAGAAAATACCTCAAGACAAACAAAAATGGCAACCCAACTTTTCAAAATCTATGGGATTCAGCAAAAGCAGTTTGAAGTTGGAAGTTCAGAGTGAACCAGGACTTCCTCAAGAAATGAGGAAAATCTCAAATAAATAACCTATACTACAACCAGAAAGAATTAGAAAGAGAAGAACAAACAAAGCCCAGTCACCAGAAGGAAGGAAATAATAAAGTTCAGAGAGGAAATAAATAAAAAGGAGAGAAAAAAATAGAAAGGATCAGTGGCACAAAGAGCTAACTTTGTGAAAAGATAAACAAAATTGATAAAACATTAACCAGGTTTACCAAGAAGAAAAGAGGACACAAATAAACAAAATAAAAAATGAAACAGGAGAAATAACAACTGGTACCCCAGAGAAACAAAAAGTCATAAGATAATACTATGAACAGTTATATGCCAACAAATTGAACAACCTAGAAAAAATGGACAAATTTCTAGAAATATACAGCCTGCCAAGACTAAGTCAAGAAAAAACAAACAATTTGAATAGACCAGTCACTAAGAGTGAAATTGAATTTGTAATTTTAAAATTCCCAGCAAACAAAAGTCCATGACTAGACAGCTTCACAGGGAAATTCTACTAAACATATAAAGAAGAATTAACATCTATCCTTCTCAAACTATTCCAAAAGATTGAAAAGGAGAGAATACTCCAAAATTTATTCTATGAGACTGTCATTACCCTGTTACCAAAAGCAAACAAAGATACTATAAAAAAAGAAAGTTATCGATATAGAGAGATATAGATGCAAAGTCCTCAACAGATTTTAGCAAACCGAATCCAACAATACATAAAAAGGATCATACAGCATGATCAAGTTGGATGTTTTCCAGGGTCACAGGGATGATTCAACATTTGCAAATCATTCAATATGATACACCACATTAACAAAAGGAAAGATAAAAATCACATAATCATCTCAACAGGCACTGAAAAAGCATTTCACAACATTCAACATTCATTTATAATAAAAGTCTCATCAAAGTGGTTATAGAGGAAACATATCACAACATAATGAAGGCCATTTATGACAAACCCACAGCCAACATAATACTCAACAATGAAGAGCTGAAAGCCTTCCTGTTAAATTCAGGAACAAGACAAGGATACCTACCTTCATGCTTCTACTTAACGTAGTATTGGAAATCCTAGCCACAGCAATCAGACAAGAAAAATATAAAATAAAAGGTATCCAAATTGGAAGGGAAGATATAAAACTGTCATTATTAGTAAATGACATGATACTCTATATAGAGTACCCTTAATCTCCACTCCAAAACTGTTAAAACTAATAAATGAATTCAGCAAGCCTGCAGGATAAAAGATTAATATACAGAAATCTCCTGTGTTTCTACATACTAACAATGAAATATCAGAAAGAGAAAGTAAAAAACAATCCCATTTAAAATTACCTCAAAAAGAATAAAATCCTTAGGAATAAACTTAACCAAGGAGGTAACTACCCTATACTCTGAAAACTATAAAACACTGATGAAGAAAAATGAAGATGTTACAAAGAAATGCAAAAATATCGTATGCTCTTAGATTGGAAGAATTAATATTGTTAAAATGGACTACTACCCAAAGCAATCTACAGATTATATTCAATCCCTATCAAAATACCCTTGACATTTTTCACAGAGCTAGAACAAATAATCCTAAAATTCATATGGAACCACAAAAAACACTGAATTGTCAAAATAAGCTTGAGAGAAATGAACAAAGCTGGTGGTATAACCCTCCCAAACTTCAGACTATACTACAAAGCTACAGTGATCAAAAGAGCATGGTACTGGCTCAAAAATAGACACAGAGAACAACGAAACAGAATAGAGATCCCAGAAATACACACAGGTACCTATGATCAATTAATCTATGACAAAGAAGCAAGAATATACAAGGGAGAAAAGTGAGTCTCTTCAACAAGTGGTTCTGGAAAAACTGGACAGCCATATGTAAAACAATGAGATTAGAATGTTCCCTAACACCATATACAAATGCAAACTCATAAAGACCTGAATGTAAGACCTGAAATAACAAAACTCATAGAAAAGAACATAGGCTGAACAGTCTTTGACGTAAATAATAGTAATATTTTATTGGATAAGTCTCCTGAAGCAAAAGAAATAAAAGCAAAAATAAACAAATAGGACATAAATAAACTTAAAAACTACTGCACAACAAAGGAACCATCAACAAAACAAAAAGGTTTTCCTTTTTCCACAGGTTTATGGAATGGGATAAAATATTTGCAAATGATGCTACTGCCAAGGGGTTAATTATCCAAAATATATAAACAGTTCATACAACTCAATATAAATAAAACAAATAATCCAATCTAAAATGGGTAGAAGACCTGAATAGACATTTTTCAAAATAAGATATACAGATGACTAAGAGGCACATGAAAAGATGTTCAACATGGCTAATTATTAGAGAAATGCAAATCAAAACAATAAGTATCACCTCACACCTGTAAGAATGGCTATCATAAAAAGGTGTACAAATAACAAATGTTGACAAGGATGTGGCGAAAAAGAAACCCTTGTACACTGTTGGTGGGAATTTAAGTTGGTGCAGCCACTATAGAAAACAGTGTGGAATTTCCCCAAAAAACTAAAAATAGAACTACCATACAATCCAGCAATTCTACTACTGGGAATATATCTAGAAAAATGGAAATCACTAACTGGAAAAGATACATGAACCACAGTCGTCATAGCAGCACTGTTTACAATAGCCTAGATATGGAAGCAACCCAAGTGCCCATCAACAGATGACTGAATTAAGAAGATGATATATATGTGTATATATATATATATATATATATATATATATATATATATATATTACTCAGCCATCAAAAGGAATGAAATACTGCCATTTGTAGCCATGTGGTTGGACCTAGGGAATATTATGCTTAGTAAAATAAGTCAGACAGAGAAAGATATATACAGTATTTGTCTGTATAAAATACTGTATATTATCATTTATACATACAATCTAAAAAGTAATATGCAAAACAGAAACAGACTCACAGATATAAAACAAACAAACAAACAAACAAAAAACTTGTAGTTACCAAAGTGGAGAGGGAAACAGGGAGAGACAAATTAGGGGTGTGGGATTAACAAATGACGTATAAAATAGATAAGCAACAAGGATATACTGTATAGCACAGGGAATTATAGTCACTATCTTCTAATAACCTATAATGGAGTATAATCTGCAAAAGTACTGAATCACTATGCTGTACACCTGAAACTAACATAATACTGTAAATCAACTACACTTCAATTTTTAAAAAATATGCAGATCATCACATGCTGAACTGGCAAGCCAGAAGCCATCCACACGAGATTGGCAAGTAACTCCCTCTGTATCTGTTCTCCCACTTTGGGGAAGTAAAAACCCCAAGGCTATTTTTCATCAAAATGCAGTCTCAACACTCACACAATGGAAGTAGGTCACAAATTTTGTTACTTAATGCAACAAATTACACTACATTAATGTAATGGGAACACAGAGGGTTGTGGGCAGGTAGTCCTCAGTCCTGGGTTACTAGCGAACAGGGGATAGAGAGCAGGTGGCAAGCCATTATTACTTATAAGATGATTGATATAGCAGACACTACTTTTTCAAGGGCTCAACTCAGGGAGGTCATTTTAAAAGATTCCCTGGGAAAAGAAAGGCAGGAACTTGTGGTGAAAATCCTAAACTCAGGTCCTTATATAAATGTCCAAAATCTGGGTGTGAGCAGGGTTGTCACACTCTAAAATGCCTAGGCAGCAACCGAAAAGGTTCAGTTTACTCATCACATGCAGTTTAAAACCAGATATATAGACCAGTTGAACAGAATTGACAGCCCATAACTAAACCCACATATTTACCATCAACTAATCTTTCACAAGGGTGCCAAGAATATACAATGGGGAAAGGATAGTTTCTTCAATAAATGGTGTTGAGAAACTGAATATCTATATGCAAAAGAATGAAATTGAACTTTTATCTTACACCATCCACAAAAATTAACTCAAAATAAATTAAAGATTGAAAAAAAAACTGAAACTGTAAAACTCCCAGATGAAAACATAGGAAAAAGCTGCTTGACATTGGTCTTGGCAAGTGTTTTGTTTGTTTTGTTTTGTTTTGTTTTTTTTTTGCTTATAATACCAAAAGTTTCGTGGCACTGGTGTTGATGATATATTTTGAATATGACACAAAAAAGACTGGCAACAAAAGAAAAAATAAACAAGTGGTACCTCATCAAACTAAAGAGCTTTTGCACAGCAAGGAAAATATTAACAAAATGTAAAGGCAACCTGTGGAATAGAAGAAAAATTGCAACCCATATATCAGATAAGGGGATATTTGGGATTAATATTCAAAATATATAAAGATCTTAAACAACTCAATAGCAAAACAAACAAGCTATTTAAACAAAGGACAAAAGGCCTGAATACACATTTTTTTCAAGAAAGACATACAAATAGCCAACAGGTATATGCAAAGGTGTTCAACATCATTAATCATCAGGAAAATGCAAATCAAAACCACATTGAGATGTATTACAATTTTTAGAATGATTGTAATTGACAAGGCAAGAGATACTGTGTTGGAATGATATGTAAAAAGAGGAGACCTAGTTACTGTTGGTGGGAATGTAAATTGGTATAGTCATTATGAAAAACAGTATGGAGGTTCCCCCCAAAATTAAAATATATGTTTATCATATGCCCCATCATAGTATTTCTGGGTGTATATCCAAAGGAAATAAAATCCGTGTTGAAGAGATATCTGCCTTCCCATGTTCATTGCAGCATTTTTCATAGTAGCCAAGATATGGGAAAAACTGACATCCAACAGTTGAATGAATAAAGAAAATATTTATCTATCTATCTATAATGGAACATTATTCAGCTTTTGAAAATAAGGAAATCCTGCCATTTTGAAAACATGGATAAACCTGGAGGACATCATGCTTAGTGAAATACACCAGACATAGAAAGAAAAATATTGTATGATCTTACTTATAGGTGGAATCTTAAAAATTAGAACTCAGAAAAGCTGAAAGGAGATGGAGGTTGCCAGGAAATGGATGTCATGTGAAATAGGGAGAAGCTGATCATTGGGTACAAACTATTCATATGTAGATGAATAAGTTGTGGGGAATCTAATGTGAAGCATGGTGCCTGTAGTTAATCATACTGCATTGTGCACTTTAAATTTGGTAAGATTTTAAACTTTAAGTGTTCTCACAAAATGATAATTATGTGAGGTAATGACTGTTTATTAGCTTGATTGTGATAATACTTTCAGAATATATACGCATGTCAAACCACCTTATTGTGCACCTTGAATACATACAATTTTTGTCAATTATACCTAAATAAATCTGAATAAAATTTAAAAGCAAAACAAAAAAAAACAAAATAATAAATAGATATGCTGTTTGGTATACAACAATCTTTTCCTCCCAGCCTCCCACTCATTTAGAAACCATCTTCCAGATTGGTGCTGTGTGGATGAGATGGCACTTGACCAAGGAAGTCAAAAATACGTAGGATAAGAAAGAGAAAAGCAGATTCTCATCAGTGAAATGTTGAGTAAACTGATAGAGGTTTGGTTGGGGAGAACATTCATGGTTGTATGAAGTCAACAATAGAAAAATGAATCAAGGAGAAAGTCTTGTTAGGGGGACACTATACTTCTGTTTGCTAACTAAAACTAAACTGAAGCTTGATTCAAGACTTGTAATGATCGGGCGCTCTTCTAGTTTTCCTTCCCATTTTAGGTTCTTGTGAATTCTCTACTCATGTAATGAAGCTTACTGATAATTATATAATCAATATCTCATAAAGCTAGTAGGATGCTGACTTGAAATTTGACTTAGTCTCTCTCCTTTTCTTTTTAATATTCTAGTGTAAAAATTTTTTTAAATGCTAAATTAAACAGATTTCCTATCTAGAAAATGTATACAATGAAATTTACTTAAGAGAATGAAGCAATTAATATACAGTTCTGGCCAACTTTAAAATACTTTAAAACATTAACTATTTTGCATGTTTTTTGCCTTGCTATATGGAGTTTTGCTTTAAAAACTGTTACTTCTGAACATCTTAATGATCAGGTGCAATATGAAAGGGACTAGTTTTTGTTGTTGTTTTTTTAACAAAACCTAATTAGTAAAGCTAGTAAATAAATACATTCAATTATATTGATTGGTCCTAGATTTTCACACAGTGTAATCAGAGGACAAGTAAGCATATCCTCACAACATGACTCCTTAGAAGGCAAGTCAGCTGTGTCTATTTATAGCTTCTATAAATGATGCTAGCATGATAGACTTTTTAAAATGTTCTTAAAAGTTTTCACAAAAAAAAAAAAAAAAAAAGGAAATTTTACTGGATAAAGATTTTTTCTCAAAAAAAACAAAAAGCCTTTGTAGATAAAGTAGAGAATTCAAGTTTTTTTGTTTGCTTATTTATTAAATAGCTAATACTTTTTTTTTCAAACCCTTGAAAATATAAAAAGATTTTAACAACAGTGTTCACACCCATTCTTTTTTCCTATCCACCCACTTCATTCCCCAATCTATAAATCATTGCTATTAGTTTTTTGTCTATGTACCCAGAGTTTTTATACATATACAAGAGTATGTGTGTGTGTATGCTTTTTCTTCTTCTGTCTTATAAAAACAATAAAATATGATTCTGTGTCTTGCCTTTTTTATTTAACAATGCACCTTGGACAGCATTCCAGAGTAAAAAGTAAAGCAAATCCCCATTCCTTTATTTTAAAAAAAATATGCCTTAAGACATTGGAATGATTTTTAACCCTTTATTTGTACAAACAATAAATACCTGCTCTTTTGCACGTTTAGAAGTATGTAGCTGAAGCAACATTCTGAAGACTGAAAATAATCTGGCAGTGGATCCTGCTGGGTTGTCTTCAATAGAGGCTGTAACATTGATACTGTGACTAGCAAAGTAGAAGAGCAGAACACTGAAATTTAAGTCAGATTTCTAAATTCTATTTAAATTTCTGTGTTCTTATATTAGAAAAATTACAGAAATCACTTCAGTAGTAAATTTTTACTAACTATGATGGTCTATACATTATGTTATCACCATCATATTTATCAGACATTATAGGAAAAGAGTTTCCTCAAAAATTAAATGTTCAAAAAATGGAAGCCTAATCTTTACATGTCAATGTATCAAAAATAAAATAAAATAATGGTTAATCAGATTAGGAGCAAATTATATCCTACCTTTCACTGCTTCTGAAACAGAGCAGAGTAGAAAAACACAAATTTTCTGCCCTCAGTCTGTCTGAAATAAAGATCATTACCTGTACCTCCCAACATATACACACAAACTCACTCACATACTTACCTCTACCTGCTGACTCTCTCTTTTATTTTTTTTCACATCTTTATTGGAGTATAATTGCTTTACAATGCTGTGTTAGTTTCTGCTTTATAACAAAGTGAATCAGCTACACATATACATATAACCCCATATCTCCTCCCTCTTGCGTTTCCCTCCCATCCTCCATATCCCATCCCTCTAGGTGGTCACAAAGCACGGAGCTGATCTCCCTGTGCTATGCAGCTGCTTCCCACTAGCTATCTATTTTACATTTGGTAGTGTATATATGTCCTTGCCACTCTCTCACTTTGTCTCAGCTTACCCTTCCCCCTCCCCATATCCTCAAGTCCATTCTCTACGTCTGCGTCTTTATTCCCATCCTGCCCCTAGGTTCTTCAAAACCACTTTTTTTTTTAGATTCCATATATATGTGTTAGCATACGGTATTTTTTTTCTCTTTCTGACTTACTTCACTCTGTATGACAGACTGTAGGTCCATCCATTTCACTACAAATAACTCAATTGCGTTTCTTTTTATGGCTGAGTAATATTGCATTGTATATATGTGCCATATCTTCTTTATCCATTCATCTGTTGATGGACACTTAGGTTGCTTCCATGTCCTGGCAATTGTAAATAGAGTTGCAATGAACATTGTGGTACATGACTCTTTTTGAATTATGGTTTTCTCAGGGTATATGCCCAGTAGTGGGATTGCTGGGTCGTATGGTAGTTCTATTTTTAGTTTTTTAAGGAACCTCCATACTGTTCTCCAGAGTGGCTGTGTCAATTTATATTCCCACCAACAGTGCAAGAGGGTTCCCTTTTCTGCACATCCTCTCCAGCATTTATTGTTTACAGATGTTTTGATGATGGCCATTCTGACTGGTATGAGGTGATACCTCATTGTAGTTTTGATTTGCATTTCTCTAATGATTAGTGATGTTGAGAATCCTTTCGTGTTTTTGTTGGCAATCGTTATATCTTCTTTGGAGAAATAATATAGATCAATGGAACAGGATAGAAAGCCCAGAGATAAACCCACACACATATGGTCACCTTATTTTTCATAAAGGAGGCCAGATTATACAATGGAGAAAAGACAGTCTCTTCAATAAGTGGTGTTGGGAAAACTGGACAGCTACATGTAAAAGAATGAAATTAGAACACTCCCTGACACCATACACAAAAATAAACTCAAAATGGATTATAGCCTTAAATGTAAGGCCAGACACTATAAAACTCTTAGAGGAAAACATAGGCAGAACACTCTATGACATAAATCACAGAAAGATCCTTTTTGACCCACCTCCTAGAGAAATGGAAATAAAAACAAAAATAAACAAATGGGACCTAATGAAACTTTAAAGCTTGTGCACAGCAAAGGAAACCATAAATAAGATGAAAAGACAACCCTCAGAATGGGAGAAAATATTTGCAAATGAAGCAACTGACAAAGGATTAATCTCCAAGGCTTACAAGCAGCTCATGCAGCTCAATATCAAAAAAGCAAACAACCCAATCTAAAAATGGGCAGAAGACCTAATAGACTCTCTCATTTTTGTTTGTGAATTAAGGATACCTGAGAGTACACTTGGCAGAACGTGTGTCAGCTTGGGGTTCTCACTCTAGTAACCTGATTCTTTTTCTTTAGACAAATTGGAGAGCTTAGACCAGTCATTTAACTGAAAAATATCTCAGTCTGAATCTCAGAACTAGATAAACTCTAATGTCCTTCCTATTTCTGTGCTGCAATGATTCCATAGGTGCCCCAAGTTGGATCAAAATTCAAAATTCAAAAATTATCTTAGTCTCCTTCTGTGCACAGATATCCAACCATTTTTTAAAATTTGGTAAATTCCAAAGTGATAATGTTGCTCAGTTGTGTTTTCTTTCAATCCCACTGCCAGGGTGTTAATGCTTGTCTACTTTATTTCTGTTTTTTATTGTCATATAGCTGATGTACAATATTATATAACTCACAGGTGTACAGTATAGTGATTCAACTATTTAAAGGTTATACTCCATTTATATTATTGTAAAATATTGGCTATATTCCCTACATTGTACAATGTATCCTTGTAGTTTATTTTATACCTCTTCATCCCCTACCCCTATATTGCCCCTCTCTCAATCCCTCTCCCCATTAGGAGCCAGTAGTTTGTTCTCTATATCTATGAGTCCGTTTCTTTTTTGTATATTCACTAGTGTGTTGTATTTTTTAGATTCCACATATAAGTGATATCATACAGTATTTTTTTCTCTCTCTGACTTATTTCACTTAACATAATACCTTCCAAACTATCCATGTTATTGCAAATAACAAAATTACCTTTTTTTAAGGCTGTTTAGTATTATATTGTGTGTGTGTATATACTGTGTATATATATATATATATAGATATATATATCTATATATATCTATATATATATATACCAAATCTTCTTTATCCATTCATCTGTTGATGGATACTTAGGTTGCTTCCTACTTTGTTTCTTGGCAATTGTAAATAATGCTGCTATGAACAATAGGGTACATGTATCTTTTCAAATTGGTGTTTTTGTTTTTTTGAATATATGCCCAGGAATGGGATTGCTGGGTCATAGGGTAGTCCAATTTTTAGTTTTTTGAGGAACCTCCATAATGTTTTCCACAGTGGGTGCACCAATTTACATTCCCAGCAACAATGTGCAAGGATTCCCTTTTCTACACATTCTCAACAATATTTGTTCTTTGTAAATTTCTTGATGACAGCCTTTCTGACAGGTGTGGGGTGATACCTCATTGTGGTTTTGATTTGCATTTCCCTGACGATTAGTGATGATGTGCATATTTCCGTGTGCGTGTTGACCGTCTGTGTGTCTTCTTTGGAAAAAATATGTATTCAGGTCTTCTGCCCATTTTTTAATTGGGTTATTTGGTCTTTTTGATGTTGAGTTTTATGAACTGTTAATATATTTTGGTATTAACCCATTATCGGTCATTTCATTAGAAAATATTTTCTCCTACCCAATAAGCTTTCTATTCATTTTATCAGTGGTTTCCTTTGCTGGGCAAAACCTTTTAAGTTTAATTTTGTTTTTGGGGGGATTGTTTTTGGTTTTTGTGGGGTTTTTTTGTTTTGTTTTTTGCTTTAAATTTCTTTGTTTTAGGAGACAGATCCAAAAAAATATTGCTACAATTTATGTTGAAGAGTGTTCTGAATATGTTTTGCTCCTGGAGTTTTATGGTTTCTGGGCTTACATTTAGACATTTAATCCATTTTGAGTTTATTTCTGTATATTGTGTTAAAGAATGTTCTAATTTCATCCTTTATATGTAGCTTTCCAGATTTCCCAGCACCACTTACTGAAGAGACTGTCTTTTCACCATTGTATATTCTTGCCTCCATTGTCATATATTAATTGACCATAAGTACATGGGTTTATTCTGGTCTCTCTATTCTGTCCCATGGATCTCTACATCTGTTTTTGTGCCAGTACCATACTGTTTTCATTACTGTAACTTTGTAGTATAGTCTGAAGTTCAGGAATGTAATTCCTCCAGCTCTGTTCTATTTTCTCAAGATTATTTGTTGGCTATTTGGGGTCTTTTGTGTTTCCATACAAATTTTAAAATTATATCTACTTCTGTGAAAAATGCCCTTGGCATTTT
The DNA here is from genome assembly GCF_028023285.1 of Balaenoptera ricei. Classification (NCBI taxonomy): domain Eukaryota; kingdom Metazoa; phylum Chordata; class Mammalia; order Artiodactyla; family Balaenopteridae; genus Balaenoptera; species Balaenoptera ricei. The sequence goes on from NC_082652.1 coordinate 59,343,977, forward strand.
AAAGGGATTGCATTGAATCTGTAGATTGCCTTGGACAGTGAGGTCATTTTAAACATATTAATTCTTCCAACCCAAGAACACGGTATATCTTTCCTTATGTTCTGTCATATCCAATTTTGTTTGTCAGTGTCTTACAGCTTTCTGAGCACAGGTCTTCTACATCGCACAGGTCTTTTACATCCTTAGATAGTGTTATTCCTATCTATTTTACTCTTTTTGATGTGATGGTAAATGGGATTTTTCTCTTAATTTCTCTTTCTGATAGTTTATTCTTAGTGTATAGAAATGCAACAGATATACTGTGTACTAATTTTGTATTCTGCAACTTTACCAAATTCATTGATAAGCAAGCTCTAGTAATTTTCTTCTGATGTCTTTAGGATTTTCTATGTATAGTATCATGTTATCCACAAACAGTGAGTTTTACTTGTTCCTTTGAAATTTGGGTTAATTTTATTTCTATTTCTTGGCTGATAGTTGTGGGTAGGACTTCCAATACTATGTTTAATACAAGTGGTGAGAGTGGGCATCCTCATCATGTGCCAGATCTTAGAGGGAATGCTTTCAGCTTTTCACTATTGGTTATGATGATAGCTGTGGCCTTGTCGTATATGGCCTTTATTATGTTGCGTTATGTTCCTTCTATTCCCACTTTCTGGAGGGTTTTTTTCATAAATGAATGTAGAAATTTGTCAAAAGATTGTTCTCCATCTATTGAGATGATCATATGTTTTTCATTCTTCAATTTGTAGTGTGTTTTTTCACATTGTATGATTTGCAGATATTGAAAAATTCTTGCATCCCTGGGATAAATCTCACTTGATCATAGTGTATGGTCCTTTTAATGTATTGTTAGATTTGATTTGCTATTTATTTTTAGGATTTTTGTACATATGTTTATCAGTGATATTGGCCTGTAATTTTATTTTGTTGTGATATATTTTTCTGGCTTTGGCATTAAGGCCTTACAGAATGAGTTCAAAAGCATTCTGTCCTCTGCAAATTTTTGGAATAGTTTGAGAAGGATAAGCGTTAGCTATTTAAATGTTTGGTTGAATTCACCTGTGAAACCATCTGGTGCTGGACTTTTGTTTGCTAAGAGTTATTAATTACTGACTAAATTTTATACTGGTAATTTGTCTGTTCATATTTCCTATTTATTCCTTGTTCAGTCTTGGGAACTGTACACTTCTAAGCATTTGTCAATTTCTTCCAAGTTGTCCATTTTATTGGCATATAGTTGTTCTCAGTAGTCTATTATGATCTTTCATATTTCTGTGATGTTGCTTGTAACTTCTTTTTTACTCCTGATATTAGTGTTTTGGGCCCTCTCAAATTTTTTCTTGATGATTCTGGCTCAAGGTTTATCAATTTTGTTTATCTTTTCAAAGGATTAGCTTTTAAGTATTGATCTTTTCTACTGTTTTTTAGTCTCTGTTTCTTCTCTGATCTTTATGATTTCTTTCTTCTACTAAATTTGTTTTTCTTTTTATTTATTTATTTTTTGTTCTTCTTTCTTTAGTTCCTTTACGTAGAAGTTTAGGCTGTTTGAGATTTTTTTGTTTCCAAAGATGAGGTTGTATTGTTATAAACTTCCCTCTTAGAACTGCTTTTGCCGCCTCCCATAGGTTTTGGGTCATTGTGTTTTCATTTTCATTAGTCCCTAGATATTTTTAAAATTTCTTCTTTGATTTCCTCACTGATACATTGGCTGTTTAGAAACATACTTTTTAGCCTCCACATGTTTGTGTTTTTTGCAGTTTTTTTTTTTTTTTCCTTTTAGTTGATTTCTAGTCTCATAGCATTGTGGTCAGAAAAAAGATGCTTGATATGATGCCAATTTTCTTAAATTTACCAAAGCTTGTTTTGTGGCCTAGCATGTGGGCTCTCCTGGAGAATATTCCATTTGCACTTGAAAAGAATGTGTTTTTTGCTGCTTTTGGATGGAATGTTCCATATATATCTATTAAGTTCTTCTGGCCTAATGTCTCATTTAAGACCAGTGTTTCCTTATTGATTTTCTGTCTGGATGATATATCCATTGATGTAAGTTGGGTGTTAAGTCCTCTATTAGTATTATGCTACTGTTCATTTTTCCTTTTATTTCCATTAATATCTGCTTTATATATTTTAGTTTGGGTGCATATATATTTGAAAGTCATATCTTCTTCTTGGATTGATCCCTTGATCATTATGTAGTGTCCTTCTTTGTCTCTTGTAACAGTCTTTATTTTAAAGTCTATTTTGTCTTGTATAAGTATTGCTACCCCAGCTTTCTTTTGATTTCCATTTGCATGGAATACTGTTTTCCATTCCCTCACTTTCAGGCTGTTTGTATTTAGTTCTAAAGTGAGTCTCTTGTAAGAAGCATATATATAGGTCCTATTTTAGTATCTATTCAGCCACGCTATGTCTTTTGACTGGAGAATTTATTCCATTTATATTTACACTAATTTTGATATATATATTCTTATTGTGATTTTTAAAATTATTTTGGGCTTGTTTTCTTAGACATATTTTGTTCCTTTCTTCTTCTTTTGCTTTCTTCTCTTGTAATTTGATGTCTGCCTTTAGTGTCAGGGATGGATTCTTTTTTGCTTTTTGTCTGTATATCTATTATAGATTTTTGATTTGTGGTTACCATGAGGTTTTTATATAGCAATCTATATATATTTACATGATTGTTTTAAGTTGCTAATCTCTTACTTTCAAATGCACTTTAACAACCCTGCATTTGTACTTTTCTCCCCTCACAATTACTGTTTTTGATATCATATTTTACATCTAATTGTTTTGTGTATTGCTTAACTATGTATTGTGGATATAGATGATTTTACTACTTTTGTCTTTAACCTTCCTCCTAGCTTTGCGTGTGAATGATTTCCTACATTTACTTTATGTTTACCTTTACTAATGAGCTTTTTTATTTTGTAATTTTCATGTTTCCAGCTCCGGGCTTTTCTTTTTTTGCCTTAGAGAAATTCCTTTAACATTTCTTGTAAGGCTGATTTGGTGTTGCTGAACTCTTTTAGCTCTGCTTATGTGTAAAGATTTTTGTCTCCATAAAATCTGAATTAGACCCTTGCTGGGTAGAGTATTCTTGGGTATAGGTTTTTCCTTCTCATCACTTTAAATATATTGTGCTATTTCCTTGTGGCATGCAGAGTTTCTGCGGAAAAAAATTAGCTGATTGCCTTATGGAAGTTCCCTTCTATATTATTTGTTGTTTTTCCCATGCTGTTTTTAATATTCTCTCTTTATCTTTAATTTTTTATCATTTTAATTACAATGTGTCTTGGTGTGTTCCTCTTTGGGTTAATACTGTATTGGACTTTCAGTGCCTCCTAGACTTGAATGTCTGTTTCCTTTCCCAGGTTATGGAAGTTTTCATCTATTATGTCTTCACATATGTTTTCAGTCCCTTTCTCTCTTTCTTCTTTTACTTGGACACTTATAATGCAAATATTAGTGAGCCTGATATTATCCCAGAGGTCTCTTAAACTGCCCTCATTTCTTTTCATTCTTTTTTTCTGTTCGCCATTAGTGATTTCCACTACTCTCTCTTCCAGTTTGCTGATCTGTTCCTCTGTATCATTTAGTTTACTGTTGATTCCTTGTAGTGTATTTTTCATTTCAATTACTGTATTCTTCAGCTTTGTTTGGTTGTTCTTTATATTTTATAATCTTTTGTTGAAAACTTCTAACTTCCCACTCTGTGCATCCATTCTTCCCCTGAGTTCATCGATTACCTTTACGATCACCACCCTGAACTCTTTCTTGGGTAGATTACTTACCTCCACTTTACTTAGTTCTTCTTCTGATGTTTTATCTTGTTCCTTTGTCTGGAATGAGTTTCTCTGTCACCTCATTTTGCTTAAGCTGCTGTTTATATTTTTAGGTATATGGTATATTAGTTATGTTTCTTACATTGGAATAGTGGCTTTCTTTAGGAGACAGCTTATGCATCACAGCAGCACACTCCCCCCTCATCACCCAAGGCACATGTTCTAGGGATTTCCCTTATGAGGGCAGTGTTGATTCTTCTATTGTTGAGGGCTGACAATTTGGGTGTTCTATAAGCTTGGGTAGCCCCTAGTTCAGTTGGTTGCCAGCCTCTACTTTGTGTGGAGGCCGTCAGCTTCTGGTTGGTGGGGCTGAGTCATAAGGTGGCTAACTACAGCACCCCAGGGGGCCCTGGGGCTAGTGCTGGTTCACTTATGGTGAAGTCAGGGTCCAGAAGACTCCAGGGCTGTTGCCCACCCTCTGGCATGTGAAGCCAGGTCCTGGGATTACTGCCAGACTACTGAAAGGCAGAGTCAGGTTCCAGATTCTGGTTCCAGGGCCTAGAGAGCCCAGCGCTGGTGTCAGATTGATAGTGGGGTTGGCTGGTTCATAACTCAGTTGGGTACAAGTGTACAGAAGCTTGTGTTGTCCTGCTAGTGGGCAAGGTCTGAGCCCACCTGGTCTCAAGGCAAGGTCTGTCATGCTGTGGGCTGGCTGGGTCTGCAGGCTACAGGATTGTGGGTTTTCTTGTGTCTGATGTCTGCCCCGTGGTGGGTGAGGCTGGCCCAGTGGCTAAAGCAGGCATCCTGAAGGCAGAGGTGGAGCTCAGGGGATTCTGGAGCTGGTGCCTGCCCACTGGTTGGTGAATCTGGTTCCTGGGCCATATGATGGCAAGCCCACTTTATTTCTTATTTGTATTGTACTAATTTTCTAAGCATATATATATATATATATATATACACACACACACACACACACACATATATATATACATATATATATACACATATTTCCCTTTAGATTACTTGTGTATTTCAATTGCTTTTGCCACACTGATTTCTCAGAGCAATAAGTAGTTGAGAGTTTATTTATGCACATGATCTTATAAAAGGGTGCATCATTTCTTTAGAATAAAAATGATATGATATTGATTAACTAAGGAGGAATATACAGATAAATTATATATATTATTTTACTTAAAACTTTTTATATTATTAATAGTCTATAAAGTTGTTAAATTAATAAAATAAATGTTAATGTCAAGGAGATAGCAGTTGAAATGTATGCTCCTGGATTATACAAAATATATTACTGGGCTTCCCTGGTGGCGCAGTGGTTGGGAGCCCACCTGCCAATGCAGGGGACATGGGTTCCAGCCCTGGTCCGGGAAGATCCCACATGCCGCGGAACAGCTGGGCCCATGCACCACAGCTGCTGAGCCTGTGCTCTGGAGCCTGCAAGCCACAACTACTGAGCCCACGTGCCACAACTACAGAAGCTTACGTGCCTACAGCCCCTGCTCCGCAACAAGAGAAGCCACTGCAATGAGAAGCCCGCGCACCACAATGAAGAGTAGCCCCCACTTGCTGCAACTAGAGAAAGCCGTGAGCAGCAATGAAGACCCAGTGCAGCCAAAAATAAATAAATAAAATAAATAAATTAAAAAAAAAAAAAAATATATATATATATATATATATATATATATATATATATATTACTGTTAGCACCTCAGGAGGAAAAAATACATATATAGTATCACTAAAAAAATTACCTCAGAGAAGAAAGTCAGTTTGAAAGAAATGGAAGTCAGATTAGTTTACATATGAAAACAACTGGAAGACCTCTAGTTGGCTGAATCATCTAGGAATGTTAATAAAAGATTAGTTTTTTATGAATATGAGCTGAATTTAATCCCTTCTCCTACACTCACTAGCTATGTCATGTGAGGAAAGTTATTTTACATTTATAATATTCAGTTTCTATATATATGGCAATAATCAATAATATAAGCTTTATTCTGTTACTTTGAGGAAATCAAAATAATAGAAAACATTTAACATAATGCCAGCCCTGACATTTTTATTGTTAATGCTATCATCACCATCAGCATTATCACCATCATCTCCTATACATTTGGATTTTGTTGGTCCATGTCATATATATATTCATGTATGCTTTGTGATTTATATTATTTATCCACTCTGAAATTAAGAAAGATGTTATTTATAAATGTAAATATATAATATATAAAATATTTATATTTAATACTCAGAGCCCTGTGTCCAGCCTTAAGAACCTTTTCAACAAAGTTGAAACTTCATAACATTCCTTTGTAGTTGTTTACAATCATACCTTATCCCAGTTCCTGTGGGTAAAGATCATGTGTCATTTATAATTAAATTCCAAAAAGAAGTTCAAAAATAAGAGAATGAACCAGTATTAAGAGAGCATCCACTGTGTGTCATACATAGTGTTAAGTATTTTTCAGACATTTTAAGATATGTGCTATTTACTTTTCTTGAGGTGTTGAAGGTTTAACTAAGTCCTTTAAATGCTAAAGACCTCATAGGCAGGGAACTGGGCCACAGACGCAGCTCTGTTTCCTCCACAAGTTATAGACTTTCTATGATACCCCTTGATTCCTCCTCAGGACCTAGAGTGGTTCCATATACACAATAAGTATTTAGAACAAATTAGCAGAATAAACAAATGAATTAAGAAATAACCATGAGTATCAGATTTATTATGAACTAAAGTTGGCTTTATTATAGGCACCTTTATCTCTTTTCTGATTTTTTTCTCAAGGGAAATGATTCTTTTCTCTGAATTAGAACATTGGTTTATTTATCTACACTATTTTTATGGAAATTTGTAGAATTATGTCTGTGCATCACTAATAAAATCAATTGAATAAGAATACCAATTTTGCTGATAACATTACAGTATGTCTCTGTTTCTCTGTGACAAGGTGATGGGCAAGATGAACTTTACTCTGCCCATACTTTTAATTATAACTGTTATTAGGGAGTTTTTACTTTAATGTTTGTAGATTTTACTTTCAAAGTCAATAATAATGAATTCCATTAGTAATTTATAAATGTCATTTTCACTGTAGGTTGATTCTGGATTAAATCCACCACAGTTCAATAACTGTCATGCCAAAGATGAATCCTTAGGAAATGTCCATCTACAAAGCTGTAAGCTATTTTCAATATAAAAGTTTTAATTGCTGCTTCTCACCATTCTTTTTGTTAACTAGTAGTCATACTGCTTTCCAAACAAGCAAATAGGAGTATTGTAGGACAATGGACCAAATATTAACAGATATTACTGTGTTGAAATTTTATTTTCACATTAAAATGTAGACAAGCTGGAAAAACTTAAAAGGACATTTCTGTCTTGAATCAACTTCCATCTGTCTCCATGAACTCAAGCTACATCCAACATATTTGAGACCACTGGGAGAGAAGTTCAATTTAAATTAGAAACAATTTTAATTTGAAAACCACTTAACGGAAAAAAAAACTTTTAAAAATGCACACTGAGACACAGATACACACATATAAGCAAATTTATTGGAATTAAATGGTTATTGATAAACATAATAGAGTTGGGAGCTGGTCTGGTCTCCTGAAATGGCTAAAACCAATGCCCTTCAAAGGATTTCAAACTAACTTAGGTTACTTTTTCCTTTTCATTAATTTATTTATTACCTTTTACTTATATACTTAAACTTAAAAAAACAGACTCATAGATTTTTATTCAGGTATATAAATGGATGGGATTATGAGTATTATAAATGGATGAGATTAGCATTTAGATTGTGGCAGACCCCTGGAAACAGAATTATTAAGTCAACATTGTTAAAATGCTTATTTTCGGGGCTTCCCTGGTGGCGCAGTGGTTGAGAATCTGCCTGCCAATGCAGGGGACACGGGTTCGAGCCCTGGTCTGGGAAGATCCCACATGCCACAGAACAACTAGGCCCGTGAGCCACAACTACTGAGCCTGCGCGTCTGGAGCCTGTGCTCCGCAACAAGAGAGTCCACGACAGTGAGAGGCCCGCGCACCGCGATGAAGAGTGGCCCCTGCTCGCCACAACTAGAGAAAGCCCTCACACAGAAACGAAGACCCAACACAGCCAAAAATAAATAAATACAATTAATTAATTTAAAAAAAAAAAAAAAAATGCTTATTTTCCTTGAAAATGGATTTCTTCAAAATGGAGGTTTATCTCATGTCCAAAGAATTGAAGCAGGCCTCTATAATTGCTTATTACGCAGTCTGAAATAATAAAATATTTGTGTGGATTCATGTCTTCTCCTCTAAAAATAAACATATGTCCCTTATTAATAATCTACAAGTATCAAAGTCATGCTGCTGCATAAATAAAAGAAATAAATAAAATTAAAATTCCAAAGCAGTTGTTCATTAAGACTTACTGCACAAAGTCTCTAAAATTACCAGTTCATATGCCTAGCTCATGGAAAAGTCAATTTCTGAATCAGAGAACCAAAGGTCTTGGTGTTGAATAGAAACAAAATAATCACCTGGTAATAAAGAGAGGGTCATCAAATTAGATGTTGCCTGTGAAGGATTTTGACATTATTACAACCACTATTAGTATCATCATCATCACCATTGCCATCATTACTAATATTTTCCAGACATTGTTTTGACACTCAGGAAGATTATCACCCTCAGTCAAGAGAACAAAACCCTAAACTTTGATGTCTAATTGTACATTGAAATCTCATCCAAATTCTGGTTTAAAAAATAAATATCAAGCACAAGAATATAGTGTTACCAGATTCAGTTGAGAAAAACCTGAATAAGTAGAGCTTTGTTCAGTTATCACATTTTGACATATAGTGTACGTCATTCCACTTACTGCTTATTAGTTTATAGGTGATTTGTCTTCCTAATTCATTTTTCCTAGAAGACAGATGTAATGTTTTAAGTGTAAATAATCAGATTAAATTCTCATATAGCCATGCTTTCTAACTATCATAAAAATATTCCTAGTCATAGCCAGAAGTGTAAAGGGGCCCCATGAAACCATAGTATAAGCTTGGTACATCATCCTGGAGCATTACTTTTAAAATGCTAAGTAATATGAACTATTATTTTGATATTGTATTATGGGTTAGAATGCTAAGTTTATATGAACTCTAATGATAAGAAACAAATTAAATCATCATTCTTATGGATTATTTGAAAAACATAGAAGAAAATTAATTGTGTTGGTGACTGGTGAGTGTAGGTAAGAGTCAAATTTTCTGAATTTATGTCTTCTCTGTGCCACTTGCTTTTGCTGTGATCTTAGTTAAATTAGTCTTTCCAACTTCTAGGTCCCTCATCCCCAAAAGGGGATTGTATTAAGACCTAACTCATGGAGTTATTGTGAATATTACATAGTTTAATTCATGTAAGATGCTTATCATAGAATCTGGAAAATACTAAGTGCTCATTCTTAGGCATTGTGAGTAATATATAGATCACAGAATCCATTTTCTTAAAGAGGAGATTACTCCATGAAAACACCTTATGTGGAGAAACACAATGTCATACACAAAAAAGAGTGAACTGCCAGAGAAACCAAGTAAATGTCTATTTTGTAAGAAGTCATCTTCTCCTCTTCTCAAGCTAAAACTCCAGAATAAGGTTCAATTCATTCCCACACCAGTCACTGGGAATTCACTGGTAAAGAAGTAAACAAGAACTTTGCTCTTCCTTCTAGAGGGGGAAGACAGAAAAATACACATAAATATCAATGACTAAACAAGCACTACCAGATTCTGATATTCCCTTGTTTGTTCATAAAAAACAGAGTAATTCATCAGGGCTTCCCTAGTGGTGCAGTGGTTAAGAATCTGCCTGCCATTGCAGGGGACATGGGTTCGAGCCCTGGTCCGGGAAGATCCCACATGGCACAGAGCAACTAAGCCCGTGTGCCACAACTAATGAGCCTGCTCTAGAGCCCATGAGCCACAACTACTGAGCCCACATGCCACAACTACTGAAGCCTGCATGCTTAGAGCCTCTGCTCTGCAACAAAACAAGCCACTGCAATGAGAAGCCCATGCACCGCAAGGAAGACTAACCCTCACTCGCCGCAACTAGAGAAAGCCCGCATGCAGCAACAAAGACCCAACGCAGCCAAAAATAAATAAATACATAAATCGATTTATTAAAAAAAAGAAAAAAAACACAAAGTAATTACTCATACAACTACACTAAAAATATAATATTTTGAGTGTGCCTGTGAATATATCTTGAGAAATGAGTAGCTACACAAAGATTTAACTTATTGATATACATCCAAATGGGCTCACCTGAAGAACCTCCAGGATTACAAATTTTCTAAAATGATTATGGATTTATCAAAGGACATAAGGAAGACAACCAGAGTTAAAACATTTCAACTTGAGTTTATTAACTTACCAGGAAGGAAATACATACTAGTGAAGAAATAATTTATCAGGTAGCCCACCATGGGGGAAAAAAGTCACAATTACTTTAAATGCTAAAAAGTGGGAGTTCATGGTGGTCATACATATTAGCACCCTGGATAGGATAGAATAAGTCCATGGATTTGCACACAGTTAGTTAAAGGTTAGGTCCAATAAAAGTCTGGTGTTCTGTAATGAATCAAAGTCCATTGTCCTTTATTAATCTCAGCTGCTTAAAAGCAGTTGTGATGAATAACAATATTCAATTTTTATATCTCCTAGGCTAGTGGTATTAAATTGTGTTCCTGACCTGCACCATCAGCATCACCTGGCAACTTGTAGTAAGAAATGAAAATTCCCAGGCCCCACCAAACACCTTCTTAATCAGAAACTCTGGGGTAAGACTCAGCAATCTGTGTTTACACAAGTTCTATGGATGATTACAATGCAGGATAATTTTTGAGAATCACTATCCTAGGTAAATATTTCTGGAAGTGATTTTTTTCCTTTTATAGTCATTTTTGTTGTTGTTGTTAGACAACACAAAATAGTACATTAAAGAAAAAATCTAGAGCTTCAATTTGTCAATAGTCTTTAGTATCTGGGACACATTCATTCAAATGATAGTTGGTTCCTTTTCTCATTCTGATTTTCAAAAATCGTTGTTTCTGCCTTAACCTTGTCCTACGGTGTTCATTCTGATGACACCCCAGCTAATTCTCAACTGTCAGGTATCAACTTTGTGGGGAAATCTACCATATTTATTTTGAAAGTTTTGATCACTTTCCTCCAGACTAAATTATCCCATTTCCAACATTCTGCTCATATGCATTCCAACACAGGTGGATATAAATAAATCTAAATCTGAAATAAGAATATTTAAACAGAGATTCTAATTTTCAGCAACCTTGGAAATAGGTATTTTAAAGGAGAAAAAGAGGCTCTTGAAGGAGTCTCATTGAATACTCAAACCAATAACCTTGAGACCAGTGAAATCTTGGTCAACCTGGCTCATGTTTTTGAGTATTTTGACACTTCCCTCACCCTTTTCACAATTTTCATAAAAGCTGTATTTTAAAAAAAATGAAGAACATCTTTATAAATATCATTATGATTATCATTTATTATTATATTCCTTGAATAAATTTCTACAAGGATAATTTTAGAATTTCTTGATCTAACAATCTGACCAATTTTACCTCATTTATGTGTGAAAATTATGCTGATGTATTCTTGCCAAAAAGTACCTACCTAGCAAGCTATCCAGTGAAAACAGAACAGAAAAACTTACAGACCAAATTAAGATACTCAAATCATACATGTTTATTACATCAGTTTAAAACATACAGCAAGAATCAAGGAAAACAAGATGTGGTAAGTTAATAACCTTGGAGTAGAGTACATGTATTGTATAAACACTATTCTGCTTATTATGGATGATTTGTGCTTCCCACCACCCACAGCCCCATGATTCATATGTTGAAGTCCTAACACCCAATGTGACTGCAACTGGAACTGGAGTATCTAAGGAATACTTATTTGACTTTATCTAAGGTCTTAGAGGTGGTGCCCTGATCCAATAAGATTATTGTATTTATAAGAAGAAATACCAAAGAGCTTGGGCACCAAGGAAAGATCATGTGGGCACACAGCAAGAAGACAGCCATCTGAAAACCTGTGAGAAAGCCATCGCAGGGAATCAAATCAACTATCACCTTAGTATTGGACTTCTAAGTCTCCAGAATTGTGAGAAATAAGTGTCTGCTGTTTAAGCCACTCAGTCTGTGGGATTCTGTTATAACAACCTGAGCAGACTAATCTACTGTCTGAATCCTGTGTCATGAAATGGTCACAAACCTTTTCACTCTCAGCCTACCACACTAGTGGTGTGGTGACAAGAATCAGAGCTGATGTTTAACATAGGAGGCTCACAGTTGCAAGGTGATAAAAGTCAAGAAGTTATACTTACTTTATTTCAGAATAGAAGGACAGCAACACCTGCCACAGCTATAGCTCACAGATTAATGTGCTTAGAAACTCTAGGTTTTATCTGCAGGAGGAAGAATTGCACCATAATAGATGTCACAAGTATAGGTTTGCCAGGTAAAATACAGGTACCAAGTTAAATTTGAATTTCAGGAAAAAATTGCAAAATAATTTTTTGTACTATAAGTTTGTCCCAAATATTGCATCATTGTTTATCTTTATCTTAAATTCAAATCTGATAGGTTGTCCTATATGTATTTTTATTTGCTAAATCTACAACCCTAGATCAGTGGATATCTATTTAGGCTTAAAAAAGTTGTCAATCTGGAGCTGTCATGATCTGCTTCCTATAATTAAGAAGTACTTGGTGTTTCTATCTTTTTATATTTGTAAGACACTCTTTATTATTCCATCCTTTTTATCTATATTCAAAACAAATGTGCTACATTTATTCTATTTACGACTAATATGTCTCACAAGCTACTAACATATCTATTATGTATATTTATCACTTCTCATGAGTTTCATCAATCCTATTGTGTTTCCTCCTTACTACATATGAATAAAATACGCTCAAAGAAAAAAACAAGCACATGTTGTACAAATTTATATCTATTTTATGATGATGATTATGCTGAACATGTCATTTCCATCCCCAACCATAATTAACTTAGGAACAGAATACATGTTTGACTCATATATTGCAGGCAACCCTGTCCTACCACAGCATCACCCTTTGTTGAAGCCTAAACTTTCTATCAAGATTCAGCATACCAAATTTGGACCAATACCTGCAGAAGCAGGTGAAGGCTTTCCTTCTCCATGGGGGAGGAATATGGAAATATAGAAATAAAACCATTATCAGGTGGGCCTTGAGCCTACAAAATCAGTGAGACTTTTTCTCCTAATTGTCCACCTGTTACTCCCATCTTAAAATACATTAGTGGAAGATAACAGATCTTAGGAGAAATATGACCATCCTTGCAGCTTACAAATCAGCCCAAGGATACATTCCTTAAATACACAGCACTTTTCAAGAGGTAGACACTTTATATGACTTATCTTCCAGTGGAATTTTTATCTTGCATATCCTCCAACGTTACAAAGTTGTCTTCTATACATCCCAGGGAAATATCACTTTCCTCATTCTAAATTAGGTCTATCTGTTATATACTTTCACACCACTATGTGCTCTTCTTTATAGCATTTACCTAAAAGGAAATTTAGGGCTTTTTTTTTATTAATTGCTTAACATCTTTGTCTGACAATAGTATGTACATTTTTATTGCAGCATTATTTATGGTGGGAACAACAAAGTACAGAATGTTCATTGGTGGACTATTGTGTTTTTATATCCTCTACACCTAAGACTGCTATGTGGTGCATGCATAAAGCTAAACTGAGATATATTCCTATTAGGCCTGACAAAAAGTAGGAATCCAAATAAATTAGATTAATGTTCTTATACAATTTATAGTCTTATTTTAAAGATTATCTCCAAGAATGTCTCAAATGGGTTTAGACAAAGCAGCACCAATAGATTAAGTATGCCCCCTTTCAAATGGAGTTTTCTGAAGACTTTATTTTAATTTAATGTTTGCATGTCTACTTAAAAATATTATTATTCCCTGATAATAGTATATAAAAGTTATGATTTTTTTACATTTGGGCTAATTTTAATTTTTATTGCACTAGAGACCTGAACTTAAATGGTGCTTATTTATGCATTTCAGAAAAACCTAATTCACTGGTGATGCTCTCCAAAAATTAAACAAAACAAAACAAAACCGAATTTGAGCAAAACTTCAAGAAACTAGTACCTTAACTACTATAAGTTGATAACAAGAAGAGATGTTGCATGCAGGTAAAACTACAAATGCTTCAGAATTAAGTGAGAAGACAGGTGCAGTCAAGTTATATCATCATCAGTTCCCAAGATATTTTACATTTTTCTAAACTTGACTGCCTGAAACATAAGTTAGGAACCAAAAGATGTCATTAAAATTTTGTCAGCATGTCGGGCTATAATTTCACCCTGTGTTTAACACAAATCTCTGGTAAAACTTTTGGATGCCATTTCTGCATAATTCTCAGATGTCCTCGTTGCTACCAGAGTTGCATATTTCTGTCTTCTGCTTCCCAATCACTGCTAACAACAAAATGACAATGGAAAAATGAAAGAAATATGTACATCTGAATGAGAATTAAGCCATTGTAATTCACCATGCCAGATAATAATATTCAACATGTTTCCCATACATTCCTGTTAGTTTCCATAATAGGAATAATCAATATAAATAGACAGAAGAGGTTGATAATGTAAATATGGGCCACAAAGAAGAAACTGACTCTAAAAAATTAGTGAAGACAACATTTATACTTCCTGAAAATCCATCATAATTTTTAACCATTTCAGAGACACCTAGCTGATGACATGAAGAACAGGTTAGTTAAAGCTCCCTAGCTGCCGACATTGCCAACAACTCAACAATGTCTTCTACAGATGGTCCTGATGTTAGTTCATTGAGAACTATATGAGCCATTTATCCTCCTACACGCAACTCATCACTTGGATTGACGAACAGAATAATAAGCTAATGTGCTCTGTGACAGGAAACCATGTCTATCCTAAGTGGCATCCAAACACCCTCTCTGCTTGAGTGCAACTATTATAATACTGAAAATTAATGATGTAAGAAAAAACTCAGCAAAAACTTGTAATAAAGCTCTGGAGGGGTGCAGTCTTATATGCAAGAGGATAAGTATGTGTTTATACATATGTATGTGCATGATTTTGTGTAGGAAAGAGATAGAAAGAGAGACAGAAAGAAATAAAGACAAGAATAGCAGATAGGGAGTTCTTCAATGGTAGAGACCTAATGTAATTATGTTTTCAAGCCAAGAACTGTGCTTGGCACACAGGAAGTTATGGAAGTAAAATATTGTTGAAAGGATAGACCATAGGTGATTTATGAGATAACAGAGACATCACTGAGTCAGTCATTTACCATGGAAAAATCATATCTTAAAACAACATGGTTTTGTTGTTCAATAAAAGCAATTTAAAAGATAAAAGATGAATGCTTTGAGTCTGTAAATTTTTTTTATGATATTTAAGTTTCTTTGAAATTAAGTTGCAATAAAAGCTGCGTAAAATGAACATAACACTTCAAGAACAGATGAAAAAGTGTAACTTAAAGCTGTCTGCATTTCAGTGACGATTTCCTTGTTAAAGAGTTTGTAGTATTTTAAGTGAAGCTATTATCACTAGGAATCTCACAAATGAATATAAACAGGGTATTGCCCCTGAAGACTGCTTTTCAAAAACCTGACAAATGTTCTTTATTTACATTTTCTTCACTGAGTAAGTTATTCCAGCACTAAGCAATATCTGTATCGTGAATATTAGTCTGCTAGGCTCAAAAGGGTAATAATTTTCTAATTTCAGCTCTGTTGAAGAGGTATACTTAATGTGTCAGGTGTTAAGTAGATTGATGAACTTTACCAGTTCTTGCTTATAATTAGTAGAAAATGATTATAGAATCATTGAATCTTAGAGTTGGAAAATGATCCAGTGTGATCATTTTCATTAGAGAAACAATTTATGCAAGAAAAATCTTAGGCAGTAATGCAATACAAGAGAAGATAAGTGTTTGATTGAATAGATACATTTTATGTGTTTAAATTAGTAATTATTTATTTTAAGACTAGCCAATAGAAAGAATGAGTCTATTTTATGCTCACGAAAATTTCAAATCTAGAGGTTTATACATAAAATATCAGGCTTTTTGTTCACTTCTATAAGTTGTTTAGGTTGGAAATCCTGATTTAACAAGCTATAATATTACAAATGGTGACCTTTTAAATCTATTTGAAATATGTGATTACCACTTCAAGGAATCTCATAAGCAACTGTCTGCCATGAGGTGATACAGTGGTTCTGCTACTTTGAACTTTTGGTCCTGTTATCTCAACCATTCGCCAACTCCATGATTACTACAGTAAGTGAAGAGAGACTGAAGAATCATATCGGTGTCTAAATGCTTTAGTGTATAAATGATACTTATCACTTCTGCTCCCAACCCATTGGCCAGAATTAATTGTGTGTCTGTCTTAATGTCAAGGGATGTAGAATGATAATTCTCTCTTTTGTCCAGAAGTGGATATGTGAGAGCAGTAGATACATTCTAGAATAGATTTATTTACTTAAAGTTCATGTTCAGTTGACTTTAATAGATGTTTCCAAATTATCCTCCAAAGATAATGTATTCTATATTCTCATCAATAAATTTAAAATGTAATCTTTTGAAATGTCAGATATCTCAGTGCCCTTACCTGTCAGATATTCCTTCAAAATTTCCAAAGAGTAAATTTTATTTAGTTTTGTTAGTTGAGTCTAATTTTAACCAAAATGACTTATAGACCCAGCACATTTTAATGTTGATTTTTTTTTAATTTACTAAATTCTTATCAAGAAGTACCCCAAATTTAACTTTTATAACATGCTATTATGAAAAGGAAACTGGTTCCATGTTCACCTGTTATTGTACAACAATCAAATACAAAAGTGAGCCTAGAAGGCACACCTGAGTGTTTTTCCATGTTCAGCATACGTGAGTTGTCCTTGTGGTCTCAGATTTCTTCAGTTAGTTGGCCTGAATAGGCAAAACCAATAAACAAAAAATACAAGAAACAAAGAAAAGACAAAAACAAGTAGAGAGCTGAAAGCTTTCTTACACAATGAAACATTTGCAAGAAACTCAAATGTATCCACAGGGGTAGTGGGAGAAGTTTTGTTCTATAACCTATATGGAAAAAAATTAAACCTGGCATGCTAAATCAATTTGTCAGTCATTTCTTGTTTATTAACTTTAATGCATAACACACTTGTAAATTGATCTTATTAATTCAATGCCCTAAATTATTAGGAATACATTAAAAACTAGTTATTAAATAAGCACTTGTGGGTAAACATATGAAGGAGCACTATTTGAAGAGTGTTACCTAAGGATTTTATGGAGAGATGTTCATTTCATTAGAATATAAAAATTTAGAGATATGGAATAAAACAACCCCAAGAGGTGAAAGATATTTTTAAACAGCATAACTAACAGACGTATTATCAGAAATTATTTAAAGTAAGATCGAATTGGGGTTTTAATGTCATTTGAGTGGATTTATTTTCACTTTCCAATCTGAAGTATTTCCCTTGGTGGCTAAGACAGAAGCAAACTACAACATTTGCATAGTTCAACTTTTTCTTAATTTATTCTCATTTTCTTTTTTATTTCTCTGCCTCTGAATCTTCATTTGCCTCTGTATATATTTCTTTTTCTTGAGATATACCACAACATAAGATATATAAAATTAAATGATTAGGCAGTTATCTTGAGACCAATGATTATTTTTCCAATTATTTTAAATGCCACTTTATAATTTACTAAAATGTTGAATATTTTGTAAACATTTATAGATAGCATATTTTGATGCCAGTATCATAGCATGTTGAGTATTGTGACATCAATTTTAATATATTTAATTTATATGTATTTTAAAATATGAGGTAATAGTCTAGTTCAGAAACTTTGGAAATTTTTACATATATATTATTCTTCATGAAATTTAGGTTTTATTTCATTAATTTGAAAAAGCTTTTACTGACATGTAAAGATATTATTTAGTAGATCAAGTTAAACATAAATGTATCTATAGTATTCTTACTATCTTAGAAACAACATTATTTTTTCAAATATTATTTTATAATCCTGGATATAGTGTAATTTTCTTCACATATGTAGAAAAAATTAAATAAAAATATACTGTGAATATTATACATCATAGAATATAGTATATAATTGTAAGCTGTTCAAAGAAATATATATCATATTGACATAATAAATTATCAGTTTGCATAAAATTTCCCCATAGCTTCTAAATTATACCCTGGAAAGATAATGATTTTGATAACTGCATATTTTTGACTGCTTTATCACATTACTAAACATTTTTATCATTTCAAAAAAATTTCAGTGATTTTATTAAGCTTCCCAAATGAGCAGTAATGGTTATATTATCATCTTCTTTTCCTCTTTTTACTTTTTTGTGTCTAATCATAGATCTTCCACTAGAATGCAAAATAATAGTACAT